>NW_027529638.1:7468066-7594089 GCF_008692635.1 Crocuta crocuta | reverse complement strand
AAAAAAAAAATTGCTCAACAAAGTAGGCATAGAGGGAACATACCTCAACATCACAAAGGCCATATACAAAGATCCACAGCTAGTATTATCTTCAGTGTGGAAACACTGAGAGCCTTTCCCCTAAGGTCAGGAACAAGATAAGGAAGTCCACTCTCACCATTATTATTTAACATAGTACTAGAAGTCCTAACATCAGCAATCAGACAACGAAAAGAAATAAAAGACATCTAGATCTATAAGGAAACTTTCACTATTCATAGATGACACAATACTATGTGGAAATCCCTAAAGATCCCACACACAAAAATTGCTAGAACTGATACACAAATTCAGGAAAGTCACAGGAGACAAAATCAACATACAGAAATCTGTTGCATTTCTATATACCAATAATGAAGCAGCAGAAAGAGAAATTAAGGAATCAATCACATTTACAATTGCAGCAAAAACCGTAAGATGCACAGAAATAAACCTAACAAAGAGGTAAAAGATCTGTATTCTGAAAACTATAGAACACTTACAACATAAAACAGAAGACAAAAGAAATGAAAAAACAATCCATGCTTATAGATTGGAAAAACAAATATTGCTAAAATGCTGATACTACCAAAATCAATCTACACATCTAATGCAATCCCTGTCAAAATACCACCAGCAATTTTCACAGAGCTAGAACAAATAATTCTAAAATTTGCATGGAACTAGAAAGAGACCCCAAATAGCCAAAGTAATGTTGAAAAAGAAAAGCAAAGCTGGAGACATCACAATTCTGGACTTCAAGTTATATTACAAAGATGTAGTCATCATGACAATATGGTACTGGCACAAAAACAGACATATAGATCAATGGAACAGAATAGAAAACCCAAAAATGGACCCACAACTATATGGCGAACTCATCTTCGACAAAGCAGGAAAGAATATCCAATGGAACAAAAGACAGTCTCTTCAACAAACGATGTTGGGAAAACTGGACACCAACATGCAGAAGGATGAACCTAGACCATTTTCTTATATCATACACAAAAATAAATTCAAAATGGATGAAAGATCTCAGTATGAGACCGGAAATTGTCAAAATTCTGGAGAAGAACACAGACAGCAATCTCTTTAACCTGGGCCACAGCAACTTCTTACTAGACACGGTTCCTCAGGCAAGGGAAACGAAAGTAAAAATAAGCTATTGAGACTTCATCAAGATAAAAAGCTTCTGCACAGCAAAGGAAACAATCAACAAAACTAAAAGACAACTTATGTAATGGGAGAAGATATTCACAAATGGCATATTAGATAAAAAGTTAGTATCCAAAGTCTATAACGAACTTATCAAACTCAGCACTCAAAAAACAAATAACACAGTTGAGAAAAGGGCAGAAGACATGAATAGACATTTTCCCAAAGAAGACAAACAGATGGGCAACCGACACATGAAAAGATGTTCAACATCACTCATCATCAGAGAAATACAAATCAAAACTACAATGAGATATCACCTCACAACTGTCAGAATGGCTAAAACTAACAACATAAGAAACAACAGATGTTGGGAGGATGCAGAGAAAGGGGAACCCTCTTACACTGTTGGTAGGATGCAAACTGGTGCAGCCACTCTAGAAAACAATATGAAGTTTCCTCAAAAAGTTATAAATAGAACTGCCCTAGTTCTAACAATTGCACCACTAGGTATTTACACAAAGGATACAAAAATACTGATTCAGAGAGGCACATGCACCTCTATGTTTATAGCAGCATTACCAACAAGAGCCAAATTATGGAAGGAGCCCAAATGTCCATTGAATGATAACAGGATAAGGAAGATGTGGTATATATACACAATGGATCCTTCTTCAACCATCAAAAACAATGACATTTTGCCATTTACAACAATGCAGATGGAGCTAGAGTGAATTATGCTAAGTGAAACAAGTCAGAGAAAGACAAATACTGTATGATTTTACTCATACGTGGAATTTAAGAAACAAAACAGATGAACGTAGGGAAAGGGGGTAAAAACATAGAGGGAAGCAAACCATAAGGGTCTCTTAACTACAGAGAACAAACTGAGGATTGATGGAGGGGAGGTGTGCAGGGGATAGGCTAAATGGGTAATGAGTATTAAGCAGGGAACTTGTAATGAGCACTGGATGTTATATTAAGTGATTAATCACTAAGTTTCACTCCTGAAACAAAAAAAAATTTAACACAGAATAAATGGAGAGATATATCTTGAAAAAATACATAAATAAAACATGGTATATATACACAATGGAATATTATTCAGCCATAAAAAGGAATGAAATCTTTTTTTTTCTTTTTTTCTTTCTTTCTTTATTTTTTTACAAATAGTTTCTTAAAAAGGAATGAAATCTTGCCATTTATGACCAAGTGGACGGGCCTAGAAAGTATTATGATAAGTAAAATCAGGACAAAGAAAGACAAATACCTATGATTTCAATTAATATGGAATCCACAAAACAAAAAAAAAATGAGCAAACAAAACAGAAAAAGACTCATGAATACAAAGAACAAACATGATTTCTGGGGGAGGAGGAATAGGTGGATAGGCAAAATAGGTGAAGGAGATCAAAAGGTATACATTTCAAGTTATAAAAAAATATGTCATGGGGATGTAAAGTTTAGCGTAAGGAATACTGTGAAAACTATTGTAACAACTTTGTAGGTTGACAGATGGTAACTACACTAATTGTGGTGAGCATCTCATAACATATACAAATGTTGAATCACTATGTTGCGTACCTGAAATTGATATAATATTTTACGTCAACTATACTGCAATTAAAAAAGATTTCTTTAAGCAGTAATAAGCTTATCTACAGTGTAATAATAAAAATGGAAAGAAGGAAGTGAAAGGTAGGCAGAATACACAGAGCTTGTAAACAATATAGAAAGAAAGGTCAAGGGAGGTAAATGGAGATGCTAGTGTCATAATAGGGAAGTCCAGAAAGGCATCTGGAGTTGTAAATGAGGATAAGGTTGTTGTGTGTTGTTGTGTGAATGTGAACATTGGTAAATTAGGACTGGGAGCGAACAGAAACTCTTGTCTACAGTTTGGAGTAAAGGGGGAAAGTCATAAAAATATGAAAAGGCCAGGGGCTCCTAGGTGGCTTAGTTGGTTAAGCGTCCGACTTTCGCTTAGGTCATGATCTCATGGTTCGTGGGTTCGAGCCCCGCGTCGGGCTCTGTGCTGACTGCCAGCTCAGAGCCTGGAGCCTGTTTCAGTCTGTGACTCCCTCTCTCTCTGACCCTCCCCTGCTCACGCTCTCTCTCTCTCTCTCTCCTAGAAATAAATAAAACATTAAAAAATATATATATGAAAAGGCCACAAATTTTTATGCTACAGAGGAATGTTTTTTTAATTTATTTTTTTAATTTACATCCAAGTTAGTTAGCATATGGTGCAACAATAATTTCAGGAGTAGATTCCTTAATGCCCCTCACCCATGCAGCCCATCCTCCCTCCCACACCCCCTCCAGCAACGCTCTGTTTGTTCTCTATATTTAAGAGTCTCTTACATTTTGTCCCCCTCCCTGTTTTATATTATTTTTTATTTCCTTCTCTTATGTTCATCTGTTTTGTATCTTAAAGTCCTAATATGAATGAAGTTACATGATATTTGTCTTTCTCTGACTAATTTTGCTTAGCATAAAACCCTCCAGTTCCATCCACGTAGTTGTAAATGGCAAGATCTCATTCTTTTTTATTGCAGGGTATTACTCATTGTGTGTGTGTGTGTGTGTGTGTGTGTGTGTATGCCACATCATCTTTATCCATTCATCCATTGATGGACATTTGGGTTCTTTCCATGCTTTGGCTATTGTTGATAGAGCTGCTATAAACATTGGGGTGCATGTGTCCCTTTGAAACAGCATACCTGTATCCCTTGGATAAATACCTAGTAGTGCAATTGCTGGGTCGTAGGGTAGTTACAGAGGAATTTTTAAGGCCATTTTTTAAAATATGAGGCTACTAACAACTTTCAAGTCTCAGTTAAAAGCTAAAGATGAAAGGGGCGCCTGGGTGGCTNTACTTCCAAAAATTGTAACAAGGTAACTTAAATAATTAATAAAAATTTTTTAATTAATAAAATTATTTATTTATTTTTATTTTTTATTTTAAAGATTTTTTTTAATGTTTATTTATCTTTTGAGACAGAGAGAGACAGAGTGTGAACAAGGGAGGGGCAGAGAGAGAGGGAGACACAGAATATGAAACAGGCTTCAGGCTCTGAGCTAGCTGTCAGCACAGAATCCGATGCAGGGCTCGAACCCATGAACCGTGAGATCATGACCTGAGCCAAAGTCAGATGCATAACCGACAGAACCACCCAGGCGCTCCAATAATCAATAAAATTTAAAGTCTGTAGGAGATACTGGAATACTATTGGGCTATTAAAAGAAATGACATAGGTTTTTAAAAACACTGGCAGAGAAAGATGGTAAAATATCTTGTTAAACTTTTTAAAACACAACACAGAATATTTATATGCACCAATATTAAACCTCAAAATATGTAAAGTGAAAATAACTGTAAGAAATGAAAAAATTCATAATAATGACTTTTTAAGAAAAATTTTAAAGTTTATTTTTGAGAGAGAGAGAGAGAGATCAGGAGGGGCAGAGAGAGCAAGAAATCCACAGAATCCAAAGCAGGTTCTATACTCTGAGCTGTCAACACAGAGCCTGACACAGGGCTTGAACCCACAAATTGTGAGATCATCACCTGAACTGAAGTCAGATGCTTAACCGACTGAGCCATCCAGGCACCCCCATAATAGTAAGTTTTAAATATCTCTCAGTAGCTAATAGAATAAACAGACCAGAAATCCGTATGAGCTGGCTCTGGTATACTGCTGGTGCTTATCATCCTCATTAATAATCAGAAAAATACAAATTTAAAACACAGTGTATACCATTCACACCCACAGGCCATCAAAAGTTTTAACGTCCAACAATTCCAAGCATAGGCAAGGATATGAAGCAATGGGAACGTTGATACATTGCTGCTTATACGTGCAGTCACTTTGTAAAACTCTTTGACCTTGTCTATCAAAGTCAAAGACCCAGCAATTCCACTTCTAGTCGAAAGACTTAACAGCCATTACGGGACATTCCATTTCCCACAAGCAACCAGGCAAGTATAACTTCCGTGAGTTCTGGCCCACAGCACTATAGGTCACAGCTCCAGGGTGCCCAAAGACTAGACTACTGCACACGGCCAGGGACCCAGAACCTCTGGGGGCTGGGTGAGGGGCTCACACATCTGGAGGGGCATGAGAGTAGCTCCTCTGCAGTGCTAAACAGGGTTCCCCAGCACTGCAACAGAGTTAAAAGGAAATTTAGGAATTTGGGGAAGCAGTTTTCTACCAACTGGAACAAAGATTTCTCCATTTTAACATCTGGCATCACCTTAATAGGGTGTACTGGTTGCATATTAATCCTAAATTTTCCCCACAGAAACTTAAGCACATGTACAACAATACATTAAAAGAATTTTTATGCAACCAATGATTAATCATAAGCAAAAAAAAAAAAAAAAGGAGAAAGGAAAGTGGATGATACTGAAATAGCCCAGTGTGGATGAATCTCACAGACATGGAGTTGAGAGGAAAAAAAGACATAAAAGAATACATATACTATAGGAAAGGAAAAAGAAGATAAAAACAGAAAGGGAGGCAAACCATAAGACACTCTTAAATACAGAGAATAAACTGAGGGTTACTGGAGGGGAGGTGGTTGGGGGGATGGGCTAAATGAGTGATGGGCATTAAGGAGGGTATTTTGGGGATGAGCATTGGATGTTGTATGGAACAGAAAAATCAGGTTGTATTCCTGAAGCCAAGACTACACCGTAGGTTAACTAACTTGAATTTAAATTTAAAAAATAATAATACTTATACTGTGATTCCATTCATATAAATTTTGTTTTGTTTTTAGGGGTTTTTTTGTTTTCTTACTGATCAATACAAAATTATCTTTAATTTATACTGTTTCTAAACCCTTAACCTACTAAATACTCATACTTGGATATAATTAATATGATTCACTGCACCTCTGTTTCCAAGAATAATTATCACATGTTCATGTAAAGATTTTAAGAGCTAAAACTGAACTATACTGTAGAGAGAACCATAAAACAAAAAGAAATGTAAGGAAATGATTACTAAGCTTGCAAAGGAGAAGTCTGGATACGGGAAGGATTCTGAGGCAGCAGAAACGTCCTTTATGTGTTAATTCATCTGTATAAGCTTAATGAACTTTTCTCTATTATCTTGTATTTTGCAATAAAAGGAAAAAAGTAAACGAAAATCTTTTTCAAATACGAGCTGAGAGCAATGCAGTTGGCAGCTGAAATTTGAGAGTACAAATCATATGAGAAATTGGCAGAGCTACATATCACAGCAGCAAAGGAGGAAAGTGATTGGTGAATAAAAGGACAGGAATAGTATTTATTCAAAGGCAGATCTTTATAGGACACTGAACACCCTGGATCGAGTGGAAGAGATTCTTAAGTCAGAAAGAAACTTCCAACGCCAGTTTGCCAAAGAAAAATGGGCACCCAGGGCAAAGTAAGCAAATATACTGTTTCTCATTCTCGTTTGTCTCTTTATAATTTTGCTAAGAGAAGCTTCCTTCAGAATTACTCTCAGAAAGCAGCATTTTAAAACTGAGCAAAAGAATTTAAGTGAACTCCTGCTAGGAATTTAAGGAAATTACTGAGAATTTGCCAAAATACTTACTACAAAAGAAGTCAATTAAATGTTATTTACAAAGGCAAAAAAAAGAGATTTGAGTAACTATGCTATTAACAATAAAATACAATTTGCATTTGTTAGAAATAAAGTTAGAGAAAAATAAAGAAAATATTTATGGTATATTAATAAGTAGAAAAAAATAATTATAAAATGTTACATAAAATATTATCCCATTTAGGAATACTGAAAAGATTTACCTCAAAATCATAACATAAGCAATGAAATTATAGGTGGATTTTGTTTCTTTTGTTCTTATTTGTACTTTGATACTTTCCATAGCTTATATTGTATGTGCAATAAGATTAATGATATCTAAAAACATAAACTCAAGGGACGACTGGGTGGCTCAGTCAGTTGGGTGACCAACTTTTGATTTCAGTTCAGGTCATCGTTTCAGTCAGATCATGATCTCATGGTTCGTGGGATCAACACCATGGGGAGGCTCTGCTCTGGCAGTGTGGAACCTGCTTGAGATCCTCCCTTTCCCTCTCTCTCTGCCCCTCCCCCACTCACACATTCTCTCTCTCTCCCAAAAATAAACTTTATATATATATAAATATATATATATATATATATTGCATAACAGCTGTCAAAAATTATGTGTTTGTGTGGTTAAACACTAGGAACAGCATACCCTAAGCAAAAATAGTAGCATTAGAACTGAGGACTATAGATTTGTTTCTTTCCACTTTATTCCCTTTTTTTTTAAGTTCATTTATTTATTTTGAGAGAAAGAGTGAGCAGTGGGGGACAGAGAAAGGGAGGGAGAAAATCCCAAGCAGTCTCCACACTGTCAGTGCAGAACCCCCCCACAAAGCTCAAACCCACAACCCTGGGATCATGACCTGCACTGAAAACAAGAGCCAGACGCTTAACCAACTCAGCCACGCAGGTTCCCCTCCACCTTCTTTCAATGTTACACATATTAAAACTTTTAAATATAATATTAATTAATTACATCTTATATAATTATATATTAATTATACAATTAATCTCCTTCTCTTTCCCCATCTCTCTCTCTTTCTCAGGTTATTAAATGCAAAGCAGCCGTTGCCTGGGAAACAGGCAAGCCCCTCTGCATAGAAGAAGTAGAGGTAGCTCCCCCCAAGGCTCATGAAGTTCGTGTCCAGGTAAGTGGAGACTTTTTCTAGATAGTACAGAAAGGGCACTGAGTGCAGATTCGGCTTCTTCGGGTCTCCGTGGTGTGACCGAGAGTACCTGGAGTTTCATCTGTGGCAGAATCATATTTTTAGGTCCATATAGAAACAGGTATTATCCCAGGATAATTATTAAATATCAGTTGTTATTAATAGCAGGTTTAAATTTAATTGAACTATCTTAAATTAATCATTAGCCCTGAGAATCAGACAAAGGAACTCACTTCAGATTAGAATTGGTTAGGTTTTCTTCGTTTTCCAGTTGCTAGTTACTGCAAAGTGTTATGAAAAGGAAGATAGAAAATTTGCTTCAAAGCAAGGGAGAAGGAAGCCCTGAGTTGCTGCCCAGAGCAGTTTAAGGGTTTCAGTGCCTAAAGACGGGCAGGCGTGAGTCAACAGGGAAAAGACACAGCACGGAGCCAACAGAGATCACAGACTGAAAGCTGGCACAACATCTCCATTTCCCCACAGCCGGCCCGGCTTACATTTCTCCTGCGAGCAACTACACTACAGGTTTACACATGAGGACGAATACGATATCCTTGCCAATGAAATCTTGAATAGTAAGGGATATGTTAGCAATTGAGACTTTCCTTTATCTGATCTCTCTTTTAACTATAAAAATTTTATTACCTCTATTTCCTTTCATGTAATTTTAACAAAATTTGCACCAGCCCTAGAAACCTGTGTTCCCTGCATTCCCTCTGCCTGAAAGATTTTGTTTAATCTTTCCCTACTACCCTTGATTTCTCCTCTCTTAAAAACAGTAATTGCCACTTCTATCTCTTTGTATGATTTTCCAGTGACAGTGAAAGAAAAGAAAGGTTTATTATTTAGAGCAAAAGAATATATGCTGATATTTTAATTGTTCTCCCTGCCCCCCAAAAAACGTTAACTTTTTTACTGAGCTCTAGGAATGTTGTAAAGTTTCAAGATGACATTGGGCCTAAAATTATCCTGACAACCCTAATGACATAATGACAGAAACAAGACTCAAGTCTCTGATTGCCTTGCAGATAGTCGCCACTGCCCTGTGCCATACTGATGCCCATCTTATCAATCCTAAATTTAAAGAGGCCCTCTTCCCAGTGATCCTTGGCCATGAGGGTGCAGGAATTGTGGAAAGTGTTGGGTCAGGAGTGACCAATTTCAAACCAGGTATGTGTTTTCCTGATACCAGTTAAATGGAAATGTCAGGGTATTCAAGGGATACAGAAATGCTGATGCATAGGAGCACATGTATCCCAATGTTCATGGCAGCACTCTCAACAATAGCCAAAACATGGAAAGAGCCTAAGTGTACATCAACGGACAAATGGATCAAGATGTGGTTTATCTATACCATGGAATACTACATGGCAATGAGAAACAATGAAATCTGGCCATGTGTAGCAACATGGATGGACCTTGAGGGTGTTATGCTGAGCGAAATAAGTCAGGCAGAGAAGGACAAATATCATATGTTTGCACGTATAGGAGGATTAGGAGGAACTTAATGGAGGACCATGGGGGAGAAGAAGGGGGCAAATGGTGGGGGAAAGGGAGAGAGGCAAACCATGAGAGACTCTTGAATGTTGAGAACAAACTGAGGACTCATGGGTATGGGGGGGGAGGGGGGAGATGGACATGGAGGAGGGCACTTGTGGGGATGAGCACTGGGTGTTTTATGGAAACCAACTTGACAATAAACTATTTGTAAAAAAAAAAAGGAAATGTCAGGGTATTTCAGGGACTGATATAATCTTGGCTTTGCATGCTATTTATATAGGGGACATATATTATATTGATCTCTACTTATATAGGGAGTATATATTATATTGATCTTTATTTATATAGGGGAACCATCTTTTCCAAAGAAACTAAGACATGCAATCACAGTCTAACAATAAGACAGAATATTTGAAATCAGAATTGATAAAATCTGTAAAATATGGTCATTTTATTCACACGTAGCACTGAGAAACTGTCCTGTGAAGCAACCCACAAAGTGGCACAAATAAACATTTATATAACAACCTCCTCTAAATAAAACATAAAAAACAATTTAATATTACAAAGAATTTAAAGAATGAGGATGTACAGTCAGCTTAAGTGAGAAATATTATATATGTCAATATTAGCTTATGTGTCTTTCTGAAACTTTGTAACATAAAAATAATATGTAAATGGAACATGCCAATGAGATTTTTTTACCTCCCAGTTTATAACATATTCACAAAATACTGGAATACGGGCTCTATAATACTCACTTGTCAAGTGGGATGAATTATATCATTTTTTCCTCCTTTAATGAGAATGCTCCAAATGTAAAAGTATATTAGATTCCATTCCAAACAAGATCAGAGAAACAAACTGCTCCCATAACCTTTGCATCCATGAAGTGGTCTGGCCAATGTAGTCCTAGCTCTGCCCCTTACTGGCTGTGTGACCTCCACCAGTCAAGTCACTTTTCTGTGACACAGCTCAGATTTCTGCTTTCTAAAGTAGAGAGAAAAGGTACCCATCTCAAAGGACAGTTCTGAACATTAAATGAGATAATATGGGTGAGCAGTTAGAAGGGTGCTTAGCACATACTAAATGTTGAAAAAATGTTAGTTATCATTATTGGACTTTGGTCATCAGAGGAAAGAAGCCATAATTAAGTTGAATTTGAGTAAAAAGTAGAAAAATAGAAAATTTGAAAGTGAACTAAATGGTGAAACATGGCAATGATGTAAAGTTTAATCCCCATATCCTGTCTGTTGCTGTGCACCTCTCCTATTTTATAAGGATGCTCTACTGCATACAGGGTGTTTAGAAATGTAAAATAATAATAATAATAGTCATGATGCAGAGAGTTGCAATAACAGCATAGCCGCAGACAGGACTCTGCAGCTAGTGGTATCAATGCAGATTTGTTGCCTGACTGCCTGCCACAAAAAAAAGAAACAAACAAAAACAAAAAACAACCCAGTATATTCAATGATTGGGGGAATCAGCAATCTTGTAGAGCAACAAAATATTATAGCCATCTATACTTTCTGCCGAATATAAAATGTATACCATGAAGAATGATGATTTCACCAATGCATGTGGTAGAAACTATTTACAAGCTATATCTTAGGTACCATCCAATGCATGGCCTTTCTTTCCAGGTGACAAGGTAATTCCACTCTACATGCCTCAATGTAGAAAATGCAAGTTCTGTCTGAGCCCACTTACAAATTTCTGTACAAAACTCAGGTAAGCTCTATATACTATTAGTAAGTATATGAATTGGTATAAATACCTGGGGAAATATACTGGCAATACCTAGATAAAGTTTCTATCTACGAATTCTAGTCCTGGGTGTATCCAAGAAGCTGTTGCAAAATTACCCAAAGAAACATATGCTAGAATGTTCACTGCAACATTATCTATAACAGCAATTAAAAATAGCCCAATGTCACACCCTCCTGTTGGTGGGAATGTAAAATGGTCAGCCCCTCTGGAAATCAGTGTGGATGATCCTCAAAAAATAAACAATAGAGCTTCCCTATGATCCAGCAATAGCACTGCTAGGAATTTACCCAAGGAATACAGGAGTGCTGATGCATAAGGGCACATGTACCCCAATGTTCATGGCAGCACTCTCAACAATAGCTAAAACATGGAAAGAGACCAAGTGTCCATCAACAGACGAATGGATCAAGAAGATGTGGTTTATCTATACCATGGAATACTACATGGCATTGAGAAATAGTGAAATCTGGCCATGTGTAGCAACATGGATGGACCTTGAGGGTGTTATGCTGAGTGAAATAAGTCAGGCAGAGAACAACAAATATCACATGTTTGCACGTATAGAAGGATTAGGAGGAACTTAATGGAGGACCATGGGGGAGAAGAAGGGGGGAAATAGTGGGGGAGAGGGAGAGAGGCAAACCATGAGAGACTCTTGAATGCTGAGAACAAACTGAGGACTGATGGCAGGGAGGGGGGAGATGGACATGGAGGAGGACACTAGTGGGGATGAGCACTGGGTGTTATATGGAAACCAACTTGACAATAAACTCTTTGTAGAAAAAAAAATGCAAGTTCTGTCTGAGTCCACTTACAAATTTCTGTACAAAACTCAAGTAAGCTCTATACACTATTAGTAAGTATATGAATTGGTATAAATACCTGGGGAAATATACTGGCAATACCTAGATAAAGTTTCTATCTACGAATTCTAGTCCTGGGTGTATCCAAGAAGCTGTTGCAAAATTACCCAAAGAAACATATGCTAGAATGTTCACTGCAACATTATCTATAACAGCAATTAAAAATAGCCCAGTGTCGCACCTTGCTACACTGTTGGTGGGAATGTAAAATGGTGCAGCCTCTCTGGAAATCAGTGTGGATGATCCTCAAAAAATTAACACTAGAACTCCCCTATGACCCAACAATAGCACTGCTAGGAATTTACCCAAGGGATACAGGAGTGCTCATGCATAGGGGCACCTGTACCTCAATGTTCATAGCAGCACTCTCAACAATAGCCTTAACATGGAAAGAGCCTAAGTGTCCATCAACGGACGAATGGATCAAGAAGATCTGGCTTATTTATACGNATTACCCAAAGAAACATATGCTAGAATGTTCACTGCAACATTATCTATAACAGCAATTAAAAATAGCCCAGTGTCGCACCTTGCTACACTGTTGGTGGGAATGTAAAATGGTGCAGCCTCTCTGGAAATCAGTGTGGATGATCCTCAAAAGCGAAATAAGTCAGGCAAAGAAGGACAGATACCATGTATTTGCACATATAGGAGGATTAGGAGGAACTTAATGGAGGACCATGAGGGAAAAGAAAGGGAAAAATAGTTGGGGAGTGGAAGGGAGGCAAACCATGAGAGACTCTTGAATGCTGAGAACAAACTGAGGGCTGATGGGGGTGGGGGAGAAGGGAAGGGAGGTTTTGGGCATGGGGGAGGGGACTTGTGGGGATGAGCACTGGGTGTTATATGGAAACCAACTTGATAATAAACTATTTAAAAAAAATAGTTCAATGTCCACCAATAAGAGAATGGATTAAGAAAGTGCTCTGTAGTAACACAATGGAATACTATACAACAATTGAAAAGGGCTAAACTTGATCTACATACAACAACACAGAATAATCTCACATAATGTTAAGGGAAAGAAGCAAGTTGCTGACAAATATGTTTAGTAAGATATCATATTAAAACAGTAACATATACAGTGTAATTTATGGTTACAAGTATATGTAGTAAAGGTATAAATACATCACTAGAATGATAAATGCTAAACTCAAAATAGTAGCTACCTCCAAAGGAGATGAGAGAGGGATGAAATGAGGCTCAGTAAAGTAATTTATTCCAAGACCACACAGATAAAAGTCTTAGCACTAGATTTTGAGGGGCACCTAGGTGGCTCAATGGGTTGAGGGTCCGACTTTGGCTCAGGTCATAATCTCATGGTTGATGAGTTCAAACCCCATGTCGGGCTCTGTGCTGATAGCTCAGAGCCTGGAGCCTGCTTCAGATTCTGTCTCCCTCTCTCTCTGCTCCTCCCCCACTCACACTCTGCCTCTGCCTCTGTCTCTGTCTCTCTCTCTCTTAAAAATAAATAAAAATTATAAATTAAAAAAAAAGAACTAGATTTTGAACACGAGCAGTCAGACTCAGGAGTCCAAAACCTATTTGTCCTTAATGCTAATTGAAACTAGTTATTTCAGAAGCTAAAATTGTACTACTCTTACATCTAATCACTATGCCTCAATTTCCTTGTCTATAAAATGGGAATAGTAATAATGCTTATTTCACAGCATTGTTGTAGGTATTTAAAGAATTAATATACCCTTTTGCAAACTCTTAATGAAATAAGAGATTTTGTCTATAATCATAAATTCTTTCTAACATTACATAAAGAGAGATAATAAGGTCGTATGTGCCTCCAGATGAAAATACACATTGCCTTTGAAATATTCCTACAAAAATATAAAACCTGAATTAAATCAACCAGATTGAAAACACTAGTTTAGAGGAAATACAAGAATGGAGAAACATGTTAAAACCCAGTTACAGGAAGGTAATCAGAAAAATCCAGAATGAGAAAAACTGTACAGAACAGATGACTGTTTCTTCAACAAATAAATTGCAAAGAAAAAAAAATAAGGAGAGAAGTGAGAATCTATAAAGTCAGAGAGACTTAACAGACATATCAACCAAATGCAATTTGTCAACCTAGAAGGTCTATCTTTTTGAGATACATACTGAAATATTTACAGATGAAATAGTAATGTCTGTGGTTTAATTCAAAATAGTCCCATGAGGAGAGTGGGAGCTGGTGGGGGTGGCAGGTAACAGATGACATCAGCCATGAGGTGGGATATGGTTGTACAGATATTCAACAACCTAGACTTTCTACTTTTATGTATAGTTTTCCATTATATAGCTTTCCATTATAATTTTTTTTAAGAATTGATACATGTAAACCCCTAAGAGAGTTTCTGGCCCATAAAAAGTATTCAACAAAAAGTTTATTATCTTTAAACTACTTCTGATTATATTTATGTGAAAAATCTCAAGTCATTTTCTCAATTTTTCTCATAAAATTGTCATAACAAACACGTAATGCCCAGAAATATTTTCAGGAGTATAATCAGTGGTTCATTTACGTTCTCCTTTGTGTGTCTTTTTTTTTTAATTTTCTAGTCTAGTCAAAAATCCTATTGTTGATCAAGAACTAATGGATGACAAAACCAGCAGGTTTACCTGCAAAGGAAAACCAATTTACCATTTCATGGGAACCAGTACCTTCACTCAATACACCGTAGTGTCAGATATAAATCTTGCCAAAATTGATGATGATGCAAATTTAGAGAGAGTTTGTCTGTTTGGATGTGGGTTTTCAACTGGCTACGGAGCTGCAATCAACACTGCCAAGGTAAAAGTGGGTATTCAATCACCAGGCTGCATAAGATAGAATTTACTAGGAAACAGAGTGGTAAATCATCTGTTGTCTTTAAGCCCTCGCTCTGTAATTTATTACCTCTGTGATTTTAGGCAAGTTCTTAACCTCTCTACTCCTCCCTCTCTGCAGTAACATTTCCTACAAACAGTTATGGGGATATTAAATCATATAGCATATATAAGATACCTCGCCTGCAGCTGGCATGTAGTTGGCACCTGGTTGAGGTTAATTTCTTTTCCCTATCCTGATATAGACCATCCCTGCCTTAAATACAGCATGCTTAAAAATGGCTCCTAAATAGCAATGTTCATCCTGGGACAGCAGATCCAGCCAAGAGGCAACCGAAACTACAGAAATCCCCAGCCATCTCCATATAGCCACTTCTGCTATCTCCTTGACCCTGCAGATTTCTCTGCCTCAAACTGTGGTAATTCATCTCTGCTTCTCATCCTGCCCATTTGTGGCTCCAAGGGAGTGTCTCAGGTGGCAGCCCCGATGGTATGCATCCCTGAAATCCCATAGTGGGATTTAGAAGCTTTCACAAAACTTTAACGAAAGACTGGAGAGATGTCACTATCATTTGGATGCCTCAAACAACCCCCTTATTTGAACCTCCTTGACATCACTCTTTGTCCCTCGAGTTCAAACTGCAAAATGCAACCAGAGTGGTCTTTCTAAAGAATAAATCTGAAGATTTCATTCCCCTTTCATTACTCCCCTTTTCCGTCAGGGCTAGTGATTCTCCGTGATTCTCCCTAATTCTCCCTTTGCAGGCTCACTCTTCCCCCAGGCCTGACCCTCAGTCTCCAGACTCTAATCACTGTGTCCCTGGGAATTTCCATACCTGGCTCCGAACAACAGTGTCTGGAAAGCTTCCCTACCTCCTCTGGCTGACTCTACTTTTTTACCATCTCCTATCAGAAACCTTCCAGCCTCTTGTACATGCATTAGGTATTCTGCCCAGTTTTCCCTGAAGTATCTATGTTTATCCCTGTCTTCCTTCCTATCACAGTATGGAGAAATTTCCCATTTATTTCTCCTTCCCATTAGACTATTTACTCCTTGAGGGCAACAACTCTCTCATGTTCATTGTGATGTCTCCAGGGCCTAGCCTTGTGCCTGGCACATAGTAGGAGCTTAATAATTTTTCAGTAAATGAATGAATGAAGCCAGGTTCACATACAACACTTAAAAAATCTTTTTTTTTTTTTGGTGGGGGGGGGCAAGTGAGCAAGGGGCAGAGAGAGAGAATCCCACAAGGGGCAGTCCCACGAGGGAAAGAGCCGGTGGCGGGGAGGAGGTGGGGCAGGGGAGAGAGAGAGAATCAGGGCTAACCCAAAGTGGGGCTCGAGCTCACCCAATGTGGGCTTGAACTCACGAACTGTGAGATTACAACCTGAGCAGAAGTCAGATGCTTAACAACTGAGACATCCAGGTGTCCAACCCTTAAAAATCTTACTAAGGCTTGGTTCTCAGGTTTGCAATACAAATACTCCTTTTTGTCAGGTTACCTAGAGGTGTTAGAGTGTCAAGGAAATACACTCAGCCTAACCAAAATGAAAGGCTTATCTAGTGGGCAGAATATCAAGAGAAGACTTTTCACTGAGAACTATATCAACCAAGCAGACAGGAATGCTACCTTTGGCTATCTGTGTATTATCTCCCTCCAAAAAATTCATTCATTTATTCATTAATAAAAATTAGAAATAGTATGTGAAGTCAGACTACATTCTAAAGGCTCCTGGAGGAAAGGTGTTAATTGAGTGGAGTTAAAAGCAGGTGTAACCTTGGTAACCTCAGTAGATAGCACTGGAAGAATTATTGCTCTTTGAGCCACTCCTTCCTGTCTGGACTCCATACAGACTATCACCTTCTACTACTCTAGTCTTTCTTCAAGGATATTAATTAACCCTAGAGATTCAGCTACAATTTTCTTTTAAATCCATTCCAAGTTGACATCAATTTCCAGGACCTATTCTCACTGTTGAGGAACACCTAAACCACTTCACAGGATGCTTAGAGAAGAGAAATGAATCTGATAGGAACAAGTTAAGGGAAGTGAAATATCACTAATTCTAGCCAAAAGGCCAGAGCTTTTATAAAGTTTAATTGCCTTCTGGGAAGAAAAGTGATGACACAACTCTGTATAATTATTGGGAAACTGGCACCCACGAGTCCTAATTCCTTTACTAGTATCCTTTACTGACACATTAATCACATTTCACAGAGATCTTTGGAAGCATGAAAATGTCTTTTAACAGTGTTTTCTGCAAATAGATAATCATCCACTATGTATTATTCTATTTTCAAACTGGGGGGAGAAATACTTTAGAGTGACCTTTCTCCCAGTACCACAATCAAAGGCACTTTTACACACAGTGGTCCAGTTGTTTAATACAAGTAATACAGTGTATTCAATTTATACTGTGGGGAGCTGTGTATAACAATGCCTCAATAAGAAAAATGCATTTCTGCTTTTGATGACACAGGCAAACTTTTGAACACAGTCGGTAGGGAAACATATTTGGACAAATACTAAACACACGGCACAATATTACAGTAAATAGCACACTGTGTATATAGAACAACATTTTGAATGTTAGTAAAAATTATATTTTCTTTCCCCCTTAGTAGCAAAAGTCAGTGTAATGCATGCCTAATATCATGCATAAATTAAAGTAAGAGATACACATTCTCTCTATTCCTTAATAGTTTTGTTTCCAATTTAGAATGTATCAGTACTTCCCTTAGGCAGATTCCTCTTTCCCTTTTGTTTATGCTTTAATTCTAACAGTTTCCATCATCATTAGAAAATATTAATTAAGCGTCTCTCTGTGTAGTATTTTTTTGCCACTATACCAGTCTACAGAATAACATATTCTAGTTACAGCAACTTTCCTTATCATCTTGTATATTCAGTTTCTATTTAATTCGATGCAACGAACATTTATTAATGACCCAACACATAAAACACTCTGTAATGTGAAAGAAAATATGACTTCAAAGAACTTACAGTCTTTTGAAGAAACACACACAAATACAAAGTCAACCAATCAAGGAAGATTATAAATTATACAATATAGGAAAAACAAACAGGAAATATAGAAAACCAAAAGAAATTTGGATTTCATTCCATTTAAATTAATTGGTGATTTGGAATGTGAGTTAATTCACACTTAGAGGAATATTGGTGCTCATTCAAAACTGACTATAACACTAATACAACCAAATAAGGCATATTAAAAATATAAATTACTTCTGATCTACTTAAAAAGGAAATCGATAAACCCTTTAAAATGCATGGCTTTTAAATTTTTGTTCTGACAACACTAAAGGGAACAGGAAAACAAGAGGATTATTTTCACTTGGGCTTATTCCTTATTATTAGCTGATCATCCTAATGGCATTCAAATGATTCTCCAAATTTAGCCAATTATTATATTGGATTCATCCATTTTTACATTGGCAGATTTCCCCCACTGGCTACATCATTCAGTTTTATGATAGACAGTCTTTTATTTATATGCTCCTGCCCCCATCTTACTCTCTCCATTTGAAAAAAGTAAGACCACTTCCTTTAACAGTCAACTTGGGGGCACCTGGGTGGCTCAGTCAGTTGAGCATCTGACTCTTGATTTCAACTCAGGTCATGATCTGACCGTCGTAGGATCAAGTCCGCACACTGGGCTCCATGCTGAGTGTGGAGCCTGCTTGGTTTTCTCTCTCTCTCTCTCTCTCTCTGCCTCCTCTCCCCAGCTCACACACACTCTCTAAAAAATTAAAAAATAAAAAAACATTTTTAAAGAAGTTAATTTATGATTTTCCTGTCTGCAGGTGACCCCTGGTTCTACTTGTGCCATCTTTGGCCTAGGAGGTGTTGGTCTTTCTGCTATAATGGGTTGTAAAGTAGCAGGAGCTTCCAGAATCATAGCTATTGACATCAACAGTGAGAAGTTTGCAAAGGCCAAAGCCCTTGGAGCCACTGACTGCCTCAATCCTAGAAACCTACATAAACCCATCCAGGAGGTCATCATTGAAATGACCAATGGAGGGGTGGATTTTGCCCTTGACTGTGCAGGTGGACCTGAAGCCATGGTATGTATATTTTTAATAATAGTAATGTAATAATAGGTTATTATTTATTAACATTAATAAACATTGGCAATATATGTATATTGATATAGATATTTTGTATTTAATATTAATATATTTATATATGTGTGTAAGTTATATATTTATATAGACAATACTTATTAATATTAGCTATTAGATTATGATGATGAATTGTTATTGATACTCAATAACAAATATTACTTAATAGATTATTAATATTTCTGTGTATTCTTCCACATGAAATTAAGCAAAATTTAAGAGAAAACTTAAAAATGAAAATTTTAAAAGAATTCTGCCTATGAGAAATGAGAAAGAAAAAAACAGAAGAGGCAGATTTAGAGAAGGAAGGAGACAGAGGGACACGTGTCACCCCTGACAGCTGGAGGTATCCACTCCCAGCTACAATCAGAGAAGGGAGAGGCTGGCAATTTATGAGCAATCCAGTTCTGTCCATCAGATCTCAGTAAATGGGCTGCAAAATTAGATCGAAATCATGTGAAATTTTCAATATATTAAACACACATACACACACACATACACTGCAAAATTAAAAGGTAGATCTTTTTCCCTAAACAATTCTGTATCATTCAGATGTTGTCTCTCAAGACGAGCTACATAATTTGCAGTCCCTTCTTGGCACAGGGCCCTGAGCGACTGCACTGGCTGCAGGCCCACAAAGCCAGCCCTGTCTATTCTACTCAAGAAACAGGGTAAATCAACCACACCGACAACACATGGAGAAGTTAGCCTGCCAGACTGTCCAGCCTCATTCTCCAGCGAATGTTCACTTCATGCCAATTTGTGCTAATACACTAAGTTGAGTTTTGTTTTGTTTTATGAGATGACCAAAGAATTCATCAACTAATGATCTGCCCATGGAGTTTTCTTCATGTGTGAGATCTGTGGAGTAGCTATGACACTATGCCCTTTTATCTATGACTTCATTCAACTTGGCTCCCAAAACCCTCTTCTAGGATGATTATAAAAAACAGAATTCTGGGGGCACCTGGGTGGCTCAGTCAGTTAAGTGCCCAACTCTTGATTTTGGCTTAGGTCATGATCTCATGGTTTTGTTTTGTTTTGTTTTGTTTGAGCTCCACATTGGGCTCTGCACTGGCCAACTCAAAATAAAGCAGTGTGGAACCTGCTGGAGATTCTCTCTCTCCCTCTCTCTGCCCCTCTCCCACTTGCACGTGCACAGATTCTCTCTCCCTCCCTCTCTCTCTCAAAATAATTTTTACAAAAAAAATTATTTAAACAATTGAATTCTGTACTTCAGCCTCTGAGAAGCACACTTTAGACATTTCTTCCCCTTGGTTCTTACCCTATTGATGCATTTCCCAGAAGAGAATGGAAATGGGGAATAGCTGCGGAGAGCATCAGGCTCCCTACCTCGGTCTCTCCTCTCAGAATGCTTTCATTATAATAATGTAACTGCTTACAAGAGGGCCTGGTAGGTAATAAGCACTCAATAAATGTCAGCTATTACTGACAATTCATACACTAAGGCTCCTTATCATGCACGTGCTCCCCTGTGTTCAGTGCTTCAGACCCTGCTTTTTGAATTGTCCTTGGCATCTGCAACTTGCAATGTGCTACCATATTCCTCCACTTTCCACAGCTCAAACTTTCTACAAACACTTCAATTCAGCCCATTGACCTTATTTTTCTAGTACAGAGATTCTCAACACTGACTGCACTTTAGATATGCTTGGGGAGTTGTTATTGTCATTGTTGAATACCAATGAATGGACCATACCCCAGGACAGTCTCAAGAGTCTATGGCCCAGATATCAATATTTTTTACAAATTACTCAAGTTGAGAACCACCTCTGAACTAAAACTTGTCAGGTTCTATTATTATTTTAAATTATGGAATAGAATTATACCAAAGAATCCAAATAAAGGACAGATTTATTTTAATCACAAAAAGATGAGCTACCTACCCATCCACCAAGTTTTCATTACTAAGGAAAGATAATTTCTCAGTTGTAGAGGATTTTCCAGTAATGGGTGTGAACTTGAATTCAATGACCTCTGGTGCACTAAAGCAGCCTTAAGAACCCAACAGAACAATTTGGGAGGAAGTTACAGTAATTGACAATACTATAAAGTTTTGAAAAGTAAAAGTAATTCTCATAAAAAATTATGAGAGACTTCTAAATAAAACCCTGTTTTGCATATAATACTCATTTTTACTTAAGTCATCATTAGGGAGATTAATTCCTTGCTTGGAGCAAAGCTCCAGAAATGTAGAAAAGGAAAAAAGGAAAACAACTTTTTAAATAAAATAGTAAATAGGAGTCAATGTAAAGAGCTACCTTCAGGTGACAAGTAGTATCTATGGATTTTCCCCTCTCCAGTGATCTTTCTATACAGCATAAACAAAAATATTTCCACCCAATAAAAACTACACACAGTAGAAGAGTTGCTATTTAGAAATGTTATGAATTCACAGGGTGCCTAGGTGGCTCAGTCAGTTAAGAGTCTGACTTCCACTCAGGTCATGATCTCACAGTTTGTGAGTTTGAGCTCTACCATCAGGTTCTGTGCTGACAGCTCAGAGCCTGGAGCCTGCTTCGGATTCTGTGTGTGTCTCTCTCTGCTCCTTCTCCACTCATACTCTGTTTCTCTCTATCTCTTTCTCAAAAATAAATAAGCATTAAAAAAATTTTAATGTCATGAATTCTCAAAAGAATAAATATGTATTCAAATAAAAATTTGAAAACACATTCTAAAAGTTGTAGGTCACTGCATTTTCCATCACTAGTAAGACAGACAGATAGAGAAGGGGGAGAATTTACTGTACTTCAAATTGCCTCTTTAACACATTGATCAGTGATTTAAAAAAAAAAAAAGCTGTGCTTCCTATTAGGACTTATGTAAAAGTAAAAATTGCCGCAACAGGTCAGAATTAAGTTGAGCACTGACTGTGTCAAAGGATCTAAAACAAAGTTTACACTTTTCTTAAGATTAGTCTCAAAAGATTTTAAATGTTCATCTAATGGCTTCTTGTAGAATGGCTACCCACAGATGTATCTTTTTCAAACTTCTTTATGTTTTCAGTCCTTGGCATTTTTAACCCCAAACTTGCAGTAGGTTAACATAACCCTCTCTCATAAGAATACCAAAGCAACTACCCTGGGCCACTGTTTTCCATGTAGTGACTCAGCCAGCAATCAAAGCTCAGTCAAGTTCAAATTTGTGGCTTCACAATCTCACCATGAGATTATCTTGTTTGTTAGGGCAGGAGAAGGAACGGTTAGCAGGTTACACGACGGCTTTTCTGTGTTGTCTATGAAATCACACACATCATTTCTGCCTGTAGCCCATGACTCAGAATTAATTACATAAATCTACCTAACTGTCAGAGCTAAATAATGTAGGGAAGCAGATGAAATGTTTTTTGAGCAGCAGCCAGTGTCAGATTCTGTTGAATTGTTTTGTCCTCTCTTTTAAATAGCATTTTTTTATTTATCCCACCTTGGGACCTACTAAGTTTACAGTGTGTACCTAATTTCCTGGGCTCTAATAAATACATATTCATCCTCTCTTCATGACTTCAAAGATTGGTTTTATGCATGTAGAACCACAAATGTTTTAGTACATACCCAGATCATCGAAAACTTGATTAGAGTTTATCATATCTTCTAGAGATCTTTCCTAACTTCGCATATGTTTATTTTTCTTGATAGGCAATGATACACATCCCAGGTTCAGCACAACAATGGTATAAAACAGAAGAAAATAATATATTGTTTCTTTTCAGTATCTTTTTGGATGAAGCTCAAAATTTTAATGAATGCTCTATCTGAAACAGAACAGTGGGGCCTCAAGCATCAATGAACAATATTATGACCATTTTAGCTTGAATAATCCCATATGCAGAGTTGTATACCTTTGCTCTAAAGCACTGTGCATACCTACACTAGGATTCCTGTTCTACATTTTCTACTTACTCAACAACCCTTTTTGTTTGACCTTCCAGAGAGCAGCCCTAGACTGTACCACAGCAGGCTGGGGAACATGTACTTTCATCGGGGTAGACTCTGAAATGAGAGGATTGACTGTATCTCCAGTGGAGCTCATAATGGGCCGTACCGTAAATGGAACATGCTTTGGTGGTCAGTTTTTCCCCCCTCTTTTAATCTTCTCCAAAGTGGTACTTAAATTCTTATAATGAAATTATTGAATGGAAAAGAAAAAATATTGTTTAAATATTGAGTGCCTAATAACATATCTAGAGACTGCCTAAAAGCTATTCTAGTAATTGTTTGAGAATAAAGAAAGTTTGTATAGAAGGATAATGACAATTTGCAAACTGAAGTTCATTTTGCATTAAAATGAACCAACACAAGAGGAACAAAAGGTAAATTCTGCCAAACGGAGATAATTCTTTATCTAGAAACAGAAACTAATCTTAACATTCCTTGTTAAGAAAAACTTTTAAGTAAATAAAAGTATAGAAAATCTGGGGCACCAGCATGGCTCAGTTGACTGAGCGTCCAGCTTTGGCTCAGGTCATGATCTAGCAGTCTGTGAGTTCAAGCCCCACATCAGGCTCTGTGCTGATGGCTCAGAGCCTGGAGCCTGCATTGGATTCTGTGTCCCCCTCTCTCTCTGTTCCTCTCCCGCTCGTGCTCTGTCTCAAAAATAAATAAACGTTAAAAAAAATTTTTTTTTTTGAAATCAAAGATGGAAAGGATAATCTGTTTGAAACAACCCAAATCTGACCTAATAATTTTATTCACTCAACAAACTGACTAAACCACCTCTTGTCCAACTCATGTCTTTACTTGGCATTTTGGCCAAATTACAGGTTGGAAAAGCATCGATTCTATGCCAAAGCTGGTGACTGACTACAAGAATAAGAAATTTGATCTGGATATATTGGTGACCCATACCCTGCCTTTTGACAAAATCAATGAGGCATTTGACCTAATGAGCCAAGGCAAAAGGTAAATTAATGAACAGAGGGATAAGTGGTTCAAAAACCTTTACGATGACTCTTTATTTGATGTTAAGAACCAACCAGTTTGTCTTTTCTGACACTTTCTACATCATCACACATACTTAAAAGATTAAAGAGTGGCCATGTGCGAAAAGAAGAGCTTCCTACTCTATTTCTATAATGTACACTGCCATACACCATTCTAACAGAGTGGTGATAGAAACCGACAGACTTTCCCTTTCACAAGCAACTGTTTACTCAGTTGGGGTAGCTCCCTAGAAAGAAAGGTTTCCATAGTATAATGTCAGGTCATTCTGGTGCAATATAGCCCTGGGTTCGGCATCATTATGCTCTGCAATTAACAAAGATGCCCACTCCAGGCCCTTCCTTATCAGAACCACGTGAAAACCATGGATGCCTGAGCAGTGAGTGGCCCTAGCTCTTATTCTCGTGCTTTGTCACCAGTCTCCCTTCAGATACATTTTGAACCACAATTTTAGCTATATTGGCATTGACACTGGCGTAGACCCTAAGAACTAATTTATAGAAATGTCCCAACTGGGGGATCCATAGCAGCTGGGGAGCAGGAGAGACTAGGATCAATGATTTTGGTTCAAATGATCAGGCATAGGGGTGCCTGGGTGGCTTAGTCGGTTAAGCGTCCGACTTTCACTTAGGTCATGATCTCGCGGTTCGTGGGTTTGAGCCCCGCGTTGGGCTCTGTGCTGACTGCCAGCTCAGAGCCTGGAGCCTGTTTCAGTCTGTGACTCCCTCTCTCTCTGACCCTCCCCTGCTCACGCTGTCTCTCTCTCTCTCCTAGAAATAAATAAAACATTAAAAAAATTAAAAAAAAAAACAAAAACAAAAACAAATGAGCAGGCATAGCTTTGGTCAATAGAAGCAACAGGCAAAAACACCAGGACCACTGTTTCATAGAGAAGATGCAGCCCAAAAAAGCATCTGAGAAGACATCACAAAATGGGGAGTGAGGGTGGGGGAGGACCTAAAGTTAAATGACAGGAGTTTGGAGGAGAAAATAAATGTTCCAAAAGAAGAAAATAGGTTTATGGTGTGAGGACCCAGGCTACTTCCTCAGAAAGAAACCTCAGAAATGATTTCTACTGACATGAACTATCTAATTTGCAAACACATTTGTGGCAATATATCAAAAAGAAGTTCAATAAAAAGAAAAAGAATTACTTAAGCTACACAAAGCAACTTAGTGTATAAACTCTGCAATATCTCACACAATTTCAGTATCCTCATAAGAAGTGGTCCTTAAGTCAGGAGTTTGATTGGAGTTTGGAGCCTTAGAACCTAAAACTCATAGCCCCTCCACCACCACCCTCTTTCCCCTAGAGTTCTCAGCCATGGAATATACCCATAAGGAGTGCTAAGTGGCAGCCAAATGTAAAATGGTGAATTACTTTAGTAATGGCTGGGCAAGTCCTCCATACTCTTAAAGTAGGCCTGGTAATCAGTGATAGAACAGAAGGCTCAAGGCTAGATACCTGAATGAGGCCCCCTACTTGCCCTCTGGCTCACCGAGAAGACCACAGTCCCGCCCACACAGATGGAAAGGTGACATTGGAGAAAGCAGAGCATGGCACTTACACATGGGTGTAGGAAGCACAACTGAGGATAGGGCCCTCCTACCGTACCAACTGCATGGCAGTGAGAAAGTAGAGGGAATGCAACACCCAGTTGGTCTTTTAAGGTGCAGTGACCCTGACTGCTGGTAAGAAAAGGACACAAAGGTTCTCCTTCCACAGGGAGACAGATGTAGCTACAGTTGCTAGGTGAAAAATACATTCATGCTGGCAAATTGCCAATGCCAGGGCTTTCACAGCTCCAGCAGTAAGGGCCAACAGAAGGAATTCTCTGTTCTGAGGCTTATCCCTTTCTTTGCTTCTACATGTTGAAGGGATTACCCAAGATTTAGAATACTTAGGTTCTCAGAATGCATCATGCCAACACAACAAGCAGTGACTACTCCAAGACAGACACCTCACTACAACCTTATCATGTCCCACTCTACAGCATCATTGGGCAGCACGGGCCTCACCCAGGGTCAGGTGAGGGTCCCGCATTCTTCACAGCTTACTAGCACCATATACAAGGTTTTATTAAATCCACAAATGGAAGAGGCTGACAAGATAAAAGAAACTAGGCTTAGCAAAGTAGGTGTCTATAAAGAAAGATTAAAACCAAATCCTGAAATGAAAGTACAGAAAGTATTTGTGGGTTCTAGTTAAATTTACCATAAAAATTAGGCTAACTATTGTCTTTTTATTATTAACAGCATTCGAATAGTCCTGACCTTTTGAAGACACGAGGAACAAACTGGAATACTATCTGACTGACTCTGAACCTATCT
Source organism: Crocuta crocuta (assembly GCF_008692635.1). Taxonomy (NCBI): domain Eukaryota; kingdom Metazoa; phylum Chordata; class Mammalia; order Carnivora; family Hyaenidae; genus Crocuta; species Crocuta crocuta. The sequence continues at coordinate 7,567,776 of NW_027529638.1, read as the reverse complement.
GGTTAATTTATATCCTATAACAATGAGCCAAGAATTGCCATGAATTTAAACAACTATTTACAGTTAAATATCTCAACATCAAATAGTTATAAACATTATAGCATTTGTATCCATGAAATGATTAATATTTCCTGTTTAGTAATTATGATAACTGATGTGTTTATGAAATAGAATTATATGATGAGAATTGTTTAAAACTCATTCTGGAGAGGTGGGAATGAAGGGTAATAAGTAAAGCCAGATTGGCTATATATTTATAATTTTTAAGGTTGGGTGATAAATATACAGAGTTTTGGGGTGCCTGGGTGGCTCAGTCAGTTAAGCATCCGATTTTGGCTCAGGTGCAGATCTCACAGTTCATGGGTTTGAGCCCCGCATCAGGCTTCGTGCTGACAGCTCAGAGCCTGGAGCCTGTTTCGGATTCTGTGTCTCCCTCTCTCTGCCCCTCCCCCACTCATGCTCTGTCTCTCTGTCTCAAAAATAAATAAACTATTAAAAATATACATGTACAGAGTTTCATTATACTGTTCTCTGTACTTTTGTATGTTTAAATTTTTCCATAATTAAAAAAATTTTACTAGAAAAAATTACTGTGTTATATGTATACATAAGATACATACATCGTTAAAATAATGTCATATATATAAATTGCTGTCACATAATTTCTGGGTTTCAATAAGCCACAAGCTAATCATCTTTAATAAGCTACTAAATAATTTCTTTTTTAACATGTTAATTTCTCTCTCTTAGTCCTACTTTACCACCATGAACTATACTCACAAGTAGTGGGTTATCAGAAGCTATATAAATGAATACAAACATATTAAAATTAAGATTTTTAAAAAGAAAAAACACATCTATACTCTCAAATTTCCATCTCTATTAAATCCCCTTTTCACCTTTGATAATCATTAAACATATAATGGTTAGAGCTTTAGAGTTTAATGATCTGTAATTTGCACCAAGTATTTTTTATAGTCAACTGAAAGTGGCAGACCAAAGTACCTATAATAAAGTAATGTCGTAAGTAAAAAGTTACAAGATATAATAGACAATAAGATTTATATAGGCTTTTGAGGCAAAGGAAGGAAAAAAGGAAAAAGATTCATATGAAAAGCAAAATGAGTGTTTTCAAACAATTATAGTCATAGATGCTACAATGGACAGTTTAAGGATAAGACAGAATAATTTGGCTCAGAGTAACAAAGACTTGCTACTGGTTCAGCATAATTCCTGAAACCCACCAGTTTTATTTTTAAACGTTTACCACGCTGATGTCTGAGAGAAGATAAACTTCTCTGAAGCTCTGGCTGAGGAGGGTGGTATTATCTCAAAATAGAAACTTACATTCCTGCTTACTTGAGATTCTCTTTTCTTAGAAATGGAAGCCAGTTCATCTGTCTGTAAATGCTCCCTCTGTTGGCATTGTGAGGAGTAGGGCCCAGCCCACAGGTGACTCCCTTTCCCCCTGTGTCAGCGGGTGTTCTGTCTCCTCATCCCTCTTCAGTCATTCCCCAGCCTAGCTTGAGACCCACCTCCTTTTCAGCTCTTGGCAGTCACAGAGCTGTTTTCCTTCCCTGATCTCCTTTGGCTCTTACTGTCTGTATCGAAATCTTAACACATGCTGCTTCCACTGTTAGTTTTTCGAGTATATGTTTGTAAACTTCTTGAAGGCAGAACAATGTTTGAATGTATCCCCCTGTTAGAGGTGCTCAATAAATACTGTGCTTGACATCCGAGTTTACCCTCACAAGTACCCAGTTTATATTAGCCCTTCTCAATGATATTTTTCCAAAACGTTTTCTACATTCCTCTTTTTCCTAAATAGAGAATAACAAACCTAATTCCAATAACTCAGAATAGTCACTATGAGACTTTTTATGCCAAGTTGTGATGCAATAGTTTCTCTCCCTCTCCATCCCTCTTTCCCTCTATCTCTGCAATCACTCCTGCAGTCCGTGGCCCCTGCCTCTATCAGTCTTCCAATTTTCCAAGTCTGGCTCTGTGATTTGGAAAACAAAACAAAATAAAAAGCAAAAAAATTAAATTACTCTTCACAAGATTGTTAAATTACTTATGTTATATACTGCAGAATCGGTGAAAGCCCAGAGTGACATATACAAGGTTTAAAACTTAACCTTGATGGGAACGCCATGGGTGGCTTAGTCAGTTAAGCATCCACCTTTCCCTTAGGTTATGATCTCGCGGTTCGTGGGTTCGAGCCCCGCGTCGGGCGCTATGCTGACTGCCAGCTCAGAGCCTGGAGCCTGTTTCAGAGTCTGTGACTCCCTCTCTCTCTGACCCTCCCCTGCTCACACTGTCTCTCTCTCTCTCCTATAAATAAATAAAACATTAAAAAAAAAAAACTTAACCTTGAGGGCCACCTGGGTGGCTCAGTCAGTTAAGTCTCTGATTTCGGCTCAGGTCAAGATCTCACCGGTTCCTGAATTCAAGCCCCACATCGGGGCTCTCTGGTGTCAGTGCAGAGCCTGCTTGGGATCCTCAGTTCCCATCTCTCTCTTCTCTCTCCCCCCCCCACCACCACTTGCATGCCATGCACTCTCCCTCTCTTTCAAAAATAAATAAACATTTTTTTAAAAAAAGCTTAATCCTGATCATGCCTTTGGCAACAGAGGCCTTTCTTCTCATCTATAAACTCAGCTGAAACTCTTAATAAATGTAGTTACAACAGAATTCTTCAAAATGTACATCTAATGCCTAAGTTACCCAAACATCTCTCTCTCTTATAATGAGAAATGATGAATGATGGGGCACCTGGGTGGTTCAGGCCGTGATCTCACGGTTCCTGAGATGGAGCTTTGCACCAGGTTCCATGCACGCAGGCAGCACGGATCCCTCTCTCCCTGACTGTCCCCTGCTTGTGCATACATGCACTCTGTATCTCATACTAAATAAATGAACTTTTAAAAAATGAGAAATGAATGCTGAATCTATAGGATTCTCCAGGAACAATCAAAATCATGTACAAGTAATGCATTTGGAAATGTGCAGAAAACTTCCACTTAAAAAGTGCACTTTATGGCTAAAATGAGCAAATCAGAGAACTCTGGATGCTGGCGAGGATGTGGAGAAACGGGCACCCTCCTACACTGTTGGTGGGAATGTAAACTGGTACAGCCCATCTGGAAAACAGTGTGGAGGTTCCTCAAAAAATTAACAATAGAACTCCTCTATGACCCAGCAATAGCACTGCTAGGAATTTACCCGAGGGATACAGAAATGCTGATGCATAGGAGCACATGTACCCCAATGTTCATAGCAGCACTCTCCACAGTAGCTAAAACATGGAAAGAGCCTAAGTGTCCATCAACAGATGAATGGATCAAGAAGATGTGGTTTATCTATACCATGGAATACTACATGGCAATGAGAAACAATGAAATCTGGCCATGTGTAGCAACACGGATGGACCTTGAGGGTGTTATGCTGAGCGAAATAAGTCAGGCAGAGAAGGACAAATATCATATGTTTGCACGTATAGGAGGATTAGGAGGAACTTGACGGAGGAACAAGGGGGAGAAGAAGGGCGGAAATGGTGGGGGAAAGGGAGAGAGGCAAACCATGAGAGACTCTTGAATGCTGACAAAAACTGAGGACTGATGGATGTGGGGGGGAGGGGGGATGGGCATGGAGGAGGACACTTGTGGGGATGAGCACTGAGTGTTATGTGGAAACTAATTTGACAATAAACTATTTGTAAAAAAAATAAAAAAATAAAAATAAAAATAAAAAGTGCACTTTAGAAAGACATTTTTAAAAAATCTGCAAACTACTAACAATTGTCTGTTTCTTCTGAAGGCTCTCACATTCATTCTTCAATTTTAAATGTTTTTTAAATACTAGGGGTACCACACAAATTACAGTCTTTCTGGGGTGCCAAGTGACTTCCGTTCAGACAAAATGGAATGGAACTTGACCACACCAAAAGGGGAAAAATTATTTTAAAGGTTTATATTCTCCAACATAGTAAGATATTCAGGTCTAAATTCTTAAATGTTTTTGGGTGGCCTGAAATTATTACAAATCTTTAAGAATGTCAGTTAATAAGGTGAACAATACTTGAATTTGGAAGGCAATACAATCACAGTATATTCTTCTGACAAAATACACTGTCTTCTTCAAGCATCTTAGGCTGTCATTGTTTCCTAAATGCTACTACAGCGCCCTCTGGCGTTTAATTTTAAACACTTTTTCCATCTTCCAGATCCCATTTTCTTGGAGAAAAAGAATTCAGGGAGAGGGTTAACTACCTTCATTTATAAAATGGTTGACATTTAAAAAGTACTTTCATGTGCGTTATTCCATATGATTCTCCAGAATTTTCACTGGGCCATAAATTCTTGAGGGCAAGGCCATTTTTCATATTCTTTGAGTGCCTTGCAGATAGCAGGCTGTCCAGCAATGTGCCCTATGAGGTAGGCAGAGTAGAATTCATTAACCTCATTGAATAAATCCTGTGTTACAGGGAAAAGACACACTATTTTTCTCACTTGTTTATGAGAAGCTTAATAAGCAAAGGAGAAAAAATCTTGAAGGCTCATAGAACCTTCAAGGTGAACATGATTTTAAGGATGGATAATAACAGGTAGGGGAGTAACCCTATTAGGAGATACTTCCTGAAGAATTAAGGGGTAAATTTCACAAGATTTGCAACTTTCTTTCAAATGGTTCATCAAAAAGTATGTGTGTTAAGAAAGAGAGAAAGGAAATGTGACAAAAAAATGTTAATTGGTACATCTAGGTGAAAAACAGAGGTGTACATTGTCCTGTTTTTCAAATTCTGAAATTGTAAATCTTTTCATATTAAAAGTTGGGTCAAGTATGACATATATTTTCTGAATTCCATATTAAATAATCAAATCATTTTTTAAATTATACCTCAAAGGGTGGTCAGTGAACACTAGGTTGAACACCCTCACAAGCCAATTTTTTCTTTCTGGTTAAAGCTAAGATCTGCCTCCCTAGCTTTGCTCTCTGGAGCATCAGAAAGTTTAGTCCCTCTGATAACTGAAGATAGCTGGGATAATCCCTTTCTCCCCTACCACCATGTCCTCTTTACTCCTAATTAATAACTCTAAGTATACTTAAAGTCAATATTCCATATGCAGTGTGAATAATATACTAGTGAATGCAAGCTGTATTTATATATTCTTTAGTCAGCCTTCTCCATCATTGACAAAAATTGAGCTGTATAAAATTCCTAAATATTTCCTCTCCGGAATTCTACTAAGCCAGAATGCTCTTATTCTATCCCTTGAACCCAAAGATAGACCATGGGTCTTCTCTGAAGTTTCAAGGTCTTTTTAGAAGGAAATTAGAAGTAAACAGGCATTTAATAATATAGGAGAAAAACTATAACCTCTTTATTTTATTGCTAATAACATTTTTTATCCTTCCTGGCAATAAACTTGTTTATAGACCTACTTATAATGTAGCTAATAAAATTTGAGAACCTGAGAACCTGACCTTAAAAATAAAAACGTTTATGGCACAAAAACAGACACATAGACCAATGGAATAGAATAGAGAACTCAGAATTGGACCCACAAAGGTATGGCCAACTAATCTTTGACAAAGTGGGAAAGAGAATCCAATGGAAAAAAGACAGCCTCTTTAACAGATGGTGCTGGGAGAACTGGACAACAACATGCAGAAGAATGAAACTAGATTATTTTCTCACACCACGCACAAAAATAAACTCAAAATGGATAAAGGACCTGAACGTGAGACAGGAAACTATCAACACCCTAGAGGAGAAAGCAGGAAACAACCTCCTTGACCTCAACCACATCAATTTCTTACTTGACACATCCCCAAAAGCAAGGGAATCAAGAGCAAAATTGAACTATTGGGACCTCATCAAGATTAAAAGCTTCTGCATGGCAAAGGAAACAATCCATAAAACTAATAGGCAACCGACGGAATGGGAAAAGATAGTTGCAAATGACATATCAGATAAAGGGCTAGTATCCAAAATCTATAAGGAACTCACCAAACTCCACACCCAAAAAACAAACAACACAGTGAAGAAATGGGCAGAAGACATGAACAGACACTTCTCCAAAGAGGACATCCAGATGGCCAACAGACACATGAAACGATGCTCAGCATCCCTCCTCATCAGGGAAATACAAATCAAAACCACACTGAGATACCACCTCACGCCAGTCAGAGTGGCTAAAATGAACAAATCAGAGAACTCTAGATGCTGGCGAGGATGTGGAGAAATGGGCACCCTCCTACACTGTTGGTGGGAATGTAAACTGGTGCAACCCCTCTGGAAAACTGTATGGATGTTCCTCAAAAAATTGACAATTTTTGAGGAACTCTCATATGACCAGCAATAANACTGAGGGCTGATGGGGGTGAGGGGAAGGGGGTGATGGGCATGGGGGAGGGCACTTGTGGGAATGAGCACTGGGTGTCATATGGAAACCAACTTGACAATAAACTATTTTAAAATTAATGAATTAGGGAAGGGCAAGATGGTGGAGAAGTAAGGAGCTCCGTATTTGCACTCGCACCCATACATCAAACGGAAAAGATCTGAAGCCATTGGAAACCTTACAAAACCTGAGAGATTGGGAGAAAAAGGACACAGAATCCACAGAGAAAGCCTTCTAATGTGAGTGCGAACTGGGGAAGATAAAATCGGGCTGGGATCAGAGACTCCAGGGTCAGAGACGATCCCCCTCTACCCTCTACGGGGAGTGAGAGGAGAAAAGGAGAGAGTCCAAAACAGAAAAACCTCCACTCGGGGGTAAAAACCTCCGCTTGGGGCATAGAAATACCGTACTTTCCAAATACCTGCACGCCAGGTCCCCTCGCGCCAACTGGTCCCGGGGGTGGGGGGCGCTGAGCGCACAGACTGCTTCTTGGTGCTGGTTCCTGGCGGCTGGACTTCAGAGCAGCGGCACGCCTGCCGCCATTGTAGCTCCCGGGCGGCTGGGGCCCCTGAAAGAGCCGCGCGAACACCGGGCGTCCGTGCTCCTGGCTGGCTGGGACTCGAGAGGGAAGGCAAAGAGCTAAAAATTGGGAAATTAGCCTGTGAGTTCGTGTTTCGGGTGACGAGCCACAGAGGGACCTGGTTTTCCTCACACCAGCGGGCTCAGTGCACCCGGCAGGCAAGCCCCCGCGCATGCGCGCCAGCCTGACCCAGAGAAGGAAGCATCGATTCTGACTCCGCCCCCAGAGCTCAGCAAANTGGGGGGGGGGGTGGGAGAAGGGTGAAATAGGTGAAGGGGATTAAGAGTACACTTATCTTGATGAATACTGAGTAATATATGGAGGTGTTGAACAACTATACTGTACACTTAAAACTAATACAACATTGTATGTTAACTACACTGGAATTAAAAAATTTTTAAGTCTATTTTCTCTGAAAAAATAATAAATTTTAAAAATTTCCAAGAATATCTGTGGGTTCTCCTCAGCAATATGGAGATATGTGTGAAAATCCACAACTCTTACTAGAATGTCTTCTGGTTTTGTTAAAAAGAAACCCATTCTCAGTTAATTTAATATTATTTGAACTAAAATGTCTTGTAAGACTCCAAAGACTTTAGGGGCGTCTGAGTGGCTCAGTTGGTTAAGCATCTGATTTCGGCTCAGGTCATGATCTCATGGTTCATGAGTTGGAGCCCTGTGTCAGGCTCTGTGCTAACAGCTGGGAGCCTGGAGACTGCTTTGGATTCTGTGTCTTCCTCTCTCTGCCCTTCTCCCTACTTGTGCTCTGCCTCTGTCTCTGTCTCTGCCTCTCTCTCTCTCGCTCAAAAATAAATAAACATTAAAAAAACTTTTAAAATGTTGCCTTGTCTTGTGAAAATAACCTCCAAGAGGAATTGCAATTCTGATCATCTAATAGCCAAGATTTTGACCTGGTAATAATTTGTAATTGATATTTCTAAGCAGTCTTCTAGTTTTTCTGCCAAATTAAAATAGACTCCTTAGCACGTTCCTTTTCTCCACATGCACAATGTGGAATTATTAACAATAATTTGTTAATTATTCCACAATAATGGAGTAATTAAAAGCCTATGCCTTTGTTATATTTACTTTTTTATGCTGAGAGCCTGAATCTATGCTTCGTTTACATTAATAAATACATGGATGAGGGCACAAGTAGAAAAACAGTTGATAGGGAAAACAATTATGGATCCAGAATAAAGATTGATCCCATTGAGAACAAATTTCTGCTTCCTGCATAATGAAAGGAACCCACTGTAATCAACCTGTCACAGAATGGCTGTCTAGTCCCCTTTAACCATTATACCATATTGGGGACCCAGGGTTGTTGGGTGTTGCTATCAATCTGAACATTCAGCAGTGGCAGAGCCAGAACACATTCGGTCAGGAATGATTATGCTGTTGGGCCTATGCCCTCTATGGGCACTACATTTATAAGCCCACTGAGCAAGCACTTGGGGGACTTGCTGAACAATATCCCCAGGCTGGGTCACCTTGTCTACCTGGTCATTGACAATCGCGTCCAAAATCAGACCTTTTGGTGAGATTCACAGGGAGCATAAATTTTCTCACATACAGTGCCCCATATAAAAGGGCCAGCCACATATCTCTTTTCCAGGCTTCCTTATTACCAACCTCATTCCTTCAAAGTCCCTGACCATCTGACCAAATAATTAATTACTGCCTATCAATCAATGTAGATCCACACCTCAGGCCATTTCATTCTTGACAAAGAGGACTCAAAGAGATATAATGTTTGAAGCTCTGTACTCCTGCAAGATTTCCCAAATCAACCTCTACCAACTGCCAGAACATTCTGCAGAGTATTGTAAACCAAGCTGAAATTCTCTTCCTCCTCTATAAACTGATTATACAGGGGTGGAAGTGCGGAAGGAGTGTGAGTCAAATGCTCGGGATCTGTTTGGGTCCAGTCCTATATATACATGTCTGCTTTACAATGCTATCCTCCTGAGCGTATCCAACCTTGTAATTCTATAGATCCAATAATAACCAGTTCGTGGTGAGAAATTCAGACAGCATGATCACCTAGCATCTCCTAGTTAGGCATTTTCCATCATAAGCAGGACTGAAGAGAGCATGACTTTGCTCTAAAATTCTCAGTTCTTTCGAGAAACAGGCAATACTGACCTCAGGGAAGGTGGGAGTCTCCCTCAGCCCCAGGAGTTAAACTATGAAGGGTCTAATCCCATTTTCCTTTGCTTCCTTTCCTTTGATTTGGGAAAGACATAGGACTCTGTTCTAGTGAGACATAAGGGAAAGTCCATTAGAGGGCCTTGGGGAGTGGTTTCTCCTTTGATTTTTTTTAAAAAGGAGGGTAAAGTGAAGACATTTCCCTTCCTGCCTTTGGATACTGTCATATACAGACATGAGAGGCTGGAATGTAGCAGCCATCTTAAAACCATGATGGGGAAAACAAGAAAATAACAGAGCAGCTAAACTAAAGCCCTGACATCATTGAGCAACAGAATTTACCATTCTCTTTCATTAAACCATCCAGTGCTTTTAGAAGCAACCATCTACCCCCTTCAGCTTTGAATGAATTGTGCACTTTGATACGCTTCTATGGCAAAACCGTGTAGTCCCTGAGGCTTTGCCTCCAATACTTACTTCATTCCAGAAAATCAGAGTTGATTTTTTTAAATTAACTGTTCCATCCCTACATACCTAGAGACACTCTGCTCATTAGAGTCAACTGAATTTTCACTGCTTTAAGCTTCAACCAGGTCAGATAATTAACCCCAGATTAACCCACTGATGGTCTGTTTTCCTGCAAAATTCCAGGTACTGTTTTTGTGTGATTTCATTAGCAAACCACAGAAACCAATCCAGGCTAATTTAAAATGATAAGGAATTTATATAAAAGACATTGGGTTAGGTCACAGTATTATCAAGAGGACCTGAAACCACTTTTAGCTCTGAGCTAGCTGTCAGCACAGAGCCCGACGCGGGGCTCGAACCCACAAACTGTGAGATCATGACCTGAGCCGAAGTCGGATACTTAACCGACTGAGCCACCCGGGTGCCCCTCTATGGGTTTTGATAAATGTATGATGACATGTATCTACCATTACATGCAGTAATTTCGCTGTATCATACAGAGTAATTTCGCTATCTTAAAAATCTTCTCTGTTCCACCTATTCATCCCTCTCTCCCCCCCATCCCTAGGAACTACTGATTTTTTTAAACTATATCCATAGTTTTGTCTGTTTCAGAATGTTATATTGTTGGAGTCATACAGTATGTTGTCTTTTCAGATTGGCTTCTTTCATTTAGTAATATGCATTTAAGATTCCTCCACGTCTTTTCAGCGCTTGATAGCTCATTTCTTTTCACCATTCGACAATATTATATTGTCCAGATGAACCACAGAGTATTCAACCATTCACTTACAAAAGGATATTTGGTTGCTTCTAAGTTTTGGCAATTATGAAGAAAGCTATAAATATCCATGTGAAAGTTTTGGCAATTATGAATAGAACTGCTATACAATTTGTGCAAACTTAAGGTTTCAACTTATTTTGGTAAATATCAAGGAACATGATTGCTGGATAGTATGGTAAGAATATGTTGTTTTGTAAGAAACTGTCAGACTACCTTCCAAAGTGGCAATATCATTTTGCATTCCTACCAACAATGAATGAGAGTTCCTGTTGCATTTGGTATTCTGTCTTGTATTTTGGCCATTTGAACAGGTATGCAGTAGTATCTTCCTGTCTTGATTTGCAATCCCCTAATAACATATGTTGAATACTTCTTCATACTTCATTGTCATACATACATCTTCTACGATGGGGAAATTGTTCAAATCTTTTGCCCATTTTTCAATTGAGTTGTTAGGTTTTTTTTTATTGTTGAGTTGTAAGAGCTCTTTGTATATTTTGGAAAAACATCCTTTACAAATATGCCTTGCAAATATTTTCTCCCAGTCTGTGGCCTATCATATTCTCTTGACAGTGTCTTTCACAGAATATAAGTTTATTTTCATGATGTCCAGCTTTTCAACTATTTCTTTTATGGATCATACCTTTGGTATTATATTTAAATATCATTGCCATACATAAGGTCATCCAGATTTTCTCCTGTGTTACCTTGTAGGACTTTCATAGTTTTTTATTTACATTCACATCTATGGTCTATTTTGAGTTAATTTCTGTGAAGGATAAAGGTGTGTATCTAGGTTAACTTTTTTGCATGTATATTTCCAGTTGTTCTGGAATCATTTTTGAAAAGACTATTTCCTGCATTGTGTACTGTATATTGCAAATGTTTTTTGCTATGTTGTCAAAAACCAGTCACTATATTTATGTGGGTCTATTTCGGGACTCTCTACTCTGTTTTATTGATCTATTTATTTTTGCTGATAGCACACTGTCTCAATTATTATAGCTTTACAGTAAGTATTGAAGTTGGGTAGTGGGAGATCTACAACTTTGCTCTTCTCCTTCAATACTCTGTTGACTTATTCTGGGTCTCTAGCCTCTCCATATAAACTTTAGAGTCAGTTTCTTGATATCTACAAAATAACTTGCTGGAATTTTGAGGGGGATTGTGTTGAATCTATAGATCAAGTAGGAAAGAACAGACATATTGACAATATTGAGTCTTTCTACCCATAAACGTGGAATCTCTCTTCATTTCTTTCATTCTTGTTTGATTTCTTTCATCAGTTTTACAGTTTTCCCCATATAAATATTGTACATATTTTGTTATGTTTACACTTCAGTATTTCATTTTTTTCTACAAGCTAATATAAATGGTATTGTTTTTAATTTCAAATTTCACTTGTTCATTGCTGGCATATAGGAAAGTAATTGACTTTTGCATATTACCTTGTATCCTACAAACCTGCTATAATCACTTATCAGTTCTAGGAGCTTTATGTGGATTCTTTCAGATTTTCTACATAGGCAATCATGTCATTTGTAAACAAAGACAGTTTTATTTCTTCCTTGTCAATAACTATACCTTTTATTTCATTTTCTTGTCTTATTGAATTAGCTAGGACTTCCAGTAGATGTTGAAAAGGAATGGTGAGAGGACATCCTTGCCTTGTGCCTGATCTTAGCAAGAAAGCTTCTAGTTTCTCTTTATTAAGTATGTTGTTACTTGTATATTTGTTGTAAATGGTCTTTATCAAGTTGAGGAAGTTCTCTTCTATTCCTAGTTTCCTAAAAGTTTTTACCATGAATAGGTGTTAGATTTTTTCAGATGCTTTTTCTACATCTATTTTTATGATCATTGTATTTCTTCATTAGCCTGTTGATGACAGATAACGTTAACTGATTTTCAAATGTTGAGCCAGCCTTGTATATCCCATGTGGTCATGCCATATAACTCTTTGTATAAGTTATTGGATTCAATTTGATATCATTTTGTTAAGGATTTCTGCACCTAGGTTTATGAGAGATATTGGTCTGTAGTTTTCTTTTCTTGTAATGGCTTTGTCTAAATTTGGTATTAGGGTAATGCTGGCCTCAAAGAATTAATTAGTAAATATCCATCTTCCTCTTCCTCTGTCTTCTTGAAGAAACTGTAGATAAATGGCATATTTTCTTCCTTAAACAGTTGGTAGAATTCACCAGTGAACCCATCTGAGCCTTGTGCTTTCTGTTTTAGAAGGTTATTAATTACTGATTCAATTTCTTTAATAGATATAAGTCTATTCAAATGGCTTAGTTTTCTTTTCTGAGTTTTAAACAGATTGAGTCTTTCAAAGAATTTTTCATTTTATCTAGGTTATCAATTTTGTTGGCATATACATTTGTTCACAGTATTACTTTATTTCCCTTTGGATGTCCATGGGATCTGTAGTGATGTCCCTTTTTAATTCCTGATGTTAGTAATTTGTGCTCCTTTTATTCTTAATTTGCCTGTTGAAAGGCTTATCAATTTCATTGATCTATTCAAAGAATCAGCTCTTGGTTTTGTTGAGTTTCTCAATTGATTCCTGTTTTCAATTTCATCAATTTCTGCTCTAAATGTTATTATTTTTCTCCTGCTTACTTTGGATTTTATATTCTTCTTTTCTTACTTTCCTAATGTTGAATGTTAATGATTAGTTTCAAATTTTTCTTCTTTTCCAATATATGCAAAGCGATAAATTAGCACTGCTATTCCTATTAGCACTGCTTTCACTATATACCACAAATTTTGTTGTGTTTTCACTTCCATTTGGTTCAAGATAGGAGACAAAACAAAACTTTCTTTCCATCCTCCACACCGAACAGCTTGCCCAAGACCCCATTTCAACTCTGGTAACTAAAACCTATTTATAGGCCAAGTCCTTCATACTCCCTGAAGTCACAAAAGTGTGAAGACACCCCTATGACTAGATCTCTCTGGAGTTAACTCCCAGACTTCATCCACACTAAGCCTCTAGAAATTCATCAATTACACTTCACATTTTCCAAAACCAACACTGGTTCCCCCAAAGGTGGGTTTCTCCTCCAGTAAGTTGTGATTCTCTGTACCCATTTAACTTTCCAATTCTAGGGTTATTGGTTTGCTCCCTGTTCTCAATTCTCTGGCAGATCTAAGAGGAGTTTTTGATTTCTCAGTTTGTTCAGCTTTTTACTTTTTGTTAGGATGGAGTGACAACTTTCAACCTCCTTACATGCCAGACTGGAAATTAGCAAACTAGCAAGGTACTACAAGAAGGAAAATGTTTCTTCCCAGAAGACAGACAATATATTTACAACTGGGAAAAGAACATTAACTCTCTGTTAAAAGCTTTCTTTCACTAAAAAAAAAAAAAAAAAAAATGCTTGCTACATTCCAAGCAGAAGTTCGATCACATACAAATGCCTGGAATCAAAAAAAGAGAACGGTCCTTTTAAGAAAATGTTCCATAAGGTTGGAATGAGATTTGTGTAGTGGAACAGCAAATCATAAGGATGTAGAGATAAGTAGGAACCATATTATGCATGAACCTGACTGACCCAGCTAGTGTCTAGATTTTATTCCTGTCTCAGCCCTTGAAGATTTTTAAATAGTCGAATGACATTTATTTCATTATAATCCACAGGATTCAAAAACTACAAAAGGTAGTTTTCCTACAAAAGGAAATGGTATGAATTCATGTAGATCTCTCTGTCGATCAGAAAGATCATTAAGGGGGTATTAGTTGGAAATGCATTATATTCAGAGGCCTGACAACAAAGACATCAGATAGGGGGCTTTTCAGAAACCCTGTAAGACACAGTGAGATCCTAAACTAAGGCAGCAGCAGTTAGGGGTGGGGGGCTAGGGGAACAGAGCATGGGGACAAAAGATGTGAGAGGTATTTTGAGTTTGGTGCCAGATTGGATGCAGGTCCTAAGGGACAGGGAGAAGTTGTGATTTCCAGGTTTCTGGCTGGGGCAAGTAGTCAGATGGTGGGGCCACAGAAAGACGGAAGGAAGAGTTCATTTAAGGAGAAAAGATGATGAATGAAGACAGATTTCTAGTAAGCAGTTGTACGCCCAAGCCTGGAGATGACCACACCCATCCTTATTCATACTCTAGAAGCTGTTCTTCTATAAAAATAAGTTAAAAGTCATGATGTAGGTGAGAGGGTGGGGTAAAGGGAAAGACACTGGAGAGATTTTTTTTTAATGTTTATTTATTTTTGAGAGAAAGAGAGAGAGAGGACAGGCAGAACGCGAGAGGGAAAGGGGCAGAGAGAGCGAGGGAGGCACAGAATACGAAGCAGGCTCCAGGCTCTGAGCTGTATGCACAGAGCCCAATGCAGGGCTGGAACTCACCAGTGGAGAGTTCATGACCCTACCGGTGAGATCATGACCTGAGCAGAAGTTAGACGCTTAACCCACTGAGCCACCTAGGCACCCCTGGAACAGAATTTTTTAGATCATCAGCCCTTAAGATACATACTGAACAAAAAGAGCCACGAAAAAGACTGAGAAGCAGAGAAAGAGAGCGCTCTGGTAGAGCTATTTTAAAATAATTCAGCATCTACAACAGAGTTTAAGAGTAAACTGGCAAATACTCCATCTTCCCTCTCTCTCCACTGTGGCCACTCCTAAACCACATCATATCAAACACGTTCACTTTCCAGAGGCTTTTCACTCACTCGTACTCCTAGCAGTTTTCTTTCTGTATCCTACCAACCGCTAAAAGACTACTCACCCTTCAAAAGCAGCTGGAATAGGACCCTGGCAAGTTTCCTGAACGGGTACCTCCTTCGTCTCTCTTTTATCATTCTTCTCCCAGCTCAGTTTTCCCATCAACGGAGAGTCTTTTTTTTTTTTAATTTTATTTATTTTTACTTATTTATTTTTTTACAAATAGTTTATTGTCAAGTTGGTTTCCATATAACACTCAGTGCTCATCCCCACAAGTGTCCTCCTCCATGCCCATTCCCCCCTCCCCCCCATCCATCAGTCCTCAGTTTTTGTCAGCATTCAAGAGTCTCTCATGGTTTGCCTCTCTCCCTTTCCCCCACCATTTCCGCCCTTCTTCTCCCCCTTGTTCCTCCGTCAAGTTCCTCCTAATCCTCCTATACGTGCAAACATATGATATTTGTCCTTCTCTGCCTGACTTATTTCGCTCAGCATAACACCCTCAAGGTCCATCCATGTTGCTACACATGGCCAGATTTCATTGTTTCTCATTGCCATGTAGTATTCCATGGTATAGATAAACCACATCTTCTTGATCCATTCATCTGTTGATGGACACTTAGGCTCTTTCCATGTTTTAGCTATTGTGGAGAGTGCTGCTATGAACATTGGGGTACATGTGCTCCTATGCCTCAGCATTTCTGTATCCCTTGGGTAAATTCCTAGCAGTGCTATTGCTGGGTCATAGGGGAGTTCTATTGTTAGTTTCCTGAGGAACCTCCACACTGTTTTCCAGAGGGGCTGTACCAGTTTACATTCCCACCAACAGTGTAGGAGGGTGCCCGGTTCAACTGAGAGTCCTTTGAAGAGCTAGATCTTACTCGTGTTCTCAAGTCACAGTGCACCCAGTGTCGAAGGAGCACAGAATGGTGCAGGCCTCTCTTTCTCAAGTGCTTCCAGTTAAATTCCCGGTCCCTCACCTTCCACATCTGTCCTTCATAAGCCTTATCTACGCTGCCTGGCTAACGTTACAAGGGAGGAATAAACTTCCTCACACAGAGGTTCTACATCTAGCCAGCGGGTTTCTGGCACAAAGCCGCTGCCCTCCAGCCTCGTGGAAACGCCTCCAGCTGTGGAGGGAAAACACGTGGGCGCGCGCTGGCGCGCAGTCGGCGCCAGACTTTAGGCCCCGCCCTCCGCGCCAAGACAGCCCTTGGGAACTCCGCCTTCACGCTCCGTCCCCCGGGGCAGGCGGAGGCGGGACCACGCCGGGCGCACACCCGGCCCAAGCCACGCCCCCTCTACGCCGGGCGCACGTCCCGCCCACATGCCCAGCCCGGTGCGGCCCACCCCGGATGTTCGCCCCTCACTGACCGGAGTCCGAGGACATGGCGAACCAGGTAGGCCTGGCTGTGCCGCGCGAGCAGGGCCCGGGAAGACTAGAAAGGGAAAGCATGGGGTGGAACCGAGTCGCTGACTGCGCCGGCCTCGACCGGTAGACTGACATCAGCTGCCGGATCTGAAACGGTGCCTCGGGCAAGCTGCTCTGCAGGAAGGAAGGGAAAGAATCTTTGTTTGGGCTCCTTACTTGAAAAGGCTTCGCTGCTTTGGGGACAGCCCGAGCGTGGTGAGGGTGGGCAGAACCTGAGAGTGGGGGGACGGGGGTGTCGGCAGAAATGGTTTAGGAGCGCTGATGCTTCGCGTATGCAAAAGTTAGTTACTTGCCGGGCGTCACCTTGCAGGTAGCAGAACTACAGCCAGAGCCCGTGCTCCTAACCTTAAGTTGTTGCGTTTCATGGTTGTAATTGTTAATTGAATAATTATGGTGCCACCAAAGAATGTTATTTGGGGAAGACTCCTGGGTCCCTTTCAGTAGTAGCATTTTTGAGCACTTAAGGCACCAGAACGTACCTCTTTTGATCGTACTGCGACACTTTATGCGAGTACTGTCACCATTTTGCAGACCAAAAATTGAGGCTTAAGAGGTTGGTTCTCCTGAGTGGTCACATTAAGATAGTGAGCCAGGAACTGTTCCAGGTTCCTGAAATATACATTAGACGGTAAAGAGGCAGAAATGCACGAATAACATGAATGATCAGTCTAAAGTTGCTTAGTGTTTTAATGTTTTGCAAACTTTAGAAAGATTTATGACATTAAATGTTGCGGTTGAAAAGAAATAGTAAACTCTAAACGATCTTTCATACTTCACAAACTGGCAAGTTGTTTTTCCCAATGAAGACGTGCCTTTATTTGGAGACGGTAAAAAATTATAATCCTGTGATTGTTCAGATTTGAAGTGAGGCAAAGTGGATTTAGGGTGGAGCTTGTTTTGCCTAGAATTGTCATTAAAAGGAAAAGGTTAATCTTTCAAACATTCCTCAAAATGGGGAGTGGGGGTATAAAAACTTAGATTATTGGGGCAACTGGGTGGCTCAGTCAGTTAAGCATATGACTCTTGGTTTGGGCTCAGGTCCTGATCTCACCGTTGGTGGGATTGAGCCCTGCCTGGAGCACCTTCCTGACCGGGTGGAGTCTGCTTGGGATGCTCTCTCTCCCTCTCTCTTCCCCCTCCCCACCTCATGCATTCTCTCTCAAAATAAATAAACTTTAAAAAATTTTTTTTAATTTAAAAAGAACTTAGATTATGGATGAATTAGGGGCACCTGGGTGGCTCAGTCACTTGAACTGTCTGACCTGATTTCAGTTCAAGTCATGATCCTAGGGTCAAGGGATCATGTCCAGGTTGGGCTCTGTCACTGAACATGGAGCCTGCATAAGATTCTCTCTCTCCCTCTGCCCCCCCCCCCAGAAGATTATGGATGAATTCTATTTATTCTTGTTGCCTAAATTCTCTAGGATATGTGACTATTTTGAATTTGACCTTTGTGATTTTGAGATTTACGGTACGTAGAGGTGAAAATATTCTAATGCAATGTCTGAATTTTTTTTTACCATCAGATTTAATATCTACACTTTAATTTTAAAAATAATAATTTCCAATTTACACAAGCCACTCAACTCTCTCTATAGTTCAACTCTCCTTTTCTTCACTCAACTCTCTCTATAGTTCAACTCTCCTTTTCCTCCAGTCTTCGTTCTACTGCTACTAATAAATATTACTTGTTTCTGCAAAGCTATACTTATGCCAAGGACTGTATCGGGGACTTTTCATTCATTTTCATTTACTCCCCACAATAGCTTTTTATATCTGTAGGTGTTTAATTACTATTATTTGTAACTAACTTTTTCTCATTCTTGGATATCCTAGTAAAAAGTGAAGTTATTTCAAATCCACCAATGAAAGTTAACACTCTTTCTCCACTTTGTGCCTCTCCCTGTAACTCACACTTTTTGTAAGTGTTGACTTTCAGGTCTGTCTCCTATAAACTCAGCAGTTTGCAACCTTTATTCTGTCAACACATTTCATAAGCATTATGTGAACTGCTCAAAACTTTCTAGGGGAGGGACGGAAACTAGGTGACAGAGATTAAGAGCTCAGACTTGCATACATAGAATAAAGATGTCATGGGGATATAAAATACAACATAGAGAATAAAGTCAGTAATATAGTAATAACTTTGTATGGTGACAGATGATAACTAGACCTATCACGGTGATTATTTCTTAACGTATGTAAATATCAGATCGCTATGTTATCCACCTGAAACTAATATAATATTGTATATTAACTGTGGTTCAATAAAAAAAATTTTTTAACTCTGCTCACTACACCTGGTTCTCTAATAAAGGAGGCCTGTACTGACTAGAATTTCTAGGGCAATGCTATGCTATAAAAATATGATACAAGTTCCATATGTAATCTTTATTTTTCTAGTAGCCACATTAAAATTGAATTAAAAAATAAACGATTAATAAAAAATAAAATTGATTAAAATTTAATCCAATTTACAGTAATCCTCCCTTATCCAGTTTCATGTTCCACAGGTTCAGAAGCAGGTAATCTTCCTTCTGACCTATTGTCAGAAGGTCCTTGGTAGCCTAACACTACATCACAATGCCTGCATCGCTTACTTCCCTAAACCTCACCATGTAGGTATTCTGTCATCTCACATCAGCACAAGGATGAGTACATACAGTGCAATAAGATATTTTGAGAGAGAGACTGTATTCACATAACTTACTACAATATAATTCTGTTAGTTCCTTTTTCCTGATTTATAAATTAAACCTTATCATAGACATGTTTGCATAGGAAAAACAATGTATATAGTTTCAGACATCCACTGGGAGTCTGAGAATGTATCGTTCACAGATAAGGGGGAATTACTATATTCAAAGTACTGCCTTGACATATAATTAATATTTTTAAATATTGAAATACTTACACTTTTTTTGTACTAAGTCTTCATAATCTGGGTGCCTTTTACAGTTTATATCAGTTCAGCTTGATAGGCACACAAGACACGTGGCTGTTGTATCGTATAGTACAGTTAAAAGAGGTAGATACAGTAATTTTTTAAGTTTATTTATTTTGAGAGAATGTGAGTAGGGAAAGGGCAGAGAGAGAGAGAATACCAAGCAGACTCCATGCTGTCAGCACAGAGCCCGATGCGGGACTCAGTCCCATGAGATCATGGCCTGACCAGAAATCAGGAGTCACTGAACCACCCAGGTGCCCCTAAATATAGTATTTTAAAGTGCCTCATTCTGATCCTCCTTATGCACCTTCCCACCTTGCAGTTTTGCACTAAACGGTGTTAACTTAAACCAGCTTTAGTAAAGGAATTCCACAGGGTATGTGTTAAGCATTCAGATTCCTTGGATCCTATGCCAGACCTACTGAATCAGATTGTCTAAGAACGTGTATTTTTTTTAAAAGTTTTTATTTATTTTGAGAAAGAGATTGGGAGAGCAAGAATCCCAAGCAGGCTCTGTGCTGTCAGCCTGACACAGGGCTCAGACTCAGGAACCATGAGATCATGACCTGAGCCAAAATCAAGAGTCCAACACTTACCTGACTGAGCCACCCAGATGCCCCAGAACCTGTGCTTCTTTTCTTTTTTTTTAAATATTTATTTATTATTTAGAGACATAGTGCAAATGGGGGAGGGGAAGAGAGCGAGGGAGACAGAGAATCTGAAGCAGGCTCCAGGCTCTGAGTTCAGCACAGAGCCCAACACAGGGCCCAATCCTATGAACCACAAGACTATGACCTGAGCTGAAGTTGTACGCTCACCTGACAGAGCCACCCAGGCACCCCAGGAACCTGTGTTTTTAACGTGCTCCTAGAAGATCATTAAATATTTGATTAATAAAACTTAACCAAAAGAGGCTTTTACAACTGACCATGCAGTCATCTCAGTTAAATTTTTTTAGTGAACATTACTTATATGAAATCTAACACGCAAGGGGCGTATGGGTGGCTTAGTTGGCTAAAGTGTCCAACTCTTGATTGGCTCAGGTCATGATTTAATGATTGGTGGGTTCAAGTCCCGCATAGGGCTCTGCACTGACAGTGTGGAGCCTACTTGGGATTCTCATTCTCCCTCTCTCTCTGCCCCTCCCCAGCTCACACACATGGACATTTTCTCTTCATCTCTCTATTGGAAAATTTTTTTTAAATTTTAATAAATAATCTTAAAAACATGCAGAGTAATTCTCTGTATCACTTAGAGGTTATGGTTTTTGTGCTTCTGTAATATATTTTCTAAGATTAGTAATCAGACTTTAAATTAATAAGTGGTTCATTATTATGCAGGAGGATAAACAACTTGCGCTCTTTTTTTTCCCCCGTCTCAGGTTGTCAAGTGCAAGGCTGCAGTTGCCTGGGAGGCAGGAAAGCCTCTCTCTATAGAGGAGGTAGAGGTGGCACCCCCAAAGGCTCATGAAGTGCGAATTAAGGTAACGACACATCGAGGGCACTGGAAAGGAAGACTTACAGTGAGGTCTCTGGATAGACGAATCCTCTGCGGACGAATCCCCAAGGACAGCGTTAGGGAGAAAGTATCGAAAGTCCTCCAACCTGGGAATCACAACATCCTCTTACTTTACCCGCTTCACTTTTGCAGCACTCCTCTCCCTCTTTTTAGCTTTTGATGCCGAGCTGAGCAGCCTTCCCCAGGGATCACTGGGTTACTGCAATCTATCTTCCGTAGCCTGTATTTAAGTTGACTTTATAGGAGGCTCCCCTTTCTGCCAAGCCCGTTACTTAAAATGTATGATGACACATTTAAAACAAAAGAAGAAATGGGCTTCAGTTTTGTTAGCAGAGGTTTCAAATAAGATTTGGGAAGAGGTTCCTGATTTGATTGGAGCAACAAACAAGTGAAGTCTGCTTGCTTGGAGAGCTTTATTACTGACTCTTACAGGCAAGGCCAGGGTTCAGGGGATTCATTAGTCTATTGCTTCCCAGCCTCTACTCTGGCAGAGAAATGAAATTACCCCTGGAGAGGACAGTATTGCACAAGGCAGCCAACTGGATATTTTTAGCATTCTACACTTGTTTTGATGTAAAATTAAGACTTTAAAGTAGTGACCATTGAATAAAACTAACATTCTAGAAAAAAATAAGCTCTTTTTTGCCATGAATTAGAGTATACTTTCCCCACCCTGCCTCCAAACAAATGGTTATGCTCCCAGGGATCAAATATCAGGTTGAGGAGCCCAGGGCCAAATAACTTTGCGATTCTTTTCAACCCAGACCCAGTAATTTTATGACAGTTTATATGTTTTTCTTTAAGTTCAGAAATGAACCTGATTGTGATTTTGCCACTGAGAAAGAAAATGTGACCTGGGATACTAAGATGAGCTGTATGGGGCACACAGTCTTCCCTGAGAAACCACTAACAAATAGCAAAGAATGTTACCTTGTAAGCGGGTACATAGGTGAGAGACAAAGAAACAAATATAAACCTCCATGGCTTCCTTTCTGTGCTTTAAGTGGTTTGGAAAGATAAGCTACTTAAAAGCCAGAGAGACAGGAATAAAGGGCTATTTAAGTAGAAATTGTGTGTGGCTGCTAAAAAGGGAGGTGATTTCACTAGAGACTCTGAATTTTGGCCCAATTAAGCAGGCAGGCATATTTCAGCAGTAGTCCATACCTGCTTAGCAATCACATTTGTCAACAGTCACGAGGACCCCAGCAGAGAAATGGCTCCTCCTGCTTTGTACACAGGTCATGTTCCTCTCCACACCTGTAGGCACGGTGCCCGTGAAATCACCTTGTTCACCTTCTCTTGCTAGCATGCCCTGAAAAGGGATAGACGTGCCGTGTCTCTTTTCATATAAACACACCACGACTTCTATGTATCACTAAAAAAAAAAAATGCTGCCAATTCCAGTTAAGATACCATAGATTGTAAGCACTTACTGATTTTAAAGAGGTTAAAATATGAAAGAAGTATATCTTAGTATCGATGAAATACAGTATTTAAAATGCCTTTCCTTTGACCTGTATCTCTCCGGATTCCATGCAAACACGCTTAAGTGCTCTTGATATCCTGCTAGGTTATCGCCACTGCAGTTTGCCACACTGACGCCTATACCCTGAGTGGGGCTGATCCTGAGGGGAGTTTTCCAGTGATCTTGGGACATGAAGGGGCTGGGATCGTGGAAAGCGTTGGCGAAGGAGTTACTAACCTGAAGGCAGGTAAGGAGGATATTTGAACCGCTCTTAGTTTTATAGTTTCAGCTTATTTCTACAAGGAAATTATTTTTCTGATAAGCTATACATTGTTTCTTCACAAACAAGTTATCACCTGAGTCATTTGTCAGGAAGAATTTTATTCCTTATCTGGGAAACACAAATATTTGTAAGTTTTTTTTCTTTCTGATTTTGCAAGGTACTGTTCATCTGAAACTAAGTATGCTCCCAAACCAGTTTTGATCAATTAAACAAGAATTTTTAAAGATTCATCGGTGAGTCAGTATTTTAAAGCCCATGACTTGTTCTCCAGTTACAGTTTTAAAAGCTTCAGCTCAATAGCACTGCATAGTCAGGCAGTGTCTGAATGACGTTACACAGGTAAAATTCAGAGGTCAAATTTTTAACTTTGCAAAGCCGCACGAGTTGACAGGAGTGGGAATTTGCAGGGGCTGATGTATCCATTTAGAAACAGATGCTACCTATTCAGAATAATGTCTTTGCATGTGTTTCCCAGGTGATACTGTCATTCCACTTTACATCCCACAGTGTGGAGAATGCAAATTTTGTCTAAACCCTAAGACAAACCTTTGCCAGAAGATAAGGTTAGTATCTTTGTTATTTGGTCCTTAAAGTAATAAGTAATTGTGTGGCAGTCTATACTGAGCATTCTACATGAATTATTTCATTCTAGCTTTATGGCACCCTCACTCTCACTAGTATCCCCATTTTCATAGATGAGAAAACTAAGACTCCAATAAAGTGGTATGCCCAATATCATCGGCTATTAGATAAAACAATTTTATTTATTTTTTATTTTTTTTTAATGTTTATTTAATTTTAAGAGAGAGACAGTGTGAGCAGGGGAGAGGCAGAGAGAGAGGGAGACACAGATTCAGAAGCAGGCTCCAGGCTCTGAGCTGTCAGCACAGAGCTTGACACAGACTGTGAGATCATGACCGGAGCCGAAGTCGGTCACTTAACCGACTGAGCCACCCAGGTGCCCCAAAACAGAATTTTCTGAACCCGTTATTCTTCCATAACACTTGGCTAAATTTGCCAAAATGTATATTAAGAAGGGACACACTTATGAAATTAAATAGAATCATTTTTATGAGCCGTTTTATTTTCCATGAAATCAAAGTAATGAAACTCAAGGTTACCCGGAAGACTACAAGAGAAAAAATAATCCCTTGACATGGAAAAGGTAGTTACTTTATTGTAGTAAGGTAACAGCACTTAAAAAACTATTTCTTTGAAGGAGTTTAAGATCTTGTGTTCCCCTTTTTCCTTTTTATTGAGGTAAAACATCTATAATAGTACTATAAACCTTAAGTGTACAGCTCAATGAATTGTTACGTATGTACACACCTAATGGTTATAACCACCCAGATCAAGATAGAGCACCCTTCCAGCACCCTACAAAGTCATTTGTATCCCTTGCATGTCAGTACCTGCCTCTCTCAAAGGGAACCACTGTTCTGATTTCTTTCACTACAGGACTTCATATACATAGAATTACATACTGTGTGCTCTTTTGTTTGGTTTCTTGCGAGGTGTAGACACTAAGTTGCTCTGTGCATCGCCTCCTTTTGTTGCTCTGTCATATTTCATTCCAAATATTTATTTATATATCCATTTATCTCTATTTATCCATTCCCCTGTTCATGGACATCTAAGTTGCTCCATAAATGTTTGGGGCTGTTGTGATTCATGCTACTGTGCGCATTCCTATGCACAGCTCTTAGTGAAAGTGTGACTACTTTCTCTTGGGTATTTTCCTAGGATTGGAGTTGCTGGATACAATATTGTGATTTCATTTCGATGACCAGAAACATGTTCCTCAGATGTATGGAGTCTTCTGCCATAGTTTCTGGCTCATAGCTACTAAAATTTAGTAGAATTTCCCAGTGCTGTGGGCCATTAAAGTGCCTTTGTTATGTTAGTGAAGGTGACTTTTGGAAAGCCCTTAGGCAACCTAACGATGGCCTGACCTTTGGTAAGGAAAACAGGTGTGGAGGTTGAATCAGTCAATGACTTAGTCAATCATGGCTGTAATGAAGCTTTTATAAAATCCCAAAGGGACAGGGTTCAGAGAGCTTTGGGGCGAGTGAACACATGTAGATTGAGGAGAGTGACATGCCTGGAGAAAGCATGGAAACTCCTCAACCTTTCGCCATACTTCATCTTATGCGTCTCTTCATCTACCTGTTGATTCATATTCTGTATCATGTCCTTTAATAACCTAAGTTAAGGAGCACCTGGGTGGCTCAGTTGCTTGAACGTCCAACTCTTGATTTCAGCTCAGGTCATGATCCTGGGGTTGTGGGATCATCAAGGCCTGAATAGGGGCTCTGTACTGGGTGTGGAGCCTGCTTAAGACTCTCGCTCACTCGCTTGCTCGCTCTCGCTCTCTCTCTCTCCCCCTCTGCCCCTTGCTTGTGCTTGCTTGCTCTGTAAAATAAAAAAATATAAATAATAACACGGGCGTCTTCGTGGCTTAGTCGGTTAAACCTCTGACTCCTGATTTCGACTCAGGTCATGATCTCATAGTTTGTGAGTTCAAGCCCTGCATCAGGTTCTGTGCTAACAGCATGGAGCCTGCTTGGGACTCTCTCTCTCCCCCTCTCTTTTTCCTCCTCCCCTGCTCTCGCTCTCAAAATAAGTAAACTTTTAAAAATAACAATAACAGAGGTGTTTCCATGAGTTCTGTGAGCCAAAGAAATTAAAAGAACCTAAGGAGGAAATCTTTGGAACCTACAATCTGTAGCCATTGGGTCAGAAGCACTGGTAACAGCTTGGGGCTTGCAGCTAGCATCTGAAGTGGAAGGTAGGGACAGTCTTGTAGGACTGAGTCCTGAACCTGTGGGATCTGACACCCTGCTGGTGTCCAAGAATTGCTTGGTGGTATGTGTAAGGGAACACTCCCCATCCACACATTGGAGCTGGGTCCGTGACCTGGAAAATTGAGTCACATATGAAAGATCGTGTGTTCTTACTTTTGTTTTCTAGTGCCGTTGACAAAATTAGTTTATATTTTTGGGAAACAAGATGTCTTCACTTTATAACATAAGTCCAATTAATTTTAGCAAAGCTAGAACCCAAATAAACCTCATTTTGAAAGGTAATTTCAAACACAGTCCAACAGCTTGGGATGTATCAAGTATAACAATGGTGTTGGGCTTTTTGTGGCTGTCTGGAGCCTTTCAGAGGGACAAGTCCTTTCAAAGCACAAAATGTATCCCACGTCACCTTTTGTTCAAGAAACTCCTCTGAGATAGAAACATTAAGGAAGGCTATAAACAAACTTATTTGCTCTGAGAGATATAATAGTTATTTGTGGTAGAGCTTTGTCATAGATTTGTTTTTTGTTTGTGACCATATTTTTCTCTCAGAGGAAATGGATTAACTCTTGAGTTAAAGGCAGTCCATTTTCTCTTCATCTGTGTATTTGTTTATTCCTGTTTATTCCAAAGGATTAGCCTAAAAATGTACATCAAATTATAGTGCATTATTTTTAAAAATAATAAATATTTATTAAAGCACTCTGTGCCAGGCACAGTGGTAATACCTTATATAACACTTCATTTGATTTTTATAACAATCTGTAAGATACGATTGTTTCTTCATTTTCTAGTGAGGAAACTAAGCCACAAATGTTAATTAACTAGCCCAAGAGCACACAGGATTTGACCCCAAGTGTGTATGACTTTAGGGCCCGTACTCCTAAGCAGGACATTACCTTACCTATCTATTTAGAATATCTAAAACCATTTTGATACCATTTATCATACTGATTGCTTTTCTGAGGGTTTTTTTTTTCATCTTTTATTAGTGTTACCAACTACACAGGCAACAAACAAAGTTACAGAGAAAGAAAAGATAACTTGAATCCTTAAGGATTGTTAGGTTTTTAACAAAGCTTCCTGAAAGATCTATATTAGCCAGTTTGGCTATTTTCATCACCTGATCTGCATAATTGCTCACAATCTCTGTGTAGATTCTGGTTTGGGGTGTTTGCTCATAGTCTTTTCATGGAATTTTATTTTTTAAATATTTATTTAAAAGAGCACACAAGCAGAGGAGGGGCAGAGAGCCCCAGATGGGGCTCTATCTCACAAACTGTGAGATCATGACCTGAGCCAAAATCAAGAGTTGGATACTTAACTGAGTGAGCCACCCACGTGCCCCTGTGATAGAATTTTCAAATTATTTCATCTGAGCCATAAGTTGTATCTGTTAAATTTATCTCAATACCTTGACAACAGGATCCGGAAGGATACTGAGTGTTGGAAAAGATATGTAGGATTATAAGCCTTTTGTTAGGTTTTCTAATAAGGCATTGCTGAAAGGTGCTAAATTATTAATAAATAAATAGAAATTCGACTTTGGGGCTTAGCACACTTTTCTGTTTTCCTGTCATATTTATAACTGATTTCTTTTTCCTGTGGATTTTGGAAAACCTGATTTTACCCTGCCTTTCTCCTTTTTTAATTTTCTTTAGAGTTACTCAAGGGAAAGGATTAATGCCAGATGGCACTAGCAGATTTACTTGCAAAGGAAAGACAATTTTACATTACATGGGAACCAGCACGTTCTCTGAATATACAGTTGTGGCTGATATCTCTGTTGCTAAAATTGATCCGTTAGCACCTTTGGATAAAGTCTGCCTTCTGGGTTGTGGAATTTCAACTGGTTATGGTGCTGTTGTGAACACTGCCAAGGTAAGAGATGGGCCCGGGTTTTAGCTTCCGCCTTCTAGTTTGATACAGCAGAGCTTTGCTGGAAGAGTGAAATTGGCCCAGTGTACAAGAAACCTGGTGATTTCCTTGACTCTTGTGCAACGAGTACCTTACAGACTGTGTTTACTCTCAGGTGGAGCCTGGCTCTACTTGTGCCGTCTTTGGCCTGGGAGGAGTTGGATTGGCGGTTATCATGGGCTGCAAGGTGGCTGGCGCTTCCCGGATCATCGGTGTGGACATCAATAAAGATAAATTTGCAAGGGCAAAGGAGTTTGGAGCTTCTGAGTGCATTAACCCCCAAGACTTCAGTAAACCAATCCAGGAAGTGCTCGTTGAAATGACTGACGGGGGAGTGGACTATTCCTTTGAGTGCATTGGTAACGTGAAAGTCATGGTAAGTGTGTTTAGCTTCATTCCTTTTTTCCTCTAACGTTCTTGTAAGAATAGAGTATATAATACTCTTACAAAATAGGTGGTAATTGACTGTTTATATTACTGATAAGGCTTCGAACAGGAGGCTATTAGTTAAATTTGTGGGGACTCAAAAATTACATGTGAATTTTCAATCGGTCAGGATGTCAACTTCCCAGCCCCTGTGCGTTTTTCAAGGGTCAACTATACATCTGCTTTACTACCCTTGAGCAACAGCATCTCTACACCTCAGTTTCCTCAGGTGTAAAGTGCAGACAGTAATAGCACCTACCTGACATAAAGTCGATCCTCTGCAAAATGTCACTCTTCTCCACCTTCCTTTATTAAGGTCTTTAGAGGTCTGAACTAGGATTTACCTTTAAAACTAGACTGCTGGGACCTCATCAAGATAAAACGTTTTTGCACAGCAAAGGAAACAGTCAATAAAACTAATAGGCAACTGACAGAATGGAAAAAGATAGTTGCAAATGACATATCAGATAAAGGGCTAGTATCCAAAATCTATAAGGAACTCACCAAACTCCAGACCCAGAAAACAAATAATCCAGTGAAGAAATGGGCAGAAGACATGAACAGACACTTCTCCAAAGAGGACATCCAGATGGCCAACAGACACATGAAACAATGCTCAGTGTCTCTCATCATCAGGGAAATGCAGATCAAAACCACACTGAGATACCACCTCACGCTGGTCAGAGTGGCTAAAAAGAACAAATCAGGAGACTCTAGATGCTGGAGAGGATGTGGAGAAATGGGCACCCTCATACACTGTTGGTAGGAATGTCAGCTGGCGCAGCCTCTCTGAAAAACAGTATGGAAGTTCCTCAAAAAACTAACAATTTTTGAGGAACTCCCGTATGANAGGGCACTTGTTCGGATGAGCACTGGGTGTTATATGAAACCAACTTGACAATAAACTATTTAAAAAATAAAAAATAAAACTAGACCACAAATAAAAGCTATAAATTCTTCCATTTTGTGTTAATATTTAACCACATTAATACATTTTTTAAGTACCTTATTAAAACTTGAATAAAATTACACTGACTATTCAGTTGAATCACTTTGTTGTCATTTAAAAAAAAAAATAGTTCTGTGCCACCACCCTCCCCCAGAAAGTTACCGGGGAAGCAGAGATTGTCAGCAGAGTGCACTGACCCCCCTGTTTTGGTCCTGTGTCCCCTGCAGAGAGCAGCACTAGAGGCCTGCCACAAAGGCTGGGGAGTCAGCGTGGTGGTTGGAGTGGCTGCTTCGGGCGAAGAGATCGCCACCCGCCCATTTCAGCTGGTGACAGGCCGCACATGGAAAGGCACTGCCTTTGGAGGTAAGTTAGCAGGTGACACATTTTCTTAGTTGTCATTCCCATTGGCAGCATTTTAATCCCAGGCAGATTTCTTGCTTTAAGAATTTTCATGGGCTGCCTTCTCGTCATTAAGTTATTGCATAGTGAGTTTTTTAATAGGAGGGCTTCGTGGCTAGAGAGAGACTCTGCTTCCTCGAAGCACAAGACCCACTTTTTACACACACAAAATCAGTATCCTGTTAATGAGGACATAGTTGGGGGGTAGGGCAGCAGTCAGAAGTTGGGTGCAGGGATGCAGACATTGTCAGCCACACTCATGTCATGGACTTAAACAGGTTATCGGCATTTCCGCTCATTTTTCCCGCGTCTGGTTATCACTGGATGTGATCATCCTCTTGTCTGTATAGGACTGATTTCAGCAGTAACCAGTACAAAGTCTTCAACTGAAAATACTCTATTAGATAAAGCCTTGGAACAGAATTGAAAAGCTGCCAGACTGATCATGTTTCCCCTTTTGTGATCCTAAAAAGCACATGGTAGTTTGGGGTTGCCTAACTACTGATAGAACGCTAAGAAACAGTTTCCATCTTTTTTGGCTAGGAGGCACAGATCAAGCCTGTGTATCCCAACAGGTGTGAATGAATGAAATCTAAAGTTTTTGTAGGGTTTTTTAAAAGTATACTCTCACCATCCTTTTAGGGGAAAAAATCACTTAGCATGAATTTTCAATAATCTGTACTTAACAAGGTGTTTCTTAAGATCCCCCTATCATGCCTGCTATTTTGAAGGCCAGAGGATAAGCTCAAGAGGGCATAAGGGGGTTTGGCTGAAGTTTCCTGTTATACTACAGAGTTCACCATAAAAAAGTGTCAAGCTAACTAACCTCGCCTTTCCAACAAAATGTACGCCTCTCTTGGGATCTCAAAACAGACTTTTAAAGCCACACATCCTCTCAGGTCCTTAGTGTATTTGAAAGGACATTCTAGGGGCGCATGGGTGGCTCAGTTGGTTAAGCATCTGACTTCAGCTCAGGTCATGATCTCACGGTTCGTGAGTTTGAGCCCTGCGTCGGGCTCTGTGCTGACAGATCAGAGGCTGGAGCCTGTTTCAGATTCTGTCTCCCTCTCTCTCTCTCTGCCCCTCCTCCACTCATTCTCTGTTTCCCTCTCTCTCAAAAATAAACATAAAAAAAAAAAGACATTCTAAACCTGGGGGATTGAGCCGGGGATTGATCAGAAGCCTGCTCCTCCCAGCACTTGCTAGTTGAGAAAGAAGCTGGAGCATTGGGGCGTGATGGGTGTTGTTAAAATATGACCCACAGATGTAAACAGAAGTTTTGGTCTAACAAATAGAGGTGGCTGTACTTGTCTCAGTTACCAGGGGATTTAAAGAAGAAAGAAGGGGGCATCTGGTTGGTTCTGTTGGTAGAGCTTGTGACTCTTGATCTTGGGCTTGTGAGTTCAAGCTCCACATTGGTCATGGAACTTATTTAAAATAAATAAAATACTTTTTTTAAAAAGGGAGAAAGGAAAAGCCCTACAGTTTGTAAGGGAAAAATAACTAGTAGAGGATAGAAGGAGGGAGATTTGGAAAAGGCTGAAAAGTGATTTGAAATGAGCTACAGAGTGTCCCTGGTATAAAAGGTAGGAAAGTTATCTGTTGATTTATTGCTTCTTTCAATACAAGTGAAAGATTAAAGCACTTTTTTTTTTTAAATCTTCTATAGCTAAAAATTTCCCACTTTGTTTTTAGTTTCACAGTTTCTGTTGTGAGATGGTAACCTTAATTTCACTGTTAAATTTAAAACTAAAGAAATAAGGGTTGCCTGGGTGGCTCAG
Organism: Crocuta crocuta; assembly: GCF_008692635.1. Classification (NCBI taxonomy): domain Eukaryota; kingdom Metazoa; phylum Chordata; class Mammalia; order Carnivora; family Hyaenidae; genus Crocuta; species Crocuta crocuta. The sequence goes on along the minus strand of NW_027529638.1, from coordinate 7,536,792 downwards.
TCGGTTAAGCGTCCGGCTCTTCGTTTTGGCTCAGGTTGTGATCTCATGGCTCATGAGTTCAAGCCCTGCATCAGGCTCTGTGCTGACAGTGCAGAGCCTGCTTGGAATTCTCTCTCTGCCTCTTATCCACTCAAGCTCACTTATTCTCTCTTTCTTTCTCTCTCTCAAATGTATAAATAAAGTTAAAAGAAAAAAAAACGTTAAAACCAAAGGAATAAAAGTCATGTATTACATCAGGTTTATTCTTACTTAAATTTCATGATTATAGAATCTTTGCTGTTGTGGACCTAAATAAGTTTGTTCTAAGACTTCCAGAGTTCTAGCCTGGGTACTTTAAAAGTCTCAATTGGCTAAAACCCTAATGAGATTTTAGTAAATATTAACACAGAAAAAGGAAAATACTCAAAAGGCATTTACTATTTTTTAACTAAAAATATACCTTAAATTCTTCTTTCTCTGTATGCTGGTACTGAAGTTTTTTCAGTCCTCTTAAATTCATGAGAAAAAAATTTCGGTTTTCTTTTAATTTAAATTTTAGTTAACATACAGGGCAATATTGGTTTCTGGAGTAGATAGAATTCAGTGATTCATCACTTACATTCGACACTCAGAACTCATACAACAAGTGCCCTGCTTAGTTCCCATCAACTGTCGGGTCCATCTCCCGCCCACATCCCTCCACCAACCCTCAGTTTGTTCTCTGTGGTTAAGAGTTTCTGTGGTTTGTTTCTCTTTTTCCCTCCTTCTTCCTGAATGTTCATCTGTTTTGTTTCTTAGATTCCACATATGAGTGAAATCATATGATAATTTGTCTTTTCTCTAGGTGACTTATATCATTTACTTTAATACATTGTAGTTCCAAAAAATTTATTCTCTTAAATGCCTGTCACTCACTAAGTAATAAGCATACTGCAAAGATTTGGTGGAAGAACTAATAAGTGGGCGATTTCTCTTAGGATGGAAGAGTGTGGAAAGTGTCCCAAAGTTGGTGTCCGAATATATGTCCAAAAAGATAAAAGTTGATGAATTTGTGACTCATAATTTGCCTTTTGATCAAATTAATGAAGCCTTTGAACTGATGCATGCAGGAAAGAGGTAAGCTTCCTCATTAGCTATACATTATAAAAGGTAGTAATGATTTGGGGTTTATGGATTTTAGTGGTCTTAAAAGATAAGCATTTAGGGGTACCTGGGTGGCTCAGTCGGTTAAGTGTCTGACTTTGGCTCAGGTCAAAAAAAGATATTTAAGACTGTTTATTGCTTCCTTCTCTTACAGCATTCGAACCGTTGTAAAGCTTTAAATTCAACAGAAAAATATGTCCATCTTTTGACCGAAGTTGTGATCCAGCTGAAACAGCCAGACAAGCAGGGAGAAGCTCTTCCAAGATCACAGTCTCTTAGACCTTCTCTTCTACTACTTCTAGAGTAACCTGTTCTAGCGAGTAATATTTTGTGTATAATTCATACATCTCTAATCATGGACAAAGCTATTACGGTCGTAAATTAGCTTTCTGAACTCTCCTTCACATGAATAACTGCTGCTCATTAAGGAATATTCTGACATAATAAAAGTAATTTCTTCATATGTGTGAACTTGTGACCTCTGTTTTATGCTGAATGCATCCTCATGGTTCCCATACCCGTTATCTTCATTCTTTAAAGGAAAGCTAGAGGAAGCAGGGCAGTGGTGAATATCTTAACTGTGCCTTCTTCCATCCTCGGTAACTTCTGCCTTACTTTTACGAGTCTCTGGCTCGTTTACTAAAGAACATTTCCTGGGGCGCCTGGGTGGCTCAGTCATTAAGCGTCCAACTTCAGCTCAGGTGTGATCTCACCATTCATGAGTTCAAGCCCCACATCGGGCTCTGTGCTGACAGCTCAGAGCCTCGAGCCTGCTTTAGATTCTGTGTCTCCCTCCCTCTCTGCTCTCCCCCGCTCGCACTCTCTCTCAAAAATAACAAACATTAAAAACAATATTTTTGATTGACGTGGCTTAATTGTTCCTGTAAATGGTGGTGTTTCTGAGAGAGCACTATTTAGTTGACTTAAAAGAAAGAAAGATAGCAAGGACGCTCAGGACCTCTCCTTTTTGGATTGCTGGTTTATTTGTAGAACCAGGCATTGCAACCTAGGTTCTCTCTCATTTTACCTCAGGGGCTGGAGATGCACTAAGGGGTCCACATGGCCCCAAAATTATTGCTCTGAGAAAGCTGGAAGAAAAAATTAAAACTGGCTTCTACCAAAGCTGTAGGAAATAGGCTTTTAATCTGGTTCAGTTTAGCCTTCCAGGAACAACATCTACCAACTTGGGCAGCTGCACTAAGAAAATGGACAAGTAGTGTGATCATGTGGGAGAGCTAATAATTCTCTAAAAAGTTTTTTCCACCATTAGTTTCCTTCTCGTACATGAGGTATATACACGAATGAGATGGCAAACATTTTTATGCTCACCTACATGAAAAAGTAAAGCCATCTTAACATATCAAAATAATGGGGGCGCCTGGATGGCTCAGTCAAGCATCCAACTCTTGGTTTTGGCTCAGGTCATACCTCATAGCTTTGTGAGCTCAAGCCTCGCATCAGACTCCGTGCTAACAGCATGGAGCCTGCTTGGGATTCTCTCTCTGCCCCTCCCTGACTCACACTGTCTGTCTCAAAATAAAAAATAAAAATAAACTTTAAAAAAAATGATTGCTGAATTTAAAAAAAATAATGAAATATCAAAATAATACAACTCCAATTCTTGTAGCTGGCCAATGAGGGAGTAAGTTTATAAGATCCTTACTATAAAGATTCTTGGATCATGAGACTATAAATCCTTTTCAATACATCCTCTTGGATGGCATCTAGAATGTTACATATAATGCTGTTTTTGTTTTTGGAAGAAATAGTACATCTAGTTTTTGGAAGAGAGTATAGAGAAAACAGGGCTAAAAGCCACTCACTCACTATGCACATCAGCATGTCTATCCTGGTTGTCCAAAATTAGGAAGCCTACCACTTTAAAAGTATTGTTGGGAATTTTTAAAATTATCTTTAAACTGCTTTCTTGGACAGATACATAATTTTAACACAATGGCTAACCCACTACATATGGCTAGTAAAAGGTATTTTTAAGTACCTAAACTTTTACAGTATTAGGAACTAATTTTAAACAACTTTTGTTTTTTTAAATGTTTTATTTATTTCTAGGAGAGAGAGAGACAGTGTGAGCAGGGGAGGGTCAGAGAGAGAGGGAGTCACAGACTGAAACAGGCTCCAGGCTCTGAGCTGGCAGTCAGCACAGAGCCCAACGTGGGGCTCGAACCCACGAACCATGAGATCATGACCCAAGCGAAAGTCGGACGCTTAACCGACTAAGCCACCCAGGTGCCCCTAAGCAACTTTTTACTGAAACCTTTTCCTGTACCCAGTTAGCACTTTTCAAATCTTGCTTGGCATATTGCACTATTCTGTTTAACCCGACTGATGTTCACTCGAGTAAGACAGTCCATATACAGACATGTCTGACTTGGAACAAGTTCTTTTATTTCATGCAGAGAACTAGCATTATTAAGTAGGAACAGATGGAATGATGAGGTCTGCGGGGACGGCGGCAGAGAAAACTGCATTATATCCCAAACTCCATCACAGTGTGTACAACTTAAACAAAAAACACTCCAAAAAATAAACATAATGCTATTTCTCTCCCTTTATCCTATTTGAATGCAAACTTACACATAGTCGGTAATTCTCAAAACGTCTGCTGATTTGGAAAAGAGAGAACATGTTTTCCATGCACAGAATGCTTCAGAACATTTTCTGCTTGGCTACCAATCTGCCAGGTAGGCTGGTGATCAAAGTCCTAAAGTAACTGACAGTTCGTGGAGCCTAGAGACACGGTGTGACCCAGGAAAAAAAACCAACTGCAGATTGAGCCAATATTGTTTCGCTACACATGCAAGATTGGATTGTCAGCAAATACCCTTTAGAAAAAAAGTAGACCACAAACACATTTGGAGAACATTTTATTATATTTAAAGAGATATTTAGATAATAAATGCATAGAACTAAGGGAATCGTGTCTTTAAATAAACAAAGTCCTCCATTAGACAAATTCTTTTGGTGGAACTTTATGGGCACAAAGCAGGTAGGGTGGTTTTTAAAAGGCAGACCGATTTTTATCAAAGTGGACATCATATCAGAATTCCTTGTGATGAGATAAATTTGCACATGCCCCTTTCAAGGAAGGAGTGCTAATCTACCATACAACTACCTCCAGTTTAGAAATGGACTGAAGCTGGATATATTAAAGCAGGATATATTAAGCAACATAAACAGTGAAAATGTGCTTGAAAGTATCTATTGCTCTTTCTCTAACATACTTCTTAAGACTAAAAGTTTGTATCCTTGGCTATTTTGTTTCCTCAGAATCAGATTGACTGCTAAAGTTGTAAAAACTTCCTGCCTGAATTTTCTGTTGACCGGACCCAACTACTGAAATAAAGTACATCTGTTTTATAGTCACATCCTATATAGAATAAAATAGTTGCTAAGGGTATCCTTCCACAAATAGGACGTGTCCCCACAGAGGAGTATGGGGATTTAGCCCATTCTCGCGACCAAATAAAAAATGGGAGAAATCAGAGCCCTGACGTCCAGACTGTTGGTCCTGTGCTCTGTTCATGACACGAAAATACAAATGTACCTACAAGTTTTGGAAAGTAAGTATTAGCAAGTTTGTTCTTGGGAGTGGGATGAGAAGGCTGAGGTAAACATGAAAAGAGCTAAGACCCCAGGAGATGTAAGCAATTCCTCTACTAAAAGCTTTACAATGATAAGAACGTTACAGATATCAGTAAAAAATAATTACTACAACACTTTGAGCTGTAGCAAATGTATTACTGATAACTTTCCAGGAAGCCTTCACTGCTCTACCGGGCTTTTTGGCACATTTTACTAAGATCCCAGTGTTGACACATTTTGTAAAATAACCATAGAATCGCCACAGACCGACAGCTCTGTTTCTGCTCCTCCACAGTCCCCCAAAATGAAAAACAGCAGATGAGAGGTAACCAAGGCCACTTTATTCCTGCTTTCTTTTTCTCAAAACAGACAAACACAAAGCACTATTTTTTCACACTTAGCACCAAAAGGAAGAGGTAAAGGAGAAGGCTGCCTCCAATGGCGGCTCGCTGCTCAGAGTTCAAACCTGGGAGAGCCAGGGGATTCCCATGCGTGGAACGCTTACACAGAAGCATTTTTTTCCCTCCTTTTACCCATAGTTGTTGAGTGTCAACAACTATGTCCTGTGCTAAGCCCACCTGTCCTTGGATGTTCATTTTTACAATGAAACAATACATTAGTAACGTTTAGGGTATTAGCATTTTGTATCCTACATTGTGAAACAATTTGTTGCTAAGACATGAATGCCCAGGTGTTTCTACTGGAAAACCGGCCACACGTCTACATTACAAAGTGGTCTCATTTGCTCCTCTTTTAGCTACCGAGTTTGGTAGAGGTCAAACGCCAAATGTAGACAGAATCGTATCACATGATCCCAAACCTGTCCAGTATTTCTAACTCCCAGACCACTATCCTCCCCACTCCTCTCACTGTACCTTTTGCCCCCAAGATGCGCTGCGTGGTCAAAAAGTAGCTCACGGTTCATGAAATTTAGGATCCAGTAGGAACAAAAGTCACAACAAACCCATAATCTGTACTCCCTTAGCGACGCATGTTCCAAGAATAAGAATCACAAATTTTGCACTTAAGTTCACTGTTGATAGTTATTTTCATACAGTAATTCTAAATTTTACACGTCTTACAGAATGCAGCAAATAAATATTGCTGTTCAGAACCAAAGTTCTCACCATGGAATAAAGCAGATATAAATATGAAGCAGGAAAAGATGAGGAAGATTAGTGTTAGATTTGAAAGCATCAGGATAAATTCATGATTTATAAAAAGTACATTTCCTGGTTCTGTTCCCTGAAAGGGCCTGGGAACAAGGACACCCAGTAGCACCCAGGTCCTGATTTCCAAATACCAGTCCCCATGAAAAGGAACTAGGGCTCCTTGGAGAAACAGCCTGTCCAAGTGTAACACAGGAAAGCGGTATGATAAACCCACAACATCTTGCTACAGCAAAAAGCAAGAAAGCACTCAAACACTGATAGACACAGGTCAAAATGATGCACAAATAAGCTTAAAGGTGCTTCTGCTGGCCAAATTTGGAACAATTACAGTAAATAAGAAGAATTTTTAAGACGAATTGATGACCTCACATTGACACTCAACAACTATGGGTAAAAGGAGGCAAAAAAAATGCTTCTGTGTAAAAAAAGAGTGCCAGTTAATGAGGGTGGAATGCTAGATTTAAAAACTCTCAATTTGCAGCTACCAATGTACTAAAATAATGGATTCTGGCAAGGATTATCAGTGAATGTTACTACCATTGAGTGAAGAGGATATCCAAATGGTCTTCAAGTATCTCCTCAGATTATCTGCTTAATTAAGAAAAAGATATTCTTAAAACAGAAAGATCTGACAAAGCAAGTGATCAAACATATTGGCAATGACGTGACCATAACACTGAGTCTCTTGATGTGATGTGACACAATGAATGAGACATGCCACATACATCAGTGGAGTCTTCTGCCAAAATATTTATCCTGAAACTTCTCATGAGAAACAAGCAGAGAAATACCATATTCTAAAAGCTAACTGGCCTGCTTTGTTAAGTGTCAATTTCATAAAACACCAAAAAAGGTAGGCTTGTTCTAGAGTAAAGACGACTACAGATATAGGGCAACCAAATGCCATGGGTCTGGATCCTGGATTTGGAAAAAAGAAAAGCTTTAAAGAACATTTGGAAAAATTTGAGATTCACATTTGAATATGTACTATACATAATTCTGTATCAACATTAAATTCCTTGGGTATGGTAATATGATCAGATAGGAAATGTCCTTATGTTTTAAAAGCCATGCTGCAATAATAATGGGTGAAGTACGATGCCATTTGTTTCAAAAGGAAGGTGCCTACGAGAGAGATGTGGCAAAGTAACAATCGCTGAATACAGATAAAGGATATAGGATTATTTCCCTGTACTATAATTTCAAAATAAAAAGCTGTAAGTAAGAAACATTTTTTTTTTTTTTAGAAAAAACAGCTTACAGATACCATGAAGGTGCATTTTGGGGGCCTTTGCAAAAAGTCAAGCACCGTGCCTGCAATTTTAACGAAACACAAAAAAATAGAAGTAGTTATAGGACAAAAGAATCAAGGTAAGATAGCAAACAAATTCCCCAACGTCTATTAATTTCGACCTGTGGCAAATAGTATAAAAGTGTCAGTGAATGGGTTCTAATGTACCCTAATCCATTACATCAGCAAAAGACATAAAATGAAAAGGCAAACATTTCCCTGCTTCTAAATTATAACTCCAAAGAGGCTGGAGGACTGGCAAGAAAAACTGTATTACTTTAAAAGCTAACCCAAAGAGTGCCTGAGTGGCTCAGTGTGTCAAGCATCCGACTTCGACTCAGGTCACGAGGTCATGATTTCAGAGTCCAGAAGTTAAAGCCCCGCATCAGGCTCTGTGCTCAGAGCCTGGAGCCTGCTTCAGATTGTGTGTGTGTATGTGTGTGTGTGTATGTGTGTCTGCTCTTACCCCACTCATGCTCTATCACTCTTTCTCAAAAATAAAAAACATTAAAAAAAATTAAAAAGTTGACACAAAAAATAAAAACATACTTTGAAAAGTTGGTAGAATAATGAAACTTGAAGTTTTCTCATCTAATAACATTTTAAATTAGATATATACAATTAGACTAGAGTCCATATTGTTTTGAAATCTCCCAAACTGAAAAAAGCCATCATCACCAATGTGTTAATAACCTTTTTACCAAAAAATTATCCCATCAAGATATTTTTTCCTTGAGCTTATTTTTTAATAATACACCTCAAAGGGGGTGCCTGGGTGGCTCAGTCGGTTAAGCGTCCAACTTTGGCTCAGGTCATGATCTCACGGTTCATGGGTTCAAGCCCTGCATCGGGCTCTGTGCTGACAGCTCAGGGCCTGGAGCCTGCTTCAGTTTCTGTGTCTCCCTCTCTCTCTGACCCTCCCCTGCTCACACTGTCTATCTCTCTCAAAAATAAATAAAATATTTAAAAATAGTAACAATAATAGACCTCAAAGAAGTCCACAGTGTTAATTCTACCATCAGTACATAAAATGATCCCCCTAAATACTCAGCAGTCTGTCTTAAAAGCTCTCAAAACTATGGCTGCATTTCAAACACTGCTGATAGACTCTGGTGAACTAAACACAGTACTGGAATTTTTATGCAGTCATTAAACTCAAAAAACTCTTTTTACTCAAATGGTCATGAGTTTATTTTAGATTATGAAATCAGCCACCCTACTCCCACCACTTCCCTCTGAAACCCAAACAAATGCAGCAAAGTTAATAACTACACAGGGGGAATAATCATTCAAACTTTTAATCTCCCTTTACACATTATATTAACATTCATATTGCAAGGCATTCCATTCACAAATATTACAGTTGATAAAAAATTTCACACATATCCCCAAAAGTCTATACCAGATTCAGTCACTTCACTAAATCATTAAAATAATAAAAGTAATGAAAACATTATCATAATTCTTTTAAAGCAATAAAGGTCTGAGGCACTCTGGGAAAGATGTTCTCATATAACATGTCAGTGGTATCAAATTATCTTACAAGAAAGTTACCAGATACCCAGTAATCAAGTACACTCCAATGACAATGACTTTGATCTGATATGTGTTCACTGGATACACTTCCAATTGGACTGAACTACTGAAAGGAACAAAGATATTGGGCAGCTGAGGTCATCTCTAATGAGGTTCCCAACTAATGTCAAGGTAAAGTGTGTTTACAACACACCATGGACAGCTGCATCTCTACTGCAAGGGAACAGTCTGATCTTCAAAGTTCCTTTCTCATCACTACTGGGTTTACTAAATGTCAGAAGCTAACAGCCCACCTGACTTGCTCAGCTCACTGCCAAAGAGATTTCAGAACTGTCTCTTCCCATCAACCTCCACAGTGCAACTGTTCACCTTCTCTGAATATCTCCAAGGTTTGCCCTTGAAATAAAATAGAGGGGAAGAAAGGGAGCTTTTTCCCTCCGATTTCGACCAAAAAGAGGTCTGAAAGAGCAATGTATCACGAGATTCTCATGCTCTGCAACAGCCAGCTACCATATGAAGCATGGCTATTTTTGCCAGAAACTAGATGTTTTTAAAACATGACAACCCTTTTCCAAAGTGAATTTTGCCACAACCATTCACTGACAAGCCCACATTGGAGAGGAAGTCTCACTGACCGAGTGCTTCCTTACACACAATTACAAGGGTAAATAATTAGCATGGGGGAGGAGGGAGGCCAAATTCCCAACTGGGAAATAAATCACTGCAAACAATGGGTCCATTTATGACAGCATATAGCCCTGTCAGGGCAGAATCAACACAAACCCAGGTCATATAGTGTTGAGGAATTACATACATGGAATTTAAAATGTATACATATATATTTCCATACATATATAATAAAAAAATCTGGAACAACATATGTTGCTAAAGTTTCAAGGATTCTCATCTTCCACATTCACCTGGAGAGCAGCTGGCTCTTGCTGGCCCAGTTGTGGCAGTGATAAAAGCAACTAGAAGCAGGTTTACGTAAAAAGTGCTCAAAGGCCAAGTGAGAAAACAGGGGTGCAGAGATTTCTGGAGGGAGAGGGCAACACTGAAAAGAGTTGAGAATGTTTCTTTTATTCTTCTCAGCTTTTTCGGACCCAAGTCAAGTTCTTGAGGACACACATCCAATGCTGTAGTCCTTCCTTATCTATAGTCAAAACAAAACAAGTAATAAAAATCTTCTCTTCCATTCTGTACTCTCAAGAAAATGCATAGTACAGCCAGAAGGTATTTACTGAGATGTGCCATCTCGGGAGAGATTAAAATTGGGACATGAAGTGAGGCCGCGTGCTATCGAGTCGCCGGGTCAGGATTTCACAGCCAGTGTCCGTGACCAGCAGGGTGTGCTCAAACTGAGCAGACCGCTTTCCGTCTCTCGTCACTGCGGTCCAACCATCTGGCCAGGTTTCATCCTGCCATCCACCTTAAACAAACAAAAACAATTTCTTAGTTCTATTGTTCAGTTTTCTAAACAAACTCTCTAGGTAAGTGTATTTGCATGTACTCCTACTACTTTAGATATTATGGAAGCCAATTAGAAAATTCACTATTAAGACTCCTATTTACAAATGGTGGGCAGCTACATTCAAAAGAATGAAACTAGATCACTTGCTTACATAGTAAGCACAATACACAAAAATAAATTCAAGATTAAAGACTTGGAATTGCATGGAACTCCTTAAAGAAAACAGGCAGTAAAATCTCTCAGATATCAGCCTCACCAGCATATTTATGAATCTGTCTCCTGAGGCAAGGAAAACAAAGGCAAAAATAAACTATTGGGACTACATCAAAATAAAAAGCCTTTACACAGCAAAAGACAACATCAACAAAACAGAAAGGCAACCTTCTGAATGGGAAAAGATATTTGCAAATGATATATCTGATAAGGGGTTAATAACCAAAACACACAAAGAATTTATATATACCTCAACACCAAAAAGAACAACGAATCCAATTAAAAATGGTCAGAGGATCTGCATAGACATTTTTCCAAAGCAGAAATAAGATGGCTAACAGACACACGAAAAGATACTCAACATCCCTACTAATCAGGGAACTGTAAATCAAAACCACAATGAGCTTATCACCTCACATCTGTCACAATGGCTAAAATCAAAAAGGTAATAACAAGTGTTGGTGAGGAAGTAGAGAAAAAGGAACCCTTGTGGACTCCTGGTGGGAATGCAAAGTGGTGCAGTCACTGTCAAAAATATTAAAAGTAGAATTACCACACAATCCAGTAATTCCATTACTAGGCACTTACCCAAAGAAAAGAAAAACACTACTTCAAAAAGATATATGCACCCTTATGTTTACTGCAGCATTGTTCACAATACACAAGACATGGAAGCAACTCAAGCATCCACTGATAGATGAATGGATGCAGAAGATGTGGTATGCATAAACAACAGGATTACACAGCCATGAAAAAGGGTGAGATCTTGCCATTTTCAACAACAAAATAGACCTAGAGTGTATTATGCTAAGTGAAATAAGTCAGCTAGAAAAAGACAAACACTCCATGATTTCACTTACATGCAGAACCTAAAAAAAAAAACCCAATGAAAATACTCTTAAATTTTTTTGACATTTATTTATTTTTGAGAGAGAGAGAGAGAGAGAGAGAGAGACAGTGCATGAGCAGGGGAGGGGCAAAGAGAGAGGAAGACACAGAATCTGAAGCAGACTCCAGGCTCTGAGCTGTCAGCACAAGACATGAGATCATGACCTGACCCAACGTCGGACACTTAACTGACTGAGCCACCCAGGTGCCCCTCCAACAGACTCTTAAATAGAGAGAACAAACAGGTGGTTGCCAGAGGGGAGGTATATGGGGAAAGGGTGGTGAAATTAGGGAATTAAGAGGTACAAACTTCCAGTTATAAAATAAATAAATCATGGAAATGAAAAGTAGAGCATAGGGAATACAGTCAATAAAACTGACAGGTGGTGACTACATTTAACACAATGAGTACCGGGTAATATACAGAACTGTCGAATCAGTATATTTATTTTATATGTGAAACAGAATATTATTATGTCAATTATATTTCAATAATAATAATAAAAGACTCCTATTTATACTTCAAATTTTTAGTCTTTCTAACTTCATTTTGGTCTTTGGTCCAGTGAAATAATAATGTATTTTAAATTTCCTTGGGTGTGTTATAACTTTATGCCTCCCAAATACCAAATCAAGATGGTTATTTCCAAAACAAAGGCACTGGGTTTCATATTGACACCATACAGATTTCACATGAAATTCATATTGGTTTCATATGAAAACATAATGACACCATTGATTACAGAACTATGAGTTAAAAACTGAATTAATAAATTTAGCTCTTTTCTGATAGGACTTTGGCATCTGACTAAACTATAGCCAATGTGTATTGTAAAGGAAATCATCTTTTTACACTTTCATTACAGCATTTAATTTTTTTTTTTAATGTTTATTTTTGAGAGAGAGGAAAAGAGAGAGTGAAAGAGGGAGAATGCAAACAGGGGAGGCGCAGAGACAGAGGGAGAGAATCCCAAGCAGGCTCCGCACTGCCAGCACAGAGCCTAACACAGGGCTTGATGTCACAAACCGTGACCAGAGCCGCAATCAAGTCACCTGAGCCACCCAGGTGCCCCTATAACCTGAGCCACCCAGGTGCCCCTATAGCACTTAATTTCTAATATTATTTTTAAATGGCAGGCACATAGATGGTGACAGATTCTACTGTGAAATTTCTGTTGACCACACACCCCTGGTAACCAGAAAAAAGGGGGCTAAGAGAAAGAAATAGGATTGGTGAGGGAATTTTTAAAAATTACTAGGAAGCAAAATAGGGAAGGGCTGAAAGAGAAAGGAAACAAAGGGACAGTGAAAAAAACCCCTAGGACAATGAAAGAAACCACACTAGAAAAAGAGAGGAGGGGAGGCAGAGGTGAAATGAGAGTTATACAATTCTATATACTACTGCAGAAGTATGTTTATAAAGATTCTCCTGTCTTCAAATTAGATGTCAAAAAAATCAATACATCCTTCATTTTGAGTAATCTTTACCAAAGATTAGGTCTCACTGACTCACACAAATCCTAGAACATATATAAACCCTGCAGTGAAGTAACCTACTTTTGCAATATTAAATCACAGCCTAAAAAGAAAATATGAAGTAGCTTAAAGAAAGTTAACTCATGCTTTGTCAAACATCTAAAGACGAGTAACTGACTATTTTAACAACTGGATTAAAGATATAATACTTTTCTAACTTTACTGTGAACTGCTTACAAAAGGTTCTTTATCAATGTCAAGTCAAACATATCTGGATCTTATTCGGAGAAAATTCCAATTCCTCTTCGGATTTGAAACTTTCTACTCTAGAGCTAGGATTTATCCTACCTGAATAGTGACTAAAGTCACTATCCTATTTACTTTACTATTTACTATCCTATTTACTTTATTTATTTATTTACTTTAGTGACTCACTGAAGTATGTATGTTATAATGTGATGATTATCTGAACAGGCTCTATGAAAACTTATTTGTTTATACTTGGAAACACCACACTATGTCTCACCAACAGGTAGCAGTTAATGAAAACAGGCAACCAAAACAACACATTCCTCTCAGTGCCTTGCCTTCCTCTGCTAATATACTCCCTGCCCTTGGATTGGTTCCACATGATCAGAGCTTTATTTTATTCCATGACAATGACAAAAACAATACCTTACATGTGTACAGCCCTTTAAAGGACACAAGATATTTTGTATTAATATAAGTCACCTGAACTCTTAATAGCTGCCCTGGGGAGATGGCATGTTAAAGATTGTCATTTCCACTTTACAGGAAAGGCAACAAAGGATCAAGTTATAAGAAGGCAGCCTGTGGGCTGAATTTAGTGACTCACTTCTCAGGAAGGCCATCTGACAGAAGTAATGGGATGTCACTCCCAAGATCAGGTTATAAAAAAGACTAGAAGGACCCAGAGAGGAGGTATCCTTTAAAGCAGGCCCCAGGACACACCAGCCCCACTATCCCCTCACCACGTCCCCTAATCCCAACAGAGGACTGGCTGAGAAGAAGGATGAAGAGAACATCCGACCATCTGAGTGACAAGCTCCAATCATGACACTGGGTCTTTATCAATGCTATGAGCCTGCCATGAGGAACAGCGGCAGTGAGCATGTAAGACTGCCAGCACTAAGTGTGTCGTCCACAAGAGTTGTATCATGCCACCTGACGACCTGTGTGCAGACCCTGAACAGGCAGAACAGCTCGTGAGTTTAGAATCTGACTAAGTCGGCTGCCATCTAACTAGCTAGGTGACTTTAGATGAGTTACTTACCTGCTTCAAGGATCAGTTTGCTCTTCTGTATGATGGGGACAGCACCTACCTCATAAATTGTGGAGAAACAAATCATATACCTATGTCTGCCTTGAAGTGAGTGAATCTACTTCCTTTCCCTTCCCCTTGGACCCCCATCAAGCAATTTACACAGGCTTGATGGAGGCTCCGATTATTACAACACACCCTTTGACAGAATCTTTTATGGAAAGGGACTGGGATTCAAGTGCTTCAGCATCTAGTGACAGCAGAATTACCAGTCAGAAAGTACTGCTTTCTTGACAACCCGTACAGTTTTCAGTTCTCTACAGGATACTGAATGGAGCTTGAGATGGGATGCGGAGTGGAAATGAACCAAAAAGAAAATAAACAAAACAAACTACTAATCTGATGAGTGACCAGAAGTAAATAAAAATTCAATTAAAACACATTATAGCATCCTTTTTTCTCACCTTCACAAATCATTGGCTCAATTGTAAATACATGGCCAGCCTTCATCACTCCAACTGCTTTATTTTCTGAAATTAAAGAAAAAAAATTCTCAAAACACAGCAAAAAACCAGCTGCATATTGCTGAACAGCTCCCTGGTCAGAGTACACCGTGTACATTCCTATCAGTGATTCTTAAATTCCTCTCTCCTTTCCCAATTCCCCTTACTTAAGGAGATCATTCAACAAACAGGTATTCTGCGGAGATCCACCTGCTGTGGGGCACATATTGTCCTAAGCATATTTTATTCTGCTTCTGCTTTCTCTAGGAAAATACAAAGATCTCTGCAAAGTGATTTCATATGTAGTTGTCACTTCTATGAAAGGAAAAGTACCGCCATTTATGTTATACTAGAAGTAGAGCTGAAATCATGCAACCAGGCAAAGTTCCATTACTCAACCAGATACTTAAAGGAGAACAACATCTGTTGTTCTGGAAGCGCTGCACCTCTTGGGTGGGTGTGGGGGTGTGGAAGTGGGGTGAGTGGGGGAGCAGGGGCACAGCCCACAGAAACAATAGCATGATTCTCATGAGGTCTTTATGTTGCCTTTTTTTTTCTTATCCTCAAACAAGAACAAAGCTTCTACATATGACCTATTTTTTAATGCTGATAAAACTATCCCTTTTTATTTGAAAACAGAAATTCAATTTTCTCCCTCCAAATACTTTTTTCGCTTTTTGTTCACTAATATGAGAGCATTTTTCAGGACTGTCATGAAAAACACAACTACGAGTTAAAGTATCCAAACCTGTCATCCTCCAAAAAAGGCCGAAAGGTAAAAATAGGGATGGACGTTTTTAGATGATCTCAGACAAAAATGGAGAACCAGTTTAAAGTTCAAATTTTAAAAAAAGAACTGATGTGAGCATCGGTAAATGAATGACTGCACTTGCTCTGATTAGCCACCAGATGGCAAAAGCGCTGGCTTTCAGGGTTTCTTGGTAAGACTGGTCTTGGCGATGGTGGCTTTGGTAGTGAGTGAATGACTAGTGTCCAGAGACTCAATCTACCTACCAAACACCATCTAGATATGATCTAATCTCACCCGCACATTTATATTCCTGCACATCTTTCCTTGTGCTTAAAGCCACCATGCTGCTTTCCACTGTCTTACGTATTGCCAAGATGCACTCCATGCAGATTCCAATCTGGAGTAGAATTTCTAAATTACCCGAAAATCTGAGGAGTAAAAAACAACTGGACTTGTTATCTCTAATCCCACAAATTTCCTTTCCTAATGACCTACAACTTACTACATAAAAAGAATTGGTCACGGGGCACCTGGGTGGCTAAGTTGGTTGAGCGTCTGACTTCGGGTCAGGTCATGATCCTGCAGTTCCTGAGTTCAAGCCCCAAATCACGCTCTGTGCTGACAGCTCAGAGCCTGGAGCCTGCTTCGGATTCTGTGTCTCTCCCTCTCTCTGCCCATCCCCTGCTCACATGCTGTCTCTCTCTCCAAAATAAATAAACATAAAAAAATTTTCTTAATTAAAAAAAAGAATTGGTCATATTCCCCTGGGGATATATATTTTTTAACGTCAACAGGGTAGCAGTGTGGTGTCACAGAAAAGAAAAAGGATAAAGAAAGGAATATGGAACTAGGCTGTCCCACTGCCACAGCACTGGAAGCATTTAGCCACCAAGCACTTGCAACGTGGCTAGTCAGAATGTCAACTATTCAGTGTAAAATATATGCCAATTTCAGAGACAAAATATATAATATATCTCAATCATTTTTACATCAATTAAATGCTAAGATGCTAATACTGTGAATGGTAATGCATTACATAAAATATATCACTTAAGTTAATTTTGCCTATTTCTTATTTTTTTACTGACCACTAGAAATTTTTAAATTACATATTTGCCTCACAATATATTAATATTGGACAGTGCTGATACAGAGACTCCAAGTTCCACTCCTTTTTTCTGTCACTGACTCATTATTCTAGAAAAGTTATAACTCCCACTCAACTTGACTCATGGTTTCATTTTCTCAATGCCCCTCACTCAGCAAACATACATTCTGATTGACTACACTACTGCAGACAGTATGCTAAGTACTTTTGTAAAAACCTGTACTTGCTCTACCATCTACCTTAGAGATTACTTAACATACATTCTAAATGTGGGGTATTATCATCATTACTTCCCAGCCCTAATGACTTAAATAAAAGGAAATAACTTTTTTTCTTTCATAGTTTATTGTCAAGTTGGTTTCCATACAACACCCAGTGCTCATCCCCACAAGTGCCCTCGTCCATGCCCATCACCCCCCTTCCTCTCTCCCCCACCCCCATCAGCCCTCAGTTTGTTCTTAGCATTCAAGACTCTCTCATGGTTTGCCTCCCTCCCTCTCCCCAACTATTTTCCCCTTCTCCTCCCCCATGGTCCTCTGTTAAGTTTCTCCTGATCCACTAATAAGTGAAAACATATGGTATCTGTCTTTCTCTGCCTGACTTACTTTGCTCAGCATAACACCCTCGAGTTCCATCCACTCGAGGATGGACTGCAAATGGCCAGATTGCATTCTTTCTCATTGCCATGTAGTATTCCATTGTATAGATAAACCACATCTTCTTGATCCATTCGTCAGTTGATGGACATTTAGCTCTTTCCATGTTTTGGCTATTGTTGAGAGTGCTGCTATGAACATTGGGGTACATGTGCCCCTATGCATCAGCACTCCCGTGTCCTTTAGGTAAATTCCTAGCAGAGTTATTGTTGGGTCATAGGGGAGGTCTATTGTTAATCCTCCACACTGTTATGGAAATCACTTCTAACTTCTCTTACGTAGAAGGGGTGGAGGGAGGGAAGTTACACAACAATTTCCTAGTTCTACCTTTGGCTGGTTAGGAACATGGAGTTACAAGCCAAAGCAGGGATCATTTACACATTTCGAAAGGTCTCGGCTTGTCAAAGACTCAGCAGTTTCCTTTTACACTTCCCTACAATAATCACAACATATTTTAATATATATAAACCCAATTTATACTGGACTTTTCATAAACGTATCAAATGTATGAAAGCAAGTATACCTGGCCCTTGCTTCTTTTTTCAGAACTGTTTTTTTATTTCTAATTAAATGGTTTTATGTATTTTATGGACACGGTCATCACCGACCCATGTCCCCTTCTCCCATAAATTCTATCGTCTTCAATCCTCTTTATATAATCCATACCTAAACCTGAGTCTGCCAATTTGTCAGTTCAGTAAGTAAAGGGACTTTTTTTCATGCCTCTTTTTACACAAATATACACATACTCATGTATCCCTGTAATCAGAGTAGCCACTTCCATTCTGTTAATGGAATGCACATCAGATTACAGGGTTTACCAGGAAGGAATTAAGTTGGCTCCTTATTTTCTGTTGCTAATTTTTATTTCAAGCACAATTCACAGCTTATATAAAGAAAACTTCGTGGTCTGCTAATAAATGTTTGCTGATATATATCAAATGCTGTGCTCTAAACTATAAACTACTTCTCCAGCTTCTCCCACTGAGAGGTTTCTCACTCCTTTCCCTTTTTATTCACAACTACTGACATCTAGAATTTTATCACCTCACACCTCGACTACAGCAACAACTGTGCACCAGGCTGGCTAGCCTGACTAGCTCACACCTGCAATACATTCTAGACACCACTGCCAAATTTGTCCTCCCAAAATAGCAACTTCACCTTGTCATTCTTCTGCACAAAAATGTCTCCGCAAATCCCAACAAATGAAGTCAAATATCTTCGGTATGGCACTGCCTCCTGCTAGTTTTTAACACATAGTACTCAACCCTAAATCATCCTATCTTGTCTCTGTTCAGTCTTAACCTGAAATATTTATTCATGCTTCCTCTCTACCTGGAATCTCTTCCTCATCTCCACCAAACCAAAATTTCAACCATTCTTATCTCCCACAGGACCTGCACCAAACTGCTTCAGTCCTTACGAGGCAGCAAAAAGTATAGGAATAAATTTGCCTTGGGGCGCCTGGGTGGCTCAGTCGGTTAAGCATCCGACTTCGGCTCAGGTCATGATTTCATGGTTCGTGAGTTCGAGCCCCGTGCTGGGCTCTGCGCTGACAGCTTAGAGCCTGGAACCTGCTTCAGATTCTGTGTCTCCCTCTCTCTCTGACCCTCCCCTGCTCACGCTGTCTCTCTCTCTCTCTCTTAGAAATAAGTAAAACATAAAAAAAATAAATAAATAAAAAATAAATAAATAAAACAGGGCTAAGAAATTATTCAGAGTTGCGGGGCGCCTGGGTGGCTCAGTCGGTTAAGCATCCGTTAAGCATCCGACTTTAGCTCAGGTCATGATTTCACGGTTCGTGAGTTCGAGCCCCGTGCTGGGCTCTGCGCTGACAGCTTAGAGCCTGGAACCTGCTTCAGATTCTGTGTCTCCCTCTCTCTCTGACCCTCCCCTGCTCACGCTGTCTCTCTCTCTCTCTCTCAGAAATAAATAAAACATTAAAAAAAAGGAAATTATTCAGAGTTGTGATGATCAAATGAAATAATGTATATCATCCTCGTCCTTGTCCTCCTAAAAGTTAACACTAAGTGTTTTCCATGCACTATCTCACTGAATCCTAGTAACAATTCTAGGGTAGGTGCCACTCCCTACTATTGTTCAAGATGAGAAAACTTAAGCACAAGAAATTATGTGAAAGGGTCTATGGCAATAACTCATATATTTGTTAAATTCCTTCTTAGGCCGCTTACTGTGGACAGCTTTCACTTCTAGCACTAAATAACAGACTTGTTCCTGCATGCCTTTCTCTCCAAAAGAAAAGGTTTCTGGAAGACATTAACTGTCCCACACTTCCTTTCTTCTTCCATCAGATAGCACTCAACTTAAAGAAAAAGGTACCTTTTTCTATCCCCTTTATTTATACCAACAAATAGCACAGTATTTGATATATACTACAAAATCAAACCAAGCCAAACCAATTTCATTTACAGAATCAGAACAGATATAGAAAGAGCACCTGGTGATTCAGTCGGTTAAGCGTCTGACTTCAGTTCAGATCATGATCTCATGGTTCTCGAGTTCAAGCCCTGCATCGAGCTCTCTGCTGTCAGCACAGAGCCTGCTTCAGATCCTCTGTCTCCCTCTCTCTCTGCCCCTCCCCTACTCATGGGTGCAAGCTCTCTCCCTCTCAAAAATGAGTAAACATTAAAAAAAAAAAAATACTAACAGCTAGACCACGGCAAAGGTTATTGGCTGCTTACCAAAATTAGTCTACTTCTCTTACAGAGCCCTCAGCTAGATTACACTTCCCAACACCCTTTGTAGTTAGTGTAGCCATGTGACTGAATCCCTGCCAATGAAAAAAATGTAAGCGATCTATGCCAGTTTCAGGTTGGTTCATTAAAACATCCCAAACATAACCCTCTCTATGCTTCTTCCCCTCCTCCCAGTATCTACAGATTAGAAGAATAACTCTTGAAAGGTATAGGTTGATGATGACAGAACCTCGGTCACAGAATAAATGCCCTATCACCACCACCCCCAATAGTGACCAAACACTATTGGACTATTAAGTGAATGAGAAAATAAATGTGTATTGTGTATAAGGCAAATATACATTTTGAGGGTCCATTTATAACAGCTAATAGAAAAATAAATACAAAATAGTAGGTCCTGTTAAATGTTTTAGTAAATATTTGTTAAATAAATGGTTAGCAAACACTAAATCTTTGGGTAGTACTTACTGGCATAATGGGGTACATTGGGGGCTGTATGAAAAAGCTTGTGGATTCCATGCCCACAATAGCTTCGAACAACTGAAAACCCATTTGCTTGGGCATGCTTCTGAATAATGTTTCCCAATTCTCTGTACCGAACACCAGGTTTCACTGAAAGAAAAACAGAAGACTCATGACAAAGTAATAATAAGTGACATTTACTGCCAATTACTATCTATGTGCCCGGAGCCTTTCCAAATGCTTTATATGCCTACGTTATATGCCTACACATAAACGTGTGCTTATATGTCTATACATAAACAAGTTCCTTACAAAACCTTTAGATGAGGAAACCAAGGGAAAGAGATACTACGCTGCCAATAAATGGCAAAGCTGAGATTCAAAACAGTAGCACCTGTACTTCCTCCTTCAGTGCAGAAAAGGACACAAGTGCAATACTAAGGAGTTGGAGAGACACACCTTTTGCTTTAAAAGAATGGAATACTATGCATCTTTCTCTCCTTCTCTAAGGTCAAGTGTGCTGTCCTATTAAAGTGAGCAGAAGAAGTAAAGAGAGAAAAGAGCACCAGGACAAAAAGCAATGTCCAGAAAGTAACTTGAACTTGTCCTTAGTTTCAGAGTGATCAAGTTCTCAAAGGATTACTTCCCCCTGGGCTTCTTTATCCCCATAAAAGTGATCCTCAAATGATTCACAGTTGCCTCTCAAGATAGTCCTGGGGACAGGGTACAGAAAGATGCTTCTCACTATGTACTTCCTGTTCTGCTTAATTTTTTATGACTTTTGCCACTTATAAACCAAAACAAAGTGGTTCTTGTTGTTGTTATGGCTCTCCCCGCACTGAGACCCCAGAGGGTGGGACATGCCAGACTTCCGGAGAACCTAGCCATGGTTCTGGGGGTGCTCCAACTCCCAACAGTCTCCTAACTCTGCCTACCTGATTTTCAACCTGTGGTTCCAGCACAACATATGGCCTCCAGCCAATCAAATCTCTGGGCAAATAGCTCCAGGAATCATTTCAATTAATGTGTACTTGTTCTTAACTCTATGTTCCAGCTTTACTTTTTTCAGGGGTGTGAAGTTAATAATGTTTAGGAACAAACTGACTTTCATAATGATTTGCTTGCATTCCCATCCAAGCCTTTCCATAACCCCAGTCGTGGGGGAGGAAAGCAAAATTTTAACCCATTTTGCACAATATACAACAAAAAGTCCCTTTTCAAAAATACTGAGAGTTTAAAAGAGAGGAGTTCCCTTCCTAATTCTCAAACTAGAGGCGATTCTGATCACAAGCTTGAGACATTAGTGCCTGGAGAACCTGGAGACTTCATTAGTACCTGGAGACATTTGTGGCTTTCACAACTATGAGCACTGAGACAAACTGGCATCTAGCAGATAAAGACCAGGGATGGGGCTAAGCATCCTACAACGCACTGGACAGGCCCTACAATGAAGACTGATCAGATTCAAAACAAATTAATGTGTAGATTGAGAAGCCCTGTTCTAAAAGGATCATTTTAACAACAGTCAAGCTCTCTACTGCTCTACACCATGTTGAGCAGCTAAGTTGGTAGAAAATAAGGAGCAAGAATGATACATACAAAGATATTAATAACACTTTCCAAAGATTAAGGAACTTAATTCTATCCTGGCTACTGTGATGAAGACTTTGGTTTCTGGTAGTTTCTTGACAAGTTTGATTCCTGTCTCTTTGTAAAACAACATCTCAGCTCCCTGGTTATTTCCATCAACTCACAGAAAAGCAAAAGGGATATAAACATCGAAGGTATAATCTGGCAGAAACCCTAAAAATTATTTTAAACTACAACTCTTAAAAATGAGAAACTAAAGAATATTAGCTTTTAAGTAATCAACAACAAATAATAAGTAAAAAGAAATCTCACACACTGATATATGAAAATATCACATTTTCATTTTTCATTCCCCCGATTTTTAATAGTAAAAATTTCATCATCTCCCATGCATGTTAAAATGGACCTAAAACAATAAAAATAACAGATCTATGTTATCAGAGATAACTATGTGTTCATCAAAGAATGTGGTCTTGTCCAGTACTTTGTTGACAATATATCAGGTTCATTGTGGGGGGAAAGGAAGGTGGGTACAGATAATTATAGAACAACAGAGCTAAAATGTCATGGGATTCAACCGAAAAACTTGTTTCAACTCAAAATGCCCTTTTAGTAACAGTCTGTTAACATTCGCAACAAGCCATTCTTTCTCTCCTCCTAAGACATACTGTAAACAACAAAAACAACAAAATCTGTATGAGCTGTCTGAGTGGACAAAGCCAGCCTGAGAAAAATCCTATAGAAATATACCTGTACTCAAAGATAATATTCACTACAATAGCAAGACATCTAGAAAACACCAAATTCTAGTAGGGGAATACTTGAAGAAATTTTCATAGAATGGAATATAATATACAGCAATTAAAAGAAGGGGGTAGATCTATGCATGCAGGTACCTATGCTAATTGGGAAAAACCACAAAGATCCTACTGAGAAAAAGTACAAATTACAGAATATTACCAATATTATAACTCCAATTAACCTAACTAAACACATACATATAAGTATATGTGGTGTGTGTGTGTGTGTGTGTGTGTGTGTGTGTGTGTCCATCTGTTAATGCACAGGGGAGAAAAAAATCTAAATGTTAAAAGCAGATCCCTCAGGAAAAAAAGATATAAGAAGGAAAAGAGTAACTGTAACTATAAAAAAAGATCACTTTTCTCTCATAATCTAGCATTAATTTTTTATAATGAAAACATAATATAAAAGAATTAATAAGCAGGGGAAAAAATTGCACTTAAGAACTATACATTCCTATACATTTATCATATGTTATACATATAATATAGATTCCTTCTCATTTATCAGCCAAAGGAAAGGAAAATAAGTCACATAAGAGATAAATGATAATAAGCAATCATCTGGTCCACCTCACCAAGAGATCCCCAAATCACCCCGTCTATCCATCACTACTAAAATCCCATGCTAACTTAGGCAGGGGAGATGCAACACTGGTAAGGGCAAGGAAAGAATTGTGGAGGGACGAGCCATCTGAAGCCCATCAACACACAATGGCTCCAGTCAGTGGGTCCCAGCGCTGCCACTGACCTGCATCGATGGCTTGCATCAGGCACTCGTACGTGGTCTGAACCAGTTTCCGTGCTCCCTCGTCCACCTCTCCAACAAAAAACGTCTCGTTCAAGTCCCCGTGGTAACCATTGCGATAAAGAGTGATGTCCACTGCAAAACAGTGCGCAAATACAAAGACCAATATTTTCGTTTCAAAATAGAAGACATTTCTCCAATGTGACAGCATCAAGCAGCTTCATAAGAAAGACAATTTCTACATTCTAAAACCAGACACTAGTGGATATACAATTATTGCCTGAAAGACACCCCTTTGTAATGCAACTAAACTCACTGAGGCAGAAAGGGATGTGGTCACGCAGCACAAGCCAGATGGTGGGCTTTTACACTTACAGTAGTAATTAGATCATTTATGTCAGAAGAAATGTACTGAAAACACATTCACACAAGATCAGTAAGCCATTAATAACATTAAATGGAGGACTTTGCTACATTTTGACACTAAACAGAAAATACTGCTTTTACTTACTGTCTTCAACGAGTTTTCCTCTTCCTAGAGAATCACTAAATAAAAAAACTTACACTGATCTACTTTTTTTTTTCAAAACCTCATCTGCCTTTCACTTATTTGTGAATATTCACCCTTTCCTCTGTCAACATATTTAATACATAGAGACTAGACTATTAGTATACAACTATAATACACTAAATGTATACGTTAAGAGTTTTTTTAAACCATGAATTCTGACCAACCTACAGTATCACAATATAGGTGTTGGCTACCACCACACACACATTCCTGAAAAACCTCACACAGTATGTAATGTGATAAGAATAAAGTTAACAGGGCGTGTATGAAAAATTAAAAATAACAGGGTTTGTATGAACAACAGGGTTGGGCAAAAGCCATGGCACTTTATAAACAGATATCCTAACTAAAAAATAACCTGAGTAAGAAATGTCAGATGCCTCCACTATCACTCCCAGCCAGCATCACAGGTAACATGTTTCCTGCAGCCTTGACCACGGCGGCTCATGCTTCCTTATCTGACAGGTAAGCCTCTGAAGACATCTGATTACTAACAAGACCAAGGTCATCAATATTAAAAATACCATCTAGGGATGCCTTCTTCGTCAATATTTCTTTTAATCACAGGGAGAAATGTCTTCTTAGCAGCTCCTTCCTTTGCACTTGCAGCGTCCCCAGATACCTTACACAGTGGGCCTTGCAAGCCACTTTCTGAACTTCTTACATCAAGGAAGGCACTTCCGTAGGATTTTAGCTTTTTTCTTAAGATCTTCATATATTAGTAAAAACTTCTCCTTCTGTGTAAGAAAGTCTGCCCTGATCTCTTCAAAACCATTAGTGGACTAAAAGAAAAGGGGGTGGAGGTGGGGGGAAATCCCACTGAATCAACATTACTTCCACATTTCACTGACATCTTCCAGCAATTTGTCAATCACAATCATGCTGTGCCAAACATACCATACTGGAACTATCTTAAAAATCATAGAAAATGTTTCATAAATTTAAGATTTCTTTAAAATTTTAAATATAAAAAAGAGAGAAGTTAAAAGGCAGGAAGCAAGTAAAGAAAACACAAGTCACTATCAGACTCCCAAAACCTTGTTGTTGCTTTGCTCATGGTGACCAAAGTCATGCTTACGTATCTCTTACCGTTAACAATATCACCTTCTTGCAAGGGCCGTCTATCGGGAATCCCGTGACAGATCACTTCATTCACTGAAGTACAACAGGACTTTGGGAAATTATAATAATTCAGGGGAGAAGGATAACAATTTCTTGCAATACATGCCTACAATAAATAAAAATACAGAGAAAATAGTTTGGAATGTACAAAAAAGAAAAAATAATCTATATGCAATTAACCAGATTTAAAAATTTTTTAAATGTCAAAACATTTGTTGTACAGATGCTAATGAGCTTATTTAATATTTCATTTTAGAAAAATAATAATTATCTTAAACAATATACACCAGACTGCAGGCAAACCAATTTACTGGTAAGTGCAAAAGAAAAGCAAATTCACATATTATAAGTATTTCCAAGTACACACAAATGTTACTGTATAAACATTTTAGTTTAGAATTAACTCTTTATTAGAAATATATTATTTAAAATAAAAAGATAATATCTAAAGCAAATATGAAATGTACTTTTAATGTAATTATAACAAGCCTATATATATATCCCCATGACCAACAAGGGAATGCCAGCATAATTAAAAGAGATGATAAAGTACTTCTGATACATTTTAATCACTACATTCATATGGAACAAAGGAACCTCTAAGAAAAAGGTCTGGTCTTCCTTAACATATCTTGTTTTACTTGGATGTTTTTACACAATGGGAGTCATAGCATACATAATTTCTCTTTCCACACTGCCACACAGTCTTCAGACCAATAATCTGTAAATACTTGTATGTAATATGATTCGTGAAATATACCATAATTTTACTGGCAATTCCACTACTATTAGAAATTTAAATGAAGTTTCCTGAATTACAAAAAAAATTACAACCAGAAACTACATGCCTGTCACTTTTCCCTTATTTAATGATATGCTTCTATACTTCTCACAGCCAGTATAATAGTAGTTCAGAGCACACAGCAAACTGCCTTGACTAAAAATGCCAACTCCATCTTTTACAAGTTCTGTAACATTGGACAATTATCCTCTGCCTCAGTTTCCCTATCTATACAATGGAGAGAGGACAGCGGTATCTAGCTCATGGAGTTGTTGCAGACATTAAATGAGTTAGTAAAAGAGCATCTAGCCTATATATAGCAAGCATGCAAAATGCTACTACTGCATACTACATATTTTATAACACAGGGAACAATTTCCCAAAATCAGAATTTATAAATTTTGAATAAAAAATTTTATAAACATTTTTTACTGCCCAAGAAACATTGTCAAATTCCGTCTCAAAAAAGTTGTCCAATTTACGGGAGCACCACCATGCAAAAAGAGTACCAGCTTGGGGTGCCCTAGTGGCCTAGTTGGCTAAATGTCTGACTTTTGGTTTTGGCTCAGGTCATGATCTCCTGGCTTGGGAGTTCGAGCCCTGCATCGGGCTGTCTGCTGTCAGCACAGAGCCAACTTTAGATCCTCTGTCCCCCCCACCCCTCTTCCCCTCCCACTCTGTGCATGCGCATGCTCTCTCTCTCCCTCAAAAATAAACATTTAAAAAAATTTTAAAGAGTACCAGCTTCACCACCATATAAACTGTGGAAATAAACATCTTAAAATACTAAACTAAGTCAATAGGTCTTCATGATTTGTTTTTGTTTGATTACCAGAGCAGATTTAATTAGTTTACCATGCAATTTATTAAATAATTTTGCTCTTCTCTTATGAACAAGATAATCATATAACGTGTGCACTCATGTATTTGCTAGGGTTTTAAAGTCTCTCCATGAAGCATAGGCAATCTTTACTTAAAAAAAAAAAAAAAGATATCCCTATACCATATGGCATGATTTAGTTAAAGCACTAATAAAATTAATCATTTCATAACAGTAAAAAATGTGAGGTTTCAGAAACAAGATATTTCAAGCTCACCTCGGTCCTCAATGTCACAGATGCTTAAAAATGGGAATAATGACTATTCAATGTTTTCTATATTGAAACATAGTAAATCTGCTTTAAAACTAGCCATGTTACTTAAGACATTCACAACTTAAGTTTACTTAATATCTTAGAAGCCTAAAAGATCTAATAAGGTGAAAAACATTTTCAAAACATAAAAGTAAAGTTCTTACTAAATGTACAGCATGATCTATTTCTTCAGTAGTTACACCAGGTTTAATCATGCCAGCAGCAATGTCCAATACTTCCCTAGCAAGCTGTAAAAGACATTTAATACATTCAAGAAATGAAATAGAAACAAATCTGTACCTTTTGTACTATTTACTATCTCAGAATTAGTGAGAAATTTGTAAAATGAATCTCACCCAGAATATAATCTTGAATTTTCATTTTAAAACTATTTGTATTTCTAATGTCCATCAACAAGTATGTACGTATAAATATGTAAATAAAATTAGGCTAACCAGCTTAATAAATAAGCATGACTGAGTTCTAGATGAATATGTATATCCTAAGGAATCTAAACAATAAAATCAATCGATGGAAGTCAAGTCTTCTCACATTTCTATACTTCCTACATACAGCAGTCTCCTGTTATCTGCAGGGAATATGCTCCAAGACCTCCTGGATGCCTGAAACCACAGACTATTCTGAAACCAACATATATTGTTTTTTCTATACGTATAAACTGATGATAAAATTTAATTTATAAATTAAGGACAGTAAGAGATTAACAACAATAAGAATACAACAGAACAATTATAACAATATATAGTCTAATGAAAGTTCTGTGAATGTGGTCTCTCTCTCTCACAATATCTTACTGTACAGTCCTCAGCCTTCTTGTGATGGGAGATAAAATGCCTACATGAGGAGATGAAGTGAAGGGGATGGTGTAGGCGCTGTGATGTAGCATTAGGCTACTACTGACCTTCTGTCACTAGATCAGAAGGAAGATCACCTGTATGCAGACTGTGCTGGACTGTGGGTAACCGGAACCGTGGAACACAAAACCACAGATAAGGGTGGGCTACTGAATTTCACAATAGAGGCTTTTACTTAACTTTATATAAAGGCTCAACTTTGCCCTATGTTATGATGACTCATGAAAATAAAATGACAAAATATGAAACTTGGTTCTTAAAAAAAAAAATGCAAGGGCAAAAAAATGGACTGCCAACCTGCCACAGTACTTTTCAAAAAGGCTAAGTAGAAAACAACCATTGCATAAAATCATATGCTAACGATGGTTTAATGAAAATATGACTAGCCATAGTCTTACAATTTAACATTTGCCACCTCTGTAAATCAGCAAATCATTGACTTTGTGTCTAGTAACTTCATGCCCACTTCAATCTATCTTATCTCATGCGGAAAAAACAACTCTTACCCTACATACAAGTCGCATCCCTTCTATATCTTCAGATGAGAGTAATTTAATTTGAGAAGTACCTTTAAGAGCCTGTTCAGATTCAGACATTCCTAGAAAAGAAAATCAGTAAGAAAAGCCAAAATGAATGGGAAAATGTAGTATTCATTAGCATAATCATCTTCCTGATGACATAATAATAGTCAAGTCTCATTTTGCACATAACAGTACCTCATAATTTGGGAAGGTCCAAGTCAGATACTTTAAAAAGATATTTTCAACATGAAATTTGCCCCTCACCTCCCAAAATAAATAAATAAACTTAAAAAAAAAAAAAGACACTTATAAGTCAGTATAAAAACTCCTCCTCTAATTGGCAGGGGCAACCTGTGCTACACATTACCTGTCTTCCCTGGGCATCTCACTACAGGTATCTATAAACTGGAGAAGACCACGGAACCCACCTCAGGCATGGTCAGGGTAGTAACAGGAGGATGGGACACGTGTAAACAATTTAGCACAGTGCCTGACACATAATTATGAAAAAATACTATCAGTTATAGAATCATCATCATCATACTATTTCTATTACTGCTACCGCCCAGAGTCTTTAGTTAAGCATTCATTCGAGGCCTCCACAATCTGTTTTCTATCTATATAGACACTACATAATTAAGGTAGAAGACACATTAAAATCAAAACAAGTTTTTGGGGAGGCTGGGTGGCTCAGTCGGTTGAGCATCCAACTCCAGCTCAGGTCATGATCTCATGGTTCATGGGTCCGAGCCCTGCATCAGGCTCTGTGCTGACAGCTCAGAGCCTGGAGTCTGCTTTGGATTCTGTGTCTCCCTCTATCTCTCTCTCTCTGCCCCTCCCCTACTCATGTTCTGTCTCTCTTTTTCTCTCTCTCTCAAAAATAAACAGTAAAATTTTTTAAATAAAAAATAAAATCAAAACAAGTTTTTAATCTAGAATTTGACATAACAACATAAAATACATTATGTTGAATGTAGACTTTCACAGCTATACCAACAGTTTTCAAAACTGGGCAGATTTCTAAGAGAAGGAAGGAATCTTTAATTCGTGCAAATGTTCTAGTGTGTCTTGGAAAAACATGTTTACATTTACTGAAAGTCCAGCAATAAAAAATTTCTACAAAAAAAGCACTCCTTTCCTTTTCAGTAACCACCACACCCACAAATTGAAAAAGAAGCAGCAGCACAGAAGACCTTACCTAAAGGGTGATCAGCGTAATCTGGTCTTTGAATGTAACTTGGCACTGGCCTTGTTGGCATCTAAAAACATCAAAGAGATTAGTTAAAACCTATTCAAATCTGAAAGTAACTTTCATTATTAAAATTTAATAACAAAGAAAGCAAAATTGGGGGAAAACACTAAAGATAAAAGTTCATTCATAGCATATAAATGAAAAACAAGTTTTAGATGACATCTTAAATATCATATCTATTTCATGAAGACTAAGCTTTACTTCCCTAATGTTAATGCCACTCCCTTTCTTAGGATATTTAAGAAATATCCAGCAAGGATTTGCAAGGACACACAGCAACATGGTGCCCGTGTTGTTCCAAGCAAAATGACAAACCTAAAACAATAAAATGCCTTGAAGTAAACATACATCAGAACACTTCTAGTCTGATCATTATCCCTGGAGGCAGAATTAAAGAGACTTTGTTATGTTTTTGTTTTGTCCAAATTTTAAAAAATAAAGATACATTCCTTATAAAAAGAAAAACATCAATAAAGAGAATTTAAATATTTAAGGATGACAAATAGATTTCAACCTAATTCCTATGTTAAGATTCTTCAGGTCCACCTGCCAAGAACATAGGAAGTGATAGAAATGGCAAAAAAGCCATATCTAAATTAAGGTAGAAATATATACCACTTTAAAACAAAACAAAACTAACAAAACTAGGGGAAAAGTAACATATTACCACTGTGCTGGCCAGATAATATCTGATTTTTCTGATTTAAATCTACCTGATTTTTTTTATGATTAAAGAATCTTGGGGGCTCCTGGGTGGCTCAGTTGGTTAAGCATCTGACTTCAGCTCAGGTCATGATCTCACGGTTCATGGGTTCAAGCCCTACATTGGGCTTGTGCTGACAGCTAGCGCAGAGCCTGGAGCCTGTTTCAGGCTCTCTGACACTCCCCTGTTCACGCTGTTTTTCTTTCTCTCTCTCTCTGTCTCTCTGTCTCTCTTTCTCTCTCAGAAATAAATAAAACAANAGAGAGAGAAGGCAGGGTGGGATGAGGTAGAATTGGAAATAGAATGAACAGGCAGAAGGGATAAGAAGCTAAAAAAATTTTTTTTAAAAGAAAGAATTTTTAATTCTTTCACCTAAAATGTTTTCTTTTCCCCTTTGTCCAGGACTGTCAACTATCCTAAAATCCAATTAATAAGCCATAAAAACGAACGAGCTAGAATGCAAATTTCATCCTGATTATGTGACTCATAATTAGAGTACAAAATACATGTATCATTTCTAGGAAACTGAAAATTCTGAAAATTGGTTTAAAAGAATACAAAATTTTTATTACCTTATTTACTCACCAGTGGATAATGTGGTCTGAGTTTACCAGTGTATCGATAGCCTGCCCACGGATCGGTGTTAATATCACCTTCTAGAGTCCAGGAAGACACTTCTCGCTTGGCCTTTTCATCTTCTGGGAGGTGGATGGATGAGAAAAAAGAGAGAAAGAAATGCTTCGGTGGTCAAGCTACTGAGCACCAGCATAGTTTAACCATCACTGATTTGGAAACCAAACCACAGAGCCCAGACATAAATACCTAGCAAACTTCCACCCTAACCTAAATCACCAAGGCTTCTGCTTTCTTGCTATGTTCACACCCCTGTGACTCTTCAAAGATCCAAGCACCTTGGGGGAAAAGACCCAAGCTAAACATGTTCTAAGTTTTTACACGAAATCGAATAGGAATAGCTCACAGAACTACTTTTCCAAGAAAAAGCTAAATGTAGTTAGTCTCTCTACAATGTCAATTTATGGGAAGACCATTTATTGAAATGTAAAACCTAAGCCTAGGCAAAAATTTCCAACTGAGAACAGGTATTATAAATGGATTCTGTGCTCTTACTAAAACAGATTCTAAATAATTCCACAGCAAATTTAAAATTAAAAAGCTTCCCACTTAGCTGATGAATAGCTTTCAGATCAATATTTCAAAATGCTTTGAAAATTTTATAGTCATCATTTGCCTTTTTTCAGGAAGGGAATAATAGAATGAAGTCAGAAAGTCAAAGCGGAGGGAACAATCAATAGAAAATTACTGAAAACTCATTAGAAAAATTAAGAATCTCATACACACTCACTAATTTCCTACCAGCTTAGTCATTAATACATAATGGTGTATTTACTGAAATGCACCTAAGAATTCTTTTCACATGGAACAGACCCTCAATGGTGTCTGATGTCAGCACCCTGACTGCATCTCTTATCCATAAGGTAAAATAAAACTAACCTAAGACTTTAGGGGCATTCTGGGTGGCTCAGTCAGTTAAACATCCAACTTTGGCTCAGGTCATGATCTCATGGTTCGTGAGTTCAAGCCCCACAGCAGGCTCTGTGCAGACAGTTCAGAGCCTGCAGCCTGCTTCAGATTCTGTGTCTCCCTCTCTCTCTGCCCCTCCCCTGCTTGTGCTCTCGCTCTCTCTCTCTCTCTCTCTCTCTCTCAAAAATAAATAAACATTAAAAAATAATTAAGAGAAAAACTAACCCAAGACTTTAGACAACAGGAATTCAAATCCCTCCTACAGTAAGTATTGACCTATACACTTCCCAACTCATACTGATCTTCTCTTGATTACTGTTATCATAGACTTTAAAAATCATACTTCAAATAATTTCTGAAATGTACAAGAAAAATAAAACTCCCCCCTCCAAACAATCTATCTAAAATATGAGACTCACAGTATGTTAAGCTAGAAAGGAATGGTGAAATGGGTGAAGGGGATCCAAAGGTACAGAATTCCAGCTATATGATAAGTGCTAGGGGCGTAAAGTATATAGCATGGCGAAAACAGCTAACAACAACAACAACAACAA
Source organism: Crocuta crocuta (assembly GCF_008692635.1). Classification (NCBI taxonomy): domain Eukaryota; kingdom Metazoa; phylum Chordata; class Mammalia; order Carnivora; family Hyaenidae; genus Crocuta; species Crocuta crocuta. The sequence goes on along the minus strand of NW_027529638.1, from coordinate 7,504,346 downwards.
AACTGAAACTAATTTACTCATCATTTTACAGATGAGGAAACTGAGGTGATGTGGCTCACAGGAGCAGAGACGTGGCTATGCTGGTTCCCAGGTGAGTACCCTCTGAAGAGAGCCTGTCATCAACTTGGGATTACAAGACTCTTGAGGCACAACTGACTAGAATGCAAAAATATAGCCATTCTTGGGGTGCCTGAATGGCTCAGTCGGTTAAGCATCCGACTATGGCTCAGGTCATGATCTCATGGTTCATGGGTTTGAGCCTAACATCGGGCTCTGTGCTGACAGCTCAGAGTGTGGAGCCCACTTTGGATTCTGTGTCTCCTTATCTCTGCCCCTCCCCCACTTGTGTGTGCGCTCGTGCTCTCTCTCTCTCTCACTTTCCCTTGCTGTCTCAGAAGTAACAAACGAATAAACTTAAATATATATAAAGATAGTCTGTTCACATTACTTTGGAAGAAAACTCAACAATAATATTACATATAAAATAAAGGAACAGAAAAGAATAAAACTAGAAAATAAGAATGGCAAAGGAAGGTGCCTGGGTAGCTCAGTCGGCTGAGTCAGATTCTTGATTTTGGCTCAGGTCATGATCCCAGGACTGTGGGATCAAAGCCCCATGTTGTTTGTGCACTAAGTGTGGAGCCTGCTTAAGAATTTCTCTCTCTCTCCCTCCCTCACTCTGTCCCTCTCCCTCACTCAAACTCTCTCATTCTCTTAAAAAACAAGCAAACAAACAAACAGAATAGCAGAGGAAAAGAAAAGCTCTACCATGCTACTGAATTTTAGATCTTTCTCCCCTCTGGCATTCAAGAAAGCCACTGTGAATGTGAATGTGAATGTCAACAAGGAAAACTGTTTCCTATACCAAGACAAAAATGGACTCCACTCATTGCCCCTAGGGTCAAACATTACAAAAAACAGTTCAAAATGCAGGCCAACTGATGCCTGCTTCAGCAATGAACTGCATCAAGTGCTTGAATCATTTTCACCTGAAACCTAGGACAGACCAGCAATCAAGATGCAGGCTTTCTGGTCTGACACACTCCTGGGGAGGAAGGAGAGAGAAGGAAGGATGTAAAATCTTTCAAAGCTTCCTGCTGATCTGCATTCAGACCCTTCCACAATCTCTTTTCAAAAGAAAATTAAAAGCAGACCTCCAACAAACAATAAAAACTCAAAGCTATCGAAACAAGTTAAGTTTGAAATATGGCAATTTCTTTTCTCGACTCTATGTAGAATTTAGGGAAATTTACACTTCCAAAGTAAGTTATTTTACATTTTAGGCTCTCAATTTGAGGGCACCTGGGAGGCTCAGGTCATGATCTCACAGTGGCTGAGTTGCTCACACTGGGTGAGCACAAGCCCCAGTCCCAGTGAGCTCCAGCCCTGCTTCAGGTAAAAACACAAGCCCTGGGTGAGCCTTGCTTTCTCTCTCTGTCTCTCTCTCTCTACCTCTTCACTTCCCTTCCTCTTTTTCTCAAATAAATAAACAAAGAAAGAAAGAAAAAGAAAGAAAGAAAGAAAGAAAGAAAGAAAGAAAGAAAGAAAGAAAGAAAGAGAAAGGAGGAAAGAACAAATTTGATATAAATAAATAACCAATTATAAATAAGTAAATAAAGGACCAATTTGATCTCAGCCCTAAATCCTAGAAACATTAACAGACACCTAGTAAGTATGAATTGTACTGACATTTTGTAACAAAATTACATACTAACTGGTCTGTGGCAAAAGAATTAAAGCACAGGACAGTGTAAATAAACATCTGTAAGCTGTCTTTGAAACATCATAATGCAGTAGGGCCAGGTACACTGAGGGTAGTGTCAGAGTACCTGATAATGTGCAAGGTCTGGCCTAGAGTACATCACACCCAGGCCTCATTCTTTAAAAAGTTCTCTTCCAGCCAGCTGATAACAGAACTGCACATGTCTCAGCTGCACCTGGGACAGGATTTTCTGATCACAATCCTGACTCCGTTCTTCCAGAATGATTATTAAATAATTGCTGAGTACTCACTAGGCATTGTACATATGCTAAGCACTTTACATGGATCTGTTCATTTAATCCTCACAACAGACCTATAATTTCAGCATTTTGGAGGTAAGGCTTAAAAGTAATCCATGCTCACAAAGCTTGGTGAAACTAGTTCTCCGAATTATTACATAACACCTTCTCTCTGCAATCCAATAATTAGGCATGCTGGTTTGGAGGGGTAGAGGAAGAGAATAAAAAGTTTTTAATTAAAGTTTTTTGTTTTTTAAATAGAGTTTTCATATCATATTTTTGGCTATTCAAGAGATACTTGTAAAACGTTCCTACCTTTTACTCTAGGCAAAGGTGACAAAGAAACACACTGAATGTATCAGTAATAAAGTAAAAAAATGGTAATCTAAAACATACCATTATTATTATTGAGATGTAACATGCTACAACTTTTATAGGTCAGGCTATGAGCCAAAGCTACTGTGTACATTCTGACAGGAGGTACACATTGGACAGTGTGTACCCAAGCAAGTGTGTCAGCAATACATGCCTTTTTTTATTATTATTATTTTTAATGTTTATTTTTGAGAGACAGAGAGCAAGTGGGGGAAGGGCAGAGGTGGGGGGTGGACAGAATCTGAAGCAGGCTCCAGGCTCTGAGCTGTCAGCACAGAGCTCGATGTGGGGCCCAAACCCACAAACTCTGAGCTGAAGTTGGACACTTAACCAAATGAGCCACCTGGGTGCCCCAACATTACATGCCTTTAAGGGCTTTGCAATCTAAGTGATCTTCTTCACTAGGACACATAAAAAATAAATTCTGTCCTTGAGTCATTTCTTTAACTGACACTTGAAATTTTCCTAAGGTCTTATTAGCTTCTGCAATCAAAACAACTCCAGGTCCAGATGGCTTCACTGGTAAATTCTACCAAATATTTACAGAAGAAATAATACCAATTCTACACAATCTCTTCTAGAAAAGAGGAGGGAACATCTCCCATTTTATGAGTCTAGGATTACTCTCATGCCAAAAATATGCAAGAATATTAAAAGCAAATGACAGACCAATATCCTTCACCCAAATAAATATAAATCAGCCCCCCTTAATTAGAGATCAGAACATATTACAGTTAAAAAAAGAAAAGAAGGGCGCGTGGTGGCTCAGTTGGTTAAGCATCTGACTTAGGCTCAGGTCATAATCTCACAGTTCATGAGTTTGAGCACCACATCGAGCTCTTATGCTGACAGGGCAGAGCCTGGAGCCTACTTCAGATTCTGTGTCTCCCTCTCTCTGCCCCTTCCCCACTCATTCTCCCCCCCATCCACCTCTCAAAAATAAAATAAACATTAAAAATTTTTTTTCAGGGCACCTGGATGGCTCAGTTGGTTGGGGGTCTGACTTCAGTTCAGGTCATGATCTCACAGAGTTCAGGAGTTCTAGCCCTANGCGAGATCATGACCTAAGTGAAAGTCGGACGCTTAACTGACTAAGCCACCCAGGTGCCCCTTAAAATAATTTTTTTTTAAAGAAAAGTTACTGTTTCCTATGTTATCTCACTATTGTTTCTTTGAACACGGTATGATCTGTAATATACCTTGGTTCCTTGCCTGTCCAACATTCTTTGCCCCAATCCGTTTTCCAGCTACTCCTCTTCGCCCTGGACATTAACCTTCCCCTACACCATTCCCTCCTCTAGAACTGTCATCCTCAATGGTATAATCAGGGTCAATTTAATAGGGTGTGTGCAGGGCTGGCCAGCTAAGAGCTGTCTCCATCCAACAACATAATACAGTCTAAAGGGATCAAGAAGAGTGCTCACCCCTAAGGAAATCATCCCCAAAAAATCCAGGAGGGCACCATCTAAAAGATGGCATCATGTGTAAACACTAGAGCTATAAGTAAAACACAAATAATCCCAGTCCAAGGCAGTAATAATTATGTTCTTTTTACTTAGGTCATACCAGCTATTGAATTCTCTTGGAGTGTGGGTCATAATAGCCCTTAATTTCCCGCAGGAATGCTATATTAAAGAGACACACATACTTCAATGAGTTAACAAACACATGGGGTAGAGACCCATTCTAAGCTTTTTTACTAACATACTGTTTCACCTCAACCCTTCCCTGCCCTATGCTTTAATTTCCTGGATATAAAATGCGAATAACTGGCTCAAGAAAGCTCTAACAATATCTAACACATTAGAAATACAGTACTTAATGTGTGACTTAAGTTACATATTAAATAAAAGTAAATGGCATTTTTAAACCAACTTCTATACTGTACTTTGAGGTAACAAATCCTGTCATTTGTTAAACTCTCATCTATTCACAATCATTTTTCCTCATCTCTAACCACATTTCCTCCCACAATAACCTAGCATTTTCATTAAATGTAGACTTCACTTACAGAACCACAGAAAATATGTCTTTTTAAATTTTAATTTCCCTTTCCTTCAAATGGTGGTTGAACTGACCTCCGTGAGGCTTTTCGATATAAACATACACATATGAAATAATCTGCCTAACATTAAAACAGCAAATTCCTAAAAAAATATACAATTAGATTAATAAAAAATACCTAAATCATTAAGATGAAACTTAAGACGAATGAAGACTGTCTGCTCAGACTTCATCCATTAGGATGGCAATACTTTAAGACCAGAAAGCCCTTGTCAATTTTCAGGTAACTGCTATGAATTGTCTTAAGCCGTTAAGCCAGCCCACTAATGAAATAAATTCACAGTAAGTAAGCCAAAGCAAGAAAGGTCATGTGAATTGGCAATAGACCCATGTGGCTGACAGCAACAGCTAAGGAGCAGCTAATAGTTTCACTCTGTGGTGTCTCAGAAAGTAATTTTAAAAAAGGAAAACTGAGTATCTGGCTGCAAGTAATAAAACATCAAAAAACAATGTAATAAAATTTTGAAACAGCAATCAAAATTGAAACTAAACAAAAGCAAGGTCTGGCTAAATTTAGGACCCAGACAGCTCATGTGCCCCTGCCTACAACATGCAAACACTTCTAGCAATGGAAAGAGGGTGCCAAGAAATCAGGACACTCTCAGGTATTGCTGAAGAAAAAGCCATCTATCCCAGCAACCATCTCATGTTTTCATGTTACGTACCAGATTAACTAAGACAGTACTCCGCCACATTTTATTTATATGTTTATACCACAAAGAATAAATTTTTTTTAATGTGTTAACTCTAGCACATAATGGGATTACACTTTCAGAACATTCAAATGTACACTTTCTGAACTGGAAGCTTCTAGTCTTCTGCAAAAGGCCACTTCTAAAACATATAGCATAGAGATGTGTAATTTTACTTACTTGCTTTCTTATGCAGTAACTTGTGAGTTGCCCAACTTCCTTTAAAACATTCCTAAAAGAGCAAACATGAAAACTAGTGTCAGGCCTTCCTTAATCAGAAACATTTTAAGGAATGCTGTATGTAAGAAATAGTTACTGGAAACTTTGCAAAAATCAAAATCAGTTGAGTTTACTACATTCAGTATTTGGGAAAGCTTAAGAAATGATACCTATTTAAAAGTTCACTTCAAAAAGCAACCTAAACTTGAGAGAACTTCAAATAAGCAAGAAACATTAGCCTATATTATAAATAGTAGTCATAGTTATATTTCAATTTTATGTCACCAAATTATTTTTAAGTANAAACTTTTGCAGATGTTTCCATTATTTATAGTTTGATTCCTAGTTAGTTATACCCTCATTGTTTTCTACACACTGACGATCCTCCTACACTCTAAGTTCTGTGAGGGAAGGGACATTGTCAAGTTTACCACCACATGCCCAGAGGCAACCATAGTGGCTGGGACACGGTGGAGATTCAGTGTGTACTTGCTGATTGATCAGAATGGATAAATGACCTGAAAGATTAGACTTTTCACTTAGGAAAAAAGTTCACATGACATACTTCAGACACCAGTAGGAAGTACTGTATTGAGAAAATGAACCCAAGTAATAAATTGACTTCAAATAATGAATTCAAGTAATAAATTAGAAAAATGAATTCAACCAGACATAGGTCTTATTTATGCTTTGATTTTTATGGTATTTCCCTCAAAGAATTGAATATCACTCAAACAAATCAATACAAATACTAAGAGAATTCACAAACTCCTACAAATGTTTTGACTTTGTGAACATAAAAGAGTAAGTAATGGATAAGAAAAAAACTAAGACAAAAATAGAAAGCCTCCCTAGGACTACGCAGTCATCAAACCACATGACACCAGTGTTGCTAAAGCTACTCTCCGTAAAGGTTTGTCCGCTAGCTCTGAGGGGTTACTTTCTCCCTCCAGGGCCAGGATCTTCGCTACTTCTCTTTTCCTCTCCTTGTACCCTCCACAGCCTATAATTGTTACATTTAAAAAAACCCAGGTCAGGGAACCCTGGACAGCTCATGTCGGTTAAGCATCTGACTTCGGCTCAGGGCATGATCTCGCAGTTCGTGAGTTTGAGCCCCACACTGGGCTCTGTGCTTATGATAGGGAGATTAAATACCACCATCACGAGTATCCTTCTAAAAGGGAGGCATAGAGAGGTTCACACACAGAAAAGGAGGAGGTAATATGGCCAGAAGGGTAGACATTGGAGAAATGTGGTAGAGCCTCTGGAGAGAGCACAGCCCTTGATCTAGACTCAGTGAAACTAATTTTGGACTTCCACCTCCAGAACTATGAAAGAACACATTGCTGTTGTTTTATGCCACTGTGTGGCAATTTCTTACAGCAGCCACAGGAAACTAAGACAGTAAATAACAAGACACCAGGGCACAGCAAAAGAATGAACCCAATTACTACACTGAGGGTGAAGGACCAATTACAGTCTTCCTGAAGCCTCTTCTGCTTACATGTACCTATTCATGGGGTCAACTCCCAATTATGCATGGTAATTTTTATTTTTTTTATATTTATTTTTTATTTTTATTTGGGGGGGGGGAGAAAGAGAGAAAGAGAATGAGTGGGGGAGGAGCAGAGAGAGAGGGAGACACAGAATCCAAAGCAGGCTCCAGGATCTGAGCTGCCAGCAGTTTGACACGGGACTCGAACTCAGGAACTGTGAGATCATGACCTAAACAGAAGTCAAGACACTTAACAGACTAAGCCACCCAGGTGACCCTTGGCATGGTAACTTTTAAATGGGATGAGCAAAGGCACATGACTTAAGAAACTTAATTCCAGTCAGCAATTTCAATCTCTTCTTTTCCTCCCCTTTCCAAACTATTCATCGTGATGGATAAGATTGGCAAGAGGGATGCGACAGGTTGGAGTTTCACTTGTTTTCCCTTCTCCCACGCTAGCTGATAACAAAGATGTTTATGGCAGTAAGACATTTCAGCAAGGAAAAGTTCAGGAAAGAGAAAAGAAGGGCATGAAGAGAAGCATCCAGGGTGGGTCCTAGAATTCCAGTTTACAAGTCGGCCAGGCCTAGAAGCAAAATCCCACCATGGCGGCATGCTAGGTACACCAATGCTTTTGTTCAGTTCAGGACCTTGACTCCAGTGTTTCCTTAAACCAGACAAAGCATCTGCATGCAAAATACGCTTGGTACAATTTTCAATTCATTTTCATTACACCAGCTTAGAATAAATCAGCTGAATGTCTGCTCAGTAAGAACAGTGTATGGCTGAGGTGGCTTACACTGTTTGAGGAACAAACAGAACCACTACTGCAGCACTGCTATACACAGACTTCCCTGGAAAAAAAAATGGACAGATTCTTGACCCATCACATACACCCCCCTTCTCCAAAATCCTAAGGTGCTCCAATTGTTAGGTAAGCATCAGCACAGTTTGTGCCCTTAGCCTGGCTATCCCTCTTCCTGCCATCACTGGAATTAGGATATAAAAAAGGAGAAGACCATCAAAACCTGAGAAGAGAATGTCAAAACCAATACAGAAGAGACTTCTGGACAGAGCAGAGTCATCAAAGATGACCCTGTAGATACCCTTCAGCTCCACCAGCCCAGGATTCCGTCTTACAAGTAATTATGGAAGACATTATGAATTCTCAAAAACTTAAAAAATGTAACAGTAGGGGTGCCTGGGTGGCTCAGTTTGTTAAGTGTTGACTTCAGCTCAGGTCATGATCTCGCGGTTCATGGGTTTGGGCCCTGCGTTGGGCTCTGTACTGACAGCTCAGAGCCTGGAGCCTGTTTCAGATTCTGTGTCTCCCTCTCTCTGACCCTCCCCTGCTCATGTTGCCTCTACCTCTCTCTCAGAAATAAATAAAACATTAAAAAAAATTTTTAATGTAACAGTAGAAATGATGATCTCAAAGTTAATCTCTCCCAAAAGTAGACCAAAATCACAAAAAGCTGAAAATAATGAGATGGTATTTGTGAAACAAAGGACTTGCAACCAACAAGTCTGGGGCACCCGGCTGGCTCAGGCAGTAGAGCATGCGACTCTATCTTGGGGTTGTAAGTTTGAGCCACATGTTGGTGTAGAGATTACTTAAAAATAAAAAATAAAAATCCTAAAAAAAAAAAGAAACCAACAAGTCTAACATCTGAATAACAAAAGTTTCAGAAAGAAAAATGAGAGGAGAGAGCAAAGAAATAAAAGTTTTCCATAACTGAAAGACAGGAGTTTCCAGACTGAAAAGGTCCCCAAAGGAAAAAACACAACTTGCCCAAGGCATACAATAAGAAATTTCTTAACACTGGAATAAGAGAAGATACAATAAGCTTCCGGTGGGGGGCGGGGAAGGAGTGGAGGGGGGCATAAATATGCAAAAGATTATGAATCCCATGGCAACAGACTTTTCAACAACACTGGAAGCTAAAAGAAAATAGAAAATAGAAATATTCTGAGAAAACAATTTCCAAGCTAGAATTCCAAACCCAGCCAAACTGAAAATCAAGTGTCAGGGTATATAACAAGGCATTTTCATAATCTCAAAAATCTACCTTCCGTGCAATCTTTCTCAGGAAGCTATTGGAGGAGACAGTGCTGAAAACATGAGAATTAACCAAGAAAAGAGGATGATATGATACAGACAAAAATAAAGGGCAATGCTTGAAGAGAGATATGAGGAGGACTGCTGGGCTGGAGGAGGTCAGAGAGTTCCCAGATACAACCGATTAAATGCCCAATGTACTTAAAGGTATTGAGAGGAATTCTATGCAACTGTGAAGAATCTGGGAATGAATCAGTAAATGACCAAAGTAAACTGTGAAAAGAATGGGAAAAAGGGGGGGCGCCTGGGTGGCTTAGTCGGTTAAGCGTCCGACTTTCGCTTAGGTCATGATCTTGTGGTTCGTGGGTTCGAGCCCCGCGTCGGGCTCTGTGCTGACTGCCAGCTCAGAGCCTGGAGCCTGTTTCAGTCTGTGACTCCTTCTCTCTCTGACCCTCCCCTGCTCATGCTGTCTCTCTCTCTCCTAGAAATAAATAAATAAATAAAAAACATAAAATTTAAAAAAAAAGAAAGAAAGAAGGGACTAGAGGGGCGCCTGGGTGGCTTAGTCGGTTAAGNAGTAGGGGGCACAGAACTGGCTTTCCAGAAGAACATGTGATTCTAGATCTCAGGGCCATGAGTTAGAGCCCCACACTGTGTGGAGAGAGAGAGAAAGAGAGAGAGAGAAGCAGGGAGAGGATTTTTAAGTTAGAAACATTTATCTAGGTATGTGAAATAATCTGAATAAGGAACTAAAAAATTACAAAAAATTATTTTAATCAATTATGGATATTCTGCCTCCATGATGTTTAAACAGTAAACATAAACCCAATAAGGAAATATCTAAGTTACTTTACTGTGAGTTAAGCTTTATATAAAATATTTTAAAACATATATATATAGCTAAAAAAAGAACCTCTAAAGAAGTTTAAAATATGATTAGCACCTAAAAAAATCAATAGGTAATTTTAAAAAGAAAACACAAAAATTTTAAACTAGAAGTAGTTTACAATTTTACAGAAGAGAAATTCAAAAGGCACCTGGGTGGCTCAGTCAGTTTAAGAGTCCAACTCTCAATTTTGGCTCAGGTCATGATCCTGCAGTCATGAAATCGAACCCTGCATCAGGCTCTGCACTGGGCATGGAGCCTGCTCAACATTCTCTCTTCCCCTCTGCCCCTTTCCTGCCCACTCTCTCTCTTAAAAAAAGAGAGAGAAAGAGAGACGAAATCAAGCAGTCTCCCACTCAACAGCACCTCTACTACATTGTAATACATGTTACATAAAAATGAGATTTTTAAAAAATGTTATTATATATACAGAACCATTTTTCAAATGAATTTTATGTTCTACAAAGTAATAACTTAAAATGCTTGCTCACCGCTATATATATCTTATATGTACATATATTCAAATGCAGTTTAAAACTGCAAAGTAAACATCTCCTGTGTTTAATGATACCATCTAGGTTGAATACCCACTGTATCAACTCCTTTAGTGTGATACTTAACTTTTTTTAGATCACTGAATCCTTTGAGAATCTTGGGAAAGCAATCATTCCCCTCCACAGAAAAAAATAAACCCATGCACATATAAACTCGTGCACACAATTCTACTCATTTATTCATACAAATACAGAATACACATTATGATCAAAGCACTTTCAAGGTGCTAGGCATTCAGCAGTGAACAATATAGGCCTGTTCTAGACAAATATTACACAGCTAATTACACAGTTACACAGTTTAAGTCATAAGGGCTAAAAAGAAAAAAAAATACATGGTGCTATTAAAAGAGGAAGAAGACAAGAACTAAAGATATAGGCAGGAGTCAGATTAGGTTAAGGATTCTGGTTTATTCTAGTAACAACAGAAAGCCGTTAAAGAGTCTTAAACCAAGGAACAACCTGAAAAAGACTGGATTCCTGGCATCCCTGATCTCCATCCACAAACCCAAAATCAAAACCCCTTTTTCTAAATAATAGCCTAGAGAATGGTCTTAAAGAACTGGTTTTTAATATAGACAGTCCTTGCTTTGCACAGTAGTATAGAGCCATAAAAATGACCAGGGCAAGCTATAACCATACAAAGAATCTTCATAATCAATAGAGGAAATTACAATTGTTCCAAGACCCTTAAAATTTTTTGACGTTAAAAAACTCTGTTATGGGGTGCCTGGGTGGCTCAGTCAGTTAAGTGTCCGACTTCAGTTCAGGTCATGATCTCACGGTTCATGTGTTCAAGCCCCACATCAGGCTCTGCTGACAGTCAGCTCAGAGCCTAGAGCCTGTTTCAGATTCTGTGTCTTCCTCTCTCTCTGACCCTCCCCTATTCACGCTGTCTCTCTCTCTCAGAAATAAATAAAACATTAAAAAAAAATTAAGAGGAAAAAATCTATTATAGAGAAGTGGGAGGCAGGGAAATAAAGTAACATTTATTTATACTGTAATATTAGGAATTCAAGTGTTTTATTTCCTTATTTAAAAATTTAGCTATGGCCAACTAATGTTTGACAAAGCAGAAAAGAATATCCAATGGAACAAAGACAGTCCCTTCAGCAAGTGGTACCGGGAATACTGGACAGCAACATACAGAAAAATGAACCTGGACTTTTGTCTCTGGAGGCAAGGGAAATAAAAGCAAAAATGAACTATTGGGACCTCATCAAAACTACAAAGCTTCTGCCCAGTGAAAGAAACAATCAGCAAACCTAAAAGGCGACTGACAGAATGGGAGAAGATATGTGCAAACGACATATCAGATAAAAGGTTAGTATCCAAAATCTATAAAGAACTTATCAAATACCCAAAAACAAATAATCCAGAGAATAAATGGACAAAAGACATGAATAGACATTTCTCCAAAGAAGATATCCAGATGGCCAACCAACACATGAAAAAATGTTCAACATCATTCATCATCAGGGAAATGAAAATCAAAACCACAATGAGATACTACCTCACACCTGTCAGAATGGCTAACATTAACAACTCAGGCCAACAACAGATGTTGGCCAGGATGCAGAGAAAGAGGATCTCTTTTGCACTGCTGGTGGGAATGCAAACTGGTGCAGTCACTCTGGAAAACAGTATGGAGGATCCTCAAAAAATTAAAAGTAGAACTACCCTATGACCCAGCAATTGCACTACTAGGTATTTACCCAAGGGATACAGGTGTGCTGTTTCAAAGGGACACATGCACCCCAATGTTTATAGCAGCACTATGGACAATAGCCAAAGTATGGAAAGAGCCCAAATGTCCATCAATGGGAGAATGGATAAAGAAGATGTGATGTGCATATGTATATGTACATGTATATACACACAATGGAGTATTACTCAGCAATCAAAAAGAATGAAATCTTGCCATTTGCAACTACATGGATGGAACTAGCAGGTATTCCGCTAAGTGAAATTAGAGAAAGAAAAATATATGACTTCACTCATATAGGGACTTTATGATACAAAACAGATGAACATAAGGGAAGGGAAGCAAAAATAATATAAAAACAGGGAAGGGGACAAAACATAAGAGACTCTTAAACACAGAGAACAAACAGAGCATTACTGGAGGGGTTGTGGGGGAGGGGGGATGGGCTAAATGGGTAAGGGACATTAAGGAATCTACTCCCGAAATCATTGTTGCACTATATGCTAACTTGGACTTAAATTTTTTTTAATTAAAAAAAAAATCAAAACAAAACTTAGCAAGGGGCACCTGTCTATCTCAGTTGATCTCATAGTCGTGAGTTCAAGCCCCATGTTGCATGTGCAGAGATTGCTAAAATAACAAAACTTTTAAAAAATTAAAACATAAAAACTTATCAAGACTAATCTGAACAACGTTTAGCCTTCTCATTATGTAATTTATAAAATGGAGTGAGCATCTTTTTGGGCTTGGCAAATTATCCTACTCCTTTCTAGGTATGGAACAGCTTCCAAAGTTTATCTTTTGTACTTTCAATACCTCTGAGAGTTCCTTTAAAGTTTTTGTTGGTATCATTTCCCCTGAGATATTGTCATTCTTTTCTTCACAACCATTTTCTTCATTTATGTCAACAAGCTGGCCTCACAGAGGTGCTCCGGCGGCTCGTTTAGAGTTTTTAAAATAGTGAGCTATGCCAACATGCCCGTGGTCAGCTACCTCTTTTACAACTCCATTTATGTTCTATTTAGATTTCACTTCCAGCATTATCATTTACCACTTCTTTGCTGCACTTTCATCTTTGTTGACCAATTCCTTCTTTCAATTATCTGCATTTGCAAAGTATCACCAAAGTTTTCACTGAAAACCAAGAAAGCATCACAACTATAGGGTTTGCTGTCTGGATGAGAACTCAATGACAGATGCACAGTGACCAATCACAGACAGGTTCTGAAAGAAGGGAGTGACTGGTCACCAATTGAGATTCACATCTGTGACTTACATAGTGCTCTCAGGACTAAAGAACTAGTCCTCAAGTGTGTGCTTTATGTAATCACTCTGTGTTGTTAGGGGACTTGGTTTCGCTTAACTAAACTATGGTAACTACACTCGTGTGTATCAAAACTGCAAAATAAGATCTGCCTTTAGGGGGCACCTGGCTGGCTCAGTTGGCAGAGCATGTGATGAGTTCAAGCCCCTCACTGTGCAAAGAGCTTACTTAAAAAAAAAATCTGCCTTTATATGGTTGGCACTCTCATACAACCTATTTATAAAAGCTTTCTAAATGGGTATGTGAACAAAATGCTTCTGCATCTCTCAACATCTTTTTTTACCCTCACAGAAGCTGACACACATTTCCTTAAGTTAAAAAAAATCTCTATCCCAACTGATTCATTTAAAGAACACAGAAGTTTACATACCAATTTTAAAGGGGGCGGGGGGGGAGGGGGGTACATACCAATCTGAACAAGAAACGGTGGGGGAAGAAATATCAGAGAGGAGAGGTAAAAGAAGCATCTAAAATGTTACCAAAAATTTAGTATATTCACTTAACTTTTAATACTAAAAAAAAATACTGCCTACTTATTACTAAGGATAATTCATAATTCATTCAGGGTTTCTAAGTAGACAACTCAAAACCCACAAGCCTTTCTAAAACATTCCTTTTCAAAACTAAGGTTAGGGCAGTGGCTAAAATCATGGACTTTGAAATCAGACAGACTAGTATCCTAGCTTGGTCACTTATTAAGCTGTATGATACTGGGAGAGAAAATCTTAGTATCTCTTAAGTTCCACTTTCCTCAGCTGTTATGTTGGGAAAATAATTACGTTAAATGTGTGGCCAATACGTGCTCAATTCTAACTGTCATCAATTTTATTATTTTTTGAAGCAATTTAAATTTTAACTTTGGAAAGATGATGTACCTATATATCTAATGTGTTGTCAACCCTAGCCCAAACTCCTCCTGGCTTGTGAAAACTGATGGCAAGTAGGCAGCTATCACTTACTGTGTGAGCTTTGTATCTTACTAGCATTACTACTGCCCACAGAAGCTGCACAGTAGGGAAGGGGATGCAACCCAAAGTTCAAACCTGCTCCCACCACACAGACCATCAGAGAACCCAACATACTGGCTCACGGTGTCTGAGTATAACCTGGGACCAATCTCTGGCAGAATACTAAGCTATGCAGACACAAAGACAACCCTTAGAAAGCCAGGCTTTTTTTTTTTTTTAATTTGAATATAAAAAATAAAGCATTGATCAGTGACATCAGTAGCCACACTGTAAAGGAGACAAAAGTCACAGATTCACAGATTTGGTACAACGATAGACCCTGAACAGAATGCATGGAGCAGCTGCTTGAGGACTCTGACAAGCAAACAGTAGCCAGCAGATTAGTGAAGAGCAAAATCTGATGTTCCACCCTACCAATCATCAAGGGGCAACAGAAAAATGACCACCAATCATGAAGACAGAGTGCTCCAGGAGAAATCCTCGAATTCTGACTCAAGAATCAGGAGAGGGAACTCCTAGTGCTCAAAAAGCATGAGTATCCACCTTTTCTCTCTTCTACCCTCTCACATCCCAGACCCCAAAGTGATCCTGAGGTGGCCATCTATTACATGAGTTTGTAGGAGCCAAAATTCTGAGGAAGAGGCATTTTCCTTCCCTGATCAGTGAAGCTGTAGTTCGGAGAGGGTGGGATCAAATCCCACTGCTTCTTTTCCCTCTGCCCTCTTGCCATTTGGCCCCAGACACAGGCACTGGCATGAAGGGTGCAGCAAAGCAGGTAACTAAACCACAGCTTACTGGTCAGAAAACCAAAAAAGAGAATTCCCAAGGAACCAGAAAGTACCAGGAAGGAGTTCCAGAAAGGAATCCCATAAAGTCCATAATACAAAAGACTGATGCTTATGAGATGAGAACGAATCAAAAGCCCATCATCCAAGTCTCGGACCAAGCACTGGGTCAGAAGGCAGGTAAAAACTCACAGCCCTAATCTAACCAGATTAATAGCCTGATAAAACAAAAATATCAACATCCTCCATAGGATTTAAATGACTCAAGATCTCATAATATTCAAAATCTCCAAGATAAAATCTAAAATTATTTGACATATATAAAGGGGGGCCTGAGTGGCTCAGTCAATTAAGCATCCAACTCCTGATTTCAGTTCAGGTCATGATCTAACAGTTCGTGGGTTCAAGCTCCACATCAGGCTCTATGCGTTAACAGTGCAGAGCCTGCATGGGACTCTTTCTCTCTCCTTCTCTCTCTACCTCTCCCCCACTCACTCATTTTGTCTTTCTCAAAATAAATTTTGAGAACTTTTTTTTAAGAAGTTTAAAATTATTTGACATATAAAGAACCATGAAAATTTCAACTCACAAGGGAAGTGTGGCAACAGATAAACCAATGTTGCCATTAACAGACAAGGACTTAAAAACAGGCATTACTAAGTGCTCCAACAAACAGTGAAGAACATTCTTAATGCCAGTGGAAAAAGAGAATATCTTTGCAAAGAAAAACAGATATAGAAACATAAAATGAAAATTATAAAATTGAAAAATACAGTAGCCAAAATAAAAAACTAGGTGGACCCAAGAGAGCTAATGGAGATCACAAGAGGAAAGATTCAGTGAACTAAAAGGTCAAAAGAAATTATCCCATTTGACCACGGAAAAGATTTTTTTTTTAATGAACAGAGCCTAAGGGGGCAATGTGACAACAGCAAATTACTAAGAGTAAAGAGGAAAACTACATCATGATAAACAAACAAACAAACAAAAAAAAACAGGTCAACTAAGATGATGTAACAGTCTGCACTGTACACGTCTAACAAGAGAGCTTCAAAATACATGAAGCAAAAAGTGAAAGAAGAGAAAAATCCACAATATAGTTGGGAGCAAAAATTAATATCCATTCATAGTAAAAAATCTCTTAAACTAGGAGAGCATTTCCTCAACTTGATAAAGATCATCTGCCAAAAGTCAAGAGATTATATCATATTTAATGTGAAAGATACAATGCTTTCTCCCTAAAATCAGGAACCAGACAAAGATGTCCACTCTCAATATTCCTAATTCAACATCACACTTAGAATCACACTTAAAAATCTTAGAATTCAACAAGGCAAGAAAAGTAAATATAAAAGGCATACGAACAAGGAAGGTAGGAAGGGAGAGAAAGACAGAGAAACAAAGATAGAGGAAGGAAAGAAGAATCCCCATTCAATGATCACATAATTATCTAAATAAAAATACAGCAGCGCCTGGGTGGCTCAGTTAGTTGAGTGTCCAACTCTTGATTTCAGCTCAGATCACAATCTCAGGATTGTCGGATTGAGCCCCATGTCGGGCTCAGCACTAAGCATGAAGCCTGCTTAAGATTTTTCTTTCTCTCTCTCTCTTTTTCCCCCCTCCTTCCTCGGATCCTCTCCCCTCTCCATCTGCCCCTCTCCCTGGCTCAGGCTCTCTCTCTCTCTCTCAAATAAATTAATTAAAAAAAAATAGATATACGAAGGAAAAAACTCTCAGAACCAAAATATCAGGTAAGCAGGGTTACAAATACAGGATCAACACACAAAAACCCACTGTATTTCTATATACTAGCAGTATATAATTGGAAAATGGCACAAAAACAATACCATTTAAAGTCACTCCTCCCAAAATTAAATAATATAAAAGTAACAAAATGTGAACAGCAGCTGTATGCTTTAAACTAGGAAATAATATTAAGAGAGATCAAATAAGCCTAAATAAAAAGAGAGATATCTTGTGTGCACACAGTGGAAAACTAAACATCTAAAAGATGTCAATTCTCCCCAAATTCATTTATAAGTTTTAAGCAATTCCAACAGGATTTTTCTTTTAGATATAAAAAAGTATGATTCTAAAATATATATATTTTTTATGTATATATGTTATANAAATGGAAGATGCTTACTTTTTTCTCATGTTTAGGAAATTATTTTTTCTATTTCTACTCTAAAATTATTAGAGACTCAGGTTGACACCTATCAAATGCATTTTAAGCATCTATAGAAGCAATTTTTTGTATTTGATGCAATGATTTGATGTATTACTATACTAACAGCTTTTCCTACTCTTTCATGATTTCTACCTCCCTGAAATAAACTAGCTGACTATGGTAGATTATTCCTTTTTATACTGCACAATACAATTTCATAATATTTGTTTTACAGAGTTGTGGGTGTTTTAAGTCTCACTATGTATTGTTGGACATTTTTTAACTCAGGGTTTTCTTGCTACCCTGTCTTCCCTTCCCTGTCTACCTACCATTTCACTATTAATATCAACCCTTATTATTACTGGCCAACAGGTAATAGGAAAATTGTCATTACTTCTCTGCTTCAGAGTCTTGTCTCAAAAATACAAACAGTCCTGCCATCTCCTTAATGAACAGAAAAGACTTGGTGGCAAATATCTATAGAGGAAAGTTTCCATCAAGCTGGCTTAGCAGGATCACCGTCCGTTAGAGATAAAAGCCTGTTGAGCCTCCATTCAACATTTGTTGATTGGAACTACCATTTGTTGAGAGCCTTCTGTGGCAGGCACCTTACATGCATTATCTCACTCAGACTTCACACTAATCCTCGGAACTGGATATTAATATTCCCATTTTACAGACAGGGAAACTAAAACAGGGAAGGTTTAAATAATTTGAACCAGCTCAAACAGCTGTTCATTGACAGAGCTGGAATTTAAATACCGGGCTTTCTGGTTCCAAAGTCCACTCTCTTTCCATGCAGCTACAAGGCTCAAGGGGCAGGGCTCTGAAGAAGCCAACAGCTCAGTCAGGGGCAGGGCTCTGAAGAAGCAACAGCTCAGTAAAGGGGATAAAATGGAAATAAGATGAGGCACCAGGGTGGCTCAGTTGGTTAAGCGACTGACTCTTAATTTCCACTCAGGTCATGATCTCACAGTTCATGAGTTGGGAGTCCCATGTCAGATTTGACACTGACAACGCAAAGTCGGCTTGGGATTCTCTCTCCGCCTCTCTCTACCCCTCCCTCCACTCACACGCTCGCTTGCTCACTCTCTCTCTCAAAATAAACCTAAAACAAAAAAGAGCTCTCTGAGACAGGAACAGGGAGCTGGTGCCACTCCCACCTATGCCCAAACCTAAAGGTATCTTTCAAAGCAATTAAGCTTAAATAATCAGTTGCCCTCCTCTGCTCCATTCAAACCTTACCTTTCTTCAAGAGTACAGAAGATAGTAATAACTAATTTTAAATACCATCTGTCCCTCAGTGGGAAATGACATTGCTAAACCCTTTAGCAATTAGTACCTCTACAATTCACTTAATAATCTATTCCATTGTGATCTGTAACACTGATTTGATTCTGAGGTATACTGTGAACAAACTAAAAGCAGTATAAATTTTTTAAAGGAATCATATTTCAAAACCCTTCTCCATCCTCACTTCATGGTGGGCAAAGTAAAACAACCTAAAATAATATATAAAGATCAATGTTTAGAATACCCCGTAAGTATTCATGGAAAATTATATTTCCATGTCTGTTTTAAAAAGTCATAAGCTATGCAGTAATTACCGAGATTTAAAAATAATCATGCTGGACTCTGCCTCAGCAAAGAACACTTTCAACAAGATTATGAACATACTCCTGGAAAAACACAACATGCTTTACATTTTTCAGACTACTTGGTATTCTAAAGAAGCTTATGATGCACTGGAGATCAACTCTGTCCCACATTGAATTTTCTCCCAACAATTTTTCAATATAGCCATCATCAACTAACATTTTCAAATTTCACACATTCACTGAAATGTAGTTATTCACCAAATAGTCTTCTACTTTCCTCAAAGGATTTCAGAGTGCTTTATATTTAGTTCATAAAACTTACATCAAATCCCAACTTTTTAATAAGAGGACTAATAGGATTATTCTCATTAAATAAACTGGGGAACTATCTCACAAAACAGCTTAATTAGCTAAAGGCTTGCATTTCAAGATACCTGAAGAGTCAAGAAAATATTCATAAGAAACACCTCTCGCCTGTATAAGGGCACCCATTCTCCTCTTACTTGCTGAGGCCATAAAGCAACCTGGTCATGACCTTCAAAATCAGTACGCGTGTCAAGAACATTCCCACATCTCCTAATAACTCTTGATGACTGAACAGTGTTCCTTTCCTAAACCACAATCTCGCTCTTTTTCTTCTCCCATTCGTTACCAGCCTAGGACCACCCAAAACCTCGAGTGACTGCCCATTCCCTGAAAAATCAACCTCTGAATGCTTACCTGGGCAATCTTTCCTTGCTCATCTCTGAAAAGTGTACCAATGACCTAACTAAACTAGACTTAAAAGCTCCCCAGATACTTTCCTTTCCTTTGCACAACCTGGTCTATGTGCTCCTGACACTCACCTTTACATGAGTTCTCAGAAGCTTTACCTATCCCTTCAAGTCTACTGCAAATGCTACCTTCTCCATATAGTGTCCACCAAACCGCATCACACCCCAAGCCTAACAGGTCACCTATACTTATTTGGTGCTTGTTTGAGATCACTTTGTCTCTCTGCTTTATTCTCCACCTATTTAACAGCACCAAAGCACTGTGTATTGATTACCTGTTATAACTAGATATGTGAACCTTTAGTTTTCACCCCAAGAGAACATTTTTTTCCTTTAGCACCAGTAAAGATTTACCAGTTGTAGGAGCTGAAATGAGAGAGTATGGTTCTTAGTCCTGGCTATATAAAAGAATCACCTGGAAAACTTTTCTTTTCTGAGGATAGGCTACATAGGTGATTCTTATTTATTTCCAGGATTGTGAATCACTGGAGAGCAATAAAGAACCAACAAGGTTAAGAGATCTCTGTTTTCATTTCACTGCCAGAACAAGTCATTTCCTACTTTATTCTTCTTACCTAATTAATCCCAATATCCCCACCCTATTTAGGCCCTACTGACGTGTCAAACTACCAAAACAGCTTCCCAACCGGTCTCCTTACCAGAAACCTCTCCTCTCTCTTATCTTTTCCTATTCCAAACCACAAACCATTCTACAAATAGTTACTAGAATTAACATTAAATGGTTTCCCTTAAGAACATGTATTATGTTTCTTTTCTACCCTCTCAAAACTAAAATCAAGTCCTGTTGATAAGGGTCTGAGTAAAGAGTCACATCATGCTATGTTAGTGAGTACTGAATGATCAACTGATACTAAGAAGGCTACATGTATCAAATGTAACATATATAAATACATTACCTTTTGAGCCAGTAATTCCACTTCCCCCAAAAGAATTTCTATATTTAAGTATAACTAACACACAGTTATATTAGTGTCTGCTGAACATACTGATTCAACAATTCTAAACATGACTCAGTGCTCATCACAATATCCACTTCCAAAAGTTTAACCAAGGAAAATAACTTGACAAATAAGCAAATATGCAGTTTAAGGTTCACTGCAGTATTGTTTATAATTGCAAAAAACTAAAGAGAATTTAGATATCCATCAATGTAAAATGGTTTAAATTCTGATTCAACCATGCAAATAAATTCTACATTATTAAAAGTAATGGAACCTTACTTACAGGCATACAAAGAATTCTACAATGTTTTAGGTGTTTAAAAAAAGTAAATTGGAAGGAAAACTGGGAAAATCCACAAATATGTGGAAATTAAACAATGCACTCTTTTTTAATGTTTTTATTTTTGAGAGAGAGAAAGCATGCATGAGTGGGGGAGGGGCAGAAAGATTGGGAAACAGAAGATCTGAAGCAGGCTCAGCGCTGACAGCAGCTAGCCCAACGCGGAGTCTGAACACACAAACCGCAGGATCATGACCTGAGAAGTTGGACGCTCAACCAACTGAGATACCCAGGCACCCCTAAACAATATACTCTTAAACAACCAATGGGTCAAAGACACAAACAAAATTAGAAAATACCTTGAGAATAATGAAAACAAAACACAACATACCAAAATTTATGGGATGCAAGATAAGTGAAGCTTAGAGCTATAAATTCACACATTAAAATGGAAGAAAGATCTCAAATTAATAACACTAACTTTACATCTCAGGGAACTTAAAAAAAGGAACAAACTTAATCTAAAGCTACCAGAAAAAAAGAAATGATAAAGATTATAATAGATTAATAAAAGATAAAAAAAACTGGGGGATAAAAAAACACAACTAAGAGTTGAATATTTTTTAAAAGATCAACAAAACTGACAAACACTTAGCTAAATTAACTTAGAAAAAAAGAGAGAAAACTCAACTAACAGTAAAGGGGATAAATTCCCAGTACATTCATTCTACAAAGCCAGCACTATCCTAATATCAAAGTCAGACAAAAGACACCACAACAAAACTACAGACCAATATCCCTGATTAATATTGATGCAAAAATCCTCAACAAAACATTAGCAAACCAAATTCAACAACACATTTAAAAAATTATACACCATGATAATATGGATTCCTGGAATGCAAGGATGGTTCAACACAGAAAAAAATAAACTGATTAGCATACAAAATTCAACACTGCATTAACAGAATGAAGGACAAAAATCAAAGTCATATCAACTGGTGCAGGAAAAACATTTGACAAGAGTCAACACACTTTCATAATAAAAACACTTAAGTTAGGAACAGAAGAAACTATCTCAACATAATAAAAGTCAACAGGTAACATCACAGTCAATGGTAAAAGAATAACAGCTTTTCTTCAAAGACCAGGAATAACACAAGGATGCCCACTCTCACCACTTCCATTCAACATAGAACTGGAATTCCTAGCCATAACAATTAAGCAAGAAAAAGAAATAAAAGGTATCCAACTAGAAAGGAAAAACAAATTATCTTAGTTCATAGATGACATAATCTTAGAAGTAGAAAAATTAAAGATTCTAGGGGCTCCTGAGTAGCTCACTCAGTTAAGCATCCGACTTCAGCTCAGGTCATGATCTCACGGTTCGTGGGTTCAAGCCCCACATCAGGTTCTGTGCTGACAGCTCAGAGCCTGGAGCCTGTTTCAGATTCTGTGTCTCCCTCTCTCTCTGCCCCTCCCTTATTTACACTCTGTCTAAAAAATAAAATATTAAAATTTTTAAAAAAAGAAAACAAAGAGTCTAAAAGGAAAAATTATTAGAATAAGAAAAATCAGCAAAGTTGAAGAATACGAAATTAACATGCAACAATGTTTCTACATACTAACAATGAACAATCTGAAGAGGAAATTAACAATCCCGTTTATAATAATATCAAAAAGAATGAAATACCTAGAAATAAATCAAACAAAGAAGGCAAGGGACTTATACCCAGAAAATTACAAAACAGTCCTGAAATTAAAGGCACATACAAATAGAAAGCAGTCCTATGTCTATGGACTGAAAGATTTAATATTGTTAAGATGTCAGCACTACCCAAAGCAATCTACAGATTCAACAAAAACACTACTAAAATCCCAAAGACTTACTTTGCAGAAATGAAAAAAGTCATCCTAACATTCACACAGAATCTAAAGGGAGCCCAAACAACCAAAACAATTAGTTTTCAAAATAACAAATGTAGAAGACTGACATTCTACAAAGTGTCCTACTACATGCATACAACATTCTACAAAGCTACATAAATCAAAAAGGTATGATACTGCCATTAAGACAAATAGAGACAACTGGAATAGAATGGAGTCCAGAAATAACCCCCAAATGTATAGTAAAAAGACCTTACTAGAGTACCAATACCACTCAATAAGGACAGTCCCTTCAATAAATGGTGTAGATATCCACAGGCAAAAGAATGAAGTTAGGCCCTTACCTTACAGCGTATATAAAAATTAAATCAAAAATGGGTTAAAGAACTAAACATAAGGCCCAAAACCATAAAATTTAGGGGGAAAGCTTCATGACATTAGATACAAAAATTTCTTGGATGTGACACCAAAAATAACAAGCAATACAAGCAAAAGTAAAGTGGAACTACATCAAACCTCAAGACTTTTGCTCATCAAAGGACACAATCAACAGTGAAGAAGCAACCTATGGAATGGAAAAAAAGATATGCAAATCATGTATCTGTTAAGGGGTTAATATCCAGAATATACAAAGACTCCTACAACCCAACTAAAAAAAAAAATCACATAACCTAATTAAAAATGGGCAAAGGACTTCAACAGACATTTCTCCAAGAATGATTTTTTAAAAAAAGGTCAAAAAGCATCTGGAAAGATGTTCAATATCACTAGTCATCAGAGAAATATAAAATCAAAACCCAATGAGATATCATCTCACACCCACTAGGATAAGCTACTATCAAAAAAATCTGAAAATACTGGCAGGGATTTGGAGCAGCTGGGACACTTGTGCCCTCTTGGTGGAACTGTAAACTATTGTGTAAACCATACTGGGATAATGCAGCTGCTATAGAAAACAGTATGGTGGTTACAGAAAAAATGAAAACAGAACTAGTTAATGATCCCCCTTTGGGATACATATCCAAAACAATTGAAAGCCGGGTCAAAGAGACATTTGCACAGCCCTGTTCAAAAGCAGCGCTGTTCTCAACAGCCAAGAGATGGGAGCAACCCAAATGTCCACCAAAGGATGAACAGATAAACAAAATGTGGTACAGACAATGAAATGCTCTGCAGCCTTAAAAAGGAAGGAGAGGGGCGCCTGAGTGGCTCATTCGGTTAAGCATCCATCTTTGGCTCAGGTCACAATCCCATGGTTCGTGGGTTCGAGCCCCGCATCGGGCTCTGTGCCGACAGCTCAGAGCCTGGAGCCTGCTTCAGATTCTGTCTCCCTCTCTCTCTGACCCTCCCCTGCTCATGTTCTGTCTCTGTCTCAAAAAGAAATAAACATTTAAAAAAAACTTAAAAGGGAAGGAGATCCTGTCGCTTGCTATACCACGGATGAACCTTGAAGACATTATGTTAAGTGAAATAAGCCACTCACAAAAGGACAAATACTATGTGATTCCACTTGCATGAGGTATCTAAAATAGTCAAATTCATAGATAAAGAAAGCAGAATGGTGGTTAGTGAGGCTAGGAAAAGGGAGCAAAGGAGAGCTATTGTTTAATGGGTTTCAGTTCTTGCAAAATGAAAAATTTCTAGAGATCTGCTCCACGACAATACAGTAAATATACTCAACACTACTGAAACTATACACTTAAAAATGGTGAAGATGGTAATGCTTGTGATTTTTTACAAAAAGAAAAAAGACATACTTAAAAAAAAGTTAAGGGGCACCTGGGTGGTTCAGTTGGTTAAGACCGACTCTTGATTTTGGCTCAGGTCATGATCTCATGCTTCATAGGCTCGAGCCCCATGTTGGAATCCCTGCTTGGGATTCTCTCTCCCTGTCTCTCTGCCCCCCGCCCCCACTCATGCATACTATCTCAGAATAAACTTCAAAAAAAAAAAAAGTTAAGTTCTAAAACTGTATAGCTGCATATAAAAGCAATGACCTCATTTTTGTTTTCAAAAAATAAAAACAGCTAACATTTGAGCATGTACTATATGCAAAGCACTGATTTAGACACTTAACCATGCATTAATGCTGTTAATCCTTACAACAACTCAAACAGGTGGGTAATATTATCATCCCATTTTACAGATGAGAAAACTGAGACACAGATCAATTAATTAACATGTCCAAAAAAAACACAAAGCCAGGTTTTAAATGCAGGCCCTCTTGAGGCACTATCCATGCTTTAAACCTCTGTGCAATATAAATATAAAAGTCTGGAAAGATAATTAACCAAAGTGTTAATATTCTTTTAGGTATTATCATGCTTTACGTTACTTTACACGCTTCTATTAAATTTATGCAAAGATCATGTACTGCCTTTTACAATGAAAACCAAAAGGAGATATTTACATTTTCAAAAAACGTACTTAATGGAAAAGCAAGGTCTCTAACCATACTAACAACCATTTTCTTTACTTTTATTTCTGTACTGGAACTCTTCACTACAGTAAAGCCACTCTATTTGCTATAACACAACACCTTCTCAGCTTGCATCTCTACTTTCATAAACTCATCCTTCCCCTGGAGAGAATGTCCTCTCCTACACCCTAATTCATGTCTTCTGATTCACTTTTTCTTATTTTAGTAATTTATCAAAATCCAGTTCTTCCCTCACCTCCTTCAGGAGGTCTTCTAGGACCTGTCCTTACCTAGAGCATTTTTTTCACCTATTTAGTATGCTGCTTTAGAAAAACTGCCCTGTAGAGGTTTTATTTATGTCCCTTCTACAGTCATCAGCAAAGTTCCCTGAAGATGTTACTACCCCTTCTCCTAGAGACAAGGACACTCCAGGGACATGAAACATACTTAAGCACCGAGATCTGGATTTCTAAAGACATTCCTACCAGAAACAAGAGCTCCTTAGAGATCAGACTGATTCTATATCTGGGATACGGAAATTACAAGGTAAATCTGATTTGTCCTGTACCAGAAAGCCAGGAAGCAATCAGAGACTAATGAAGGAAGGTCAAAAAGATAGAGAAGCCACTTTGAAAGTGGTACCACTGATTGAATCTGAGACAATTTGAACATCAAAATGAATAAGGACTGTAACTTACTTTAATGTTTAATGAAGAAAAAAAAATCCAAAGTTCCCTAAACTAAAAAAATGTGAAAAGCACAACAAATATTTATGACCATTTAAAGTGACTATTATATTACCATTACAGGTTTTTTTAGTAAGAATATTATAGTACTATTTTTAGGTGGAACATAGTTTATTAGCCAGTTGATAAAGATACACTCTTCCTTCTAGGAAAAAAAAAAATCAGCTATTAAATGAGAGAATGCAGTGGGAGGGGAAACACCATTTGTAACCCCTACTAAAATAATCATCAGACAAGGGTCATCAATGGATACTAAAACCACTAAGAGAAAGAATGTTGAAAAAAAGCATATTCTCACAGGGCCAAAGGATCACAGCGCAGATTACACATTCATCGCTAAGGGAGAAATGTGTTTACAGTGGTGATGTGGTAGCAGTTTAGCCAAGAGATCAAATTTAGTGCTAGGAAAACGAGGCATTCTGTGCCTCATGATGGGATACGATACAAGGCACACAGCATCACCAAAGAGTCTTTTCAAGTGAATCTTGACAGATTCCAATTAAGCCTTTGGACCTAATATCTGGCTTAAGGAAAATACAGGTGATAAAAGAACAACTTAAAGACATTGTAAGAAAACAGTCAGATAATCAAGAATGTGCGACACTCTTTAAGACAACTGACTTAGTCTCTTTAAAAAGTCAGCATCATGAAATAAAGATGAGAGGACTCTTCTAAATTAAAAGAAGCTGAGAGACAGGACAAATACTATTTGTGAGCGTTGATAGGACTTTGATTCCAAAAAATAACAAAAAGCAAAAAATACAACTGTCAAAGACATGCTTAGGGAATAACTGAAAAATAGGCTTGGCTATTAGATAACATGAGGGAATTCTTGTCAATTTTCTTAAATGTAATCATAGCACTGTAGTTAAGAAAGAAGAATGTCCTTGTCGTTAGAGAATGCATGCTGAATATTTAATGGCTGTGGTGTCATGTTGTCTGTGACTTATTCTCAAATGTTTCAACAAATACATACAAAAATACACTACATACAGGAGCAGACACAAAGCAAGCAGGGCAAAATGTTAATTTAGGTGATGAGTATACTGTGATTAGTTATAACATTCTTCTTTGAACTTTTCTATATGTTTGAAATTATTCACAATAAAAAACTAGGGAAATGTAATAAAATTGTAAAATAACTAAAGGAAAGAAGAATTATTCGTCTCTAACTTTCGCTTAGCATCTCGTTGTTATTTACCTTTTTCTTAACTAAAGTATACTTGCATATAATATTAATTTCAGGTGCACAACAGAGATTCAATTACTTATTTTCTTTAAAGTACTTCCTGTTTGTACAAGTAACCATTAAGTCCCTGAGGACAGTTACATTTTTGCAGGTTTACAAATATACAAATAGCCCAATGAATGTTGTTATTCAGAAATAACACAAAAGACCAGATTGACAAAAATCAAAATGTCTGTTAATTTCAAGTCCTAGCTAGGATATGGAACAATATAAAGTTTGTGATAATGGGAGCAGAAGTATAATCACAGTGAAAAACAATTTGGCACCATCAAAATAAAGCTGAACACATACATATCCTATGACTCAAGAATTGTTCTCCTGGGTGTACACTTGCACACAGGCACCAGGAGCAAGGTACAAGACTATTTAAAGCAGCACTGTTCACAAAAACTCAGAGCAACTCCAATTTCCATTAACAAAGAAATGAATAAACTATGATAAATGAATTCATAGGAATACCATAGAGCAATGAAAATGAATGAACTAGAGCTACACACAACACGAATGAATCTCAAGAACTTAATGTTAAATGCAGAAAGCAAGTTGCACAAGAATACTAGCAATGATTTCATTTACAAAATTTTCAAAAACGTCAAAAGTAAACAATGCATTATCTAAGGAATCAAACATATGGAAAAGCAAATGAACGACAAACACAAAATTCAGGATATGTAAGTACCTCTTGTGTGAGGAACACATTGGAGCCTTCTGGTTTTACTTGTTTTACTAGTAATGTTTTTTTTTTATTTTGTTTAATGTTTATTTATTTTTGAGAGACAGGGAGAGAGCGAGAGTGGGGGAGGAGCAGAGAGAGAGACCCACACAGAATCCAAAGCAGGCTCCAGGCTCTGAGCTGTCAGCACAGAGCCCAAGGCAGGGCTTGAACTCACAGATCGCGAGATCATAACTTGAGCCAATGTCAGCACTCAACCAAGCCACCCAGGCACCCCAATACTAATGTTCTTTTTAATAACTGAAGTGCTAAGTAGGTAGACATTTACTGTGTCTTTTTTTTTTTTTAGAGTCTATGGATGTTTACTATTAGTTTTTTTTTCTTCTTAAAATCTAAAAAAAACAATTAGCAAAAACAAAAAAAGATAATACTTACATATGGATCTTGACTTTAAGGTATAGAAAACCTCAACTCAAAAACAATACTAAACTATTCACATAATAACTGCATTTATATTTTTCTCTGCATTTGCATGTCAAACCTATCAGTTGTACCAATTAGCAAAATAATCAGAAATAAAATAAATCCCCTCACCCAAAAAGCCATTACCCATTTGGAGGGGGAAGGGAGAACCAGGCCAGGTCTAACGGCACTTATATTTGCCTATTTTACTGAGTGATTTAAGCTCATAGCTTGATGGAGAAGACAAAGTAGCCTTCAGAACCTGATACAAAAGGTTGCCCTTCTGTACCTTTTATCAAGGGAGAATCATTAAAGACAGGTTCACAATATGGAGAAGTCTGTTGCCTCTTTCTTTATTAAGTAAATTGCTACAGTCACAATTTCATTTTTTATCGATTTTACCCTAACCACTAGAGGCCTGAGTCTATGACCCAGATAAATGTGACATTAGCAGACCCCAGCTAACAGCGTTTTTAGGAATGCTTTCCAACAGACATGGCACAGCTCTAGTGTATCAGGAAGTGGTCCCTACTGAAACTTACAATAAACAGGTAAGTTACTGGAGACAAAAATAGGAGAAATTTCTTTTAAGTGTCAATGTAATTTTACTTGTTGTAGGGTAAAATGTTGACTAGCAGGCCTCTAGAGCTTATTCCAAAGAGGTGTGTGTGTATGTGTGACAAACTTTATGCCTGATTAGCATCTCCCACTTCTTCCTCCCAGCCCCTGGCAGCCACCATTACATTCTTTAATTCTATGAATTTGACTATTTTAGATACCTCATGTGCAGTGATTTTCTGCTAACAGCTTGTATCAGTTAACATAATGTCGTGGCATACTGCAGAATTTCCTTATTTTTTAAGGCTGTATAGTATTTCACTGTGTGTATATACCATGTTTTATTTACCCATTCACCCATCCATGGACACTCTGGTTGTTTCCAAAACTTAGCTACAGTGAACAGTGAGTGGTACAAGAAAGCTTAATTGCAATGTATAATTCGGGGGAAGTATTACAGGGTCCCTCTCCCCAATTTAACTATCGCTGCCAAACACGTTGAGACAAGACGACATAGCTTACAGAGTGTGTTGAATTGCTCTTTATTCAAAGCCACACACAAGATTGATACCAATCAAAGAAGTCAAAAGAAAAAGATGTTAATTGTTAAGCTGGGAGTACTACCTGCCCAGGCATGAATAAGCAAATGCTTCATGTTGAAACCGTGAGGTCAGGAGAGGTTCATGATCAAACAGAAAGGGTAATAATTATATTTATACTCCATTACATTAAATCTTTTATATGCAGAGATTCACAATGGTTGCTTTAAACAGTATGCCTGCCTATATGATAACTACTACATGGGTTTGCTATTAATCCCAAGGACAACTCCTCAGTAATTAACATAGGGGTTTCTATGCTACTGCTTCTCCCTCCTAATATCTAGGGCGAAGTATGCGCTTAGCTATGTGCTTATGTGTCTGTCACACTACCGCTACCAATTTTACTAAGACCAAACTAAAAATTTTGCATGCCAAACAATTTTTTGTATGTCAAAAAGGCTCACCAAAAAGAAAAAAAGTGACTAAAACATCTATCCACAAACTGTATGAACAATGTAAGATCACACCTACTACTAATAGCCCTTCTATCTCTAAAACACTTGTTAAACACTTGTTCCAGTTCTGATTACCTGCCAAATGATGTTTGCTTTTTATAAGTTCTACTGGAATATAAATATAACTCACGACAAAATGCCAACATTAGTGTTTATAATGTAAGCATGTCAATAAAAAGAGATCTCCACTGGGAGACCTGGGTGGCTCAGTCGGTTAAGCATCTTGACTTCGACTCAAGTCATGATCTGATGGTTCATGAGTTCAAGCCTGACACTGGTGGGTCTATCAGCGTAGAGCATACCTGAGATTCTGTCTGTCTCTGTCTCTGTCTCTCTCTTTCAAAATAAACACATAAATAAACTTTTAAAAAAAAGAGATATCTCCACTGACCACCACAAAGTTTGCAAGCCAACAATGATCTTTATAAGATCGATGAGCTTTATAAGAAGCTATGACAGTTGTACCCAATCACCTAACTTACAGCAGTACCTAGGGGTGGTATGATGTAATGTGAGGAATTTAAAAATAATCCCTTTAAAGTATAATATGGTAATATCCCCATCAATGATGAAGATGAGTTCCAGAAATACGCTGCATCATCAGGAACTACGATACAAAAGGAGAAAGAGTTTCAGAGGACAAGGTTGCCTCTCAAAGATGCTACATGTTGGAAGGGCAATTCCTTCCTCACTTTCCAACTCCAACCCACAAGATGCCCAGCTACCCACTTTCTTCCTGGAGACCCAGCTCATCACCTTACTCTGCCACTGCTTCTTTGAAAGACTTTACTGCAAGACTTTGTTCAAAATGTTCATAAACAGACAGTAGGAGTTTGGGGGTGGGCAAAATGAAGGGAAGTGGGAGATATAGGCTCCCAGTCATGGAATAAATAAGGCACGGGAATAAAAGGCACAGCACAGAGAATGTTGTCAGTGATATTGTAATTGTGCTGTATGGTGATTTCTGTGTATGGTGACAGCCTAAAAGAACAGAGATGTCGAATCACTGTTATACACCTGAAACCAATGTAACATTGTATGTCAACTGTACACAAACTAAAAAATTTTAAATGAAACAATAATGATGAAAAGGTTCTAAATATTGTGAGAATTACTAAAATGTGACATAGAGACACAAAGGAAGCAAATGCTGTTGGAAAAATGGGGCCAAGATGGGGTGCCTGGGTGGCTCTCTCAGCTAAGCGTCCAACTTTGCCTCAGGACACGATCTCACGGTTCATGGGTTCGAGCCCCACATCGGCCTCTGTGCTGACAGCTAGCTCAGAGCCTGGAGCCTGTCTTCGGATTCTGTCTCCCTCTCTCTCTCTGACCCTCCCCTGCTCATGCTGTCTCTATCTCTCTCTCAGAAATAAATAAAAACACATTTAAAAAAATTTTTTTAAAAAATGGGGCCAAGAAACTTGCTTCACACAGGGTTGCCACAAACCTTCAATTTGTAAAAAAACAACAATAACAAAAACAGTATATCTGTAAAGCTCAATAAAGCAAGCACAATACAATTAGGTATACCTATATATACCTCCATGTCTAGCTTTTCTTTATTTCTCTCAGCACTGGTATGTACTCTTTAGTGTAGAGAGGTTTCATTGTGTTTATTAGATTCTTCCTAGTTATTTGATTTCTTTGGGTGCTACTATCAATAACATTTTATAATTTTATTTTTTGATAGCTATTATGGAGAATAAAAATTGTTTTAGGGCACCTGGGTGGCTCAGGTGATTAAGTGTCCAACTCCCTATTTCGGCTCAAATCACGGTCTCAAGGTTTGTGAGATCAAGCCGTCGGTCAGGCTTTATGCTAGCAGTGCAGAGCCTGCTTGGGATTTNCTCTCTCTGACCCTCCCCTGCTCATGCTGTCTCTATCTCTCTCTCAGAAATAAATAAAAACACATTTAAAAAAATTTTTTAAAAAAATGGGGCCAAGAAACTTGCTTCACACAGGGTTGCCACAAACCTTCAATTTGTAAAAAAACAACAATAACAAAAACAGTATATCTGTAAAGCTCAATAAAGCAAGCACAATACAATTAGGTATACCTATATATACCTCCATGTCTAGCTTTTCTTTATTTCTCTCAGCACTGGTATGTACTCTTTAGTGTAGAGAGGTTTCATTGTGTTTATTAGATTCTTCCTAGTTATTTGATTTCTTTGGGTGCTACTATCAATAACATTTTATAATTTTATTTTTTGATAGCTATTATGGAGAATAAAAATTGTTTTAGGGCACCTGGGTGGCTCAGGTGATTAAGTGTCCAACTCCCTATTTCGGCTCAAATCACGGTCTCAAGGTTTGTGAGATCAAGCCGTCGGTCAGGCTTTATGCTGGCAGTGCAGAGCCTGCTTGGGATTTTCTCTCTCTCTCCCTCATTTATGCACACACTTTCTCTCTCTCGCAAATAAACATTTTTTAAACAATTGTTTTCATAATTACAAGAAGTTTTTTTTATAAACTGATACTTCTCCCTAAACATTTTTAAACCTCCCTTATAACTCAGTATAACAGTATTAGAAGTGAGGTTACATGCATAACAAAACCTTACTCACTGAACACTGTGGTAAGCACTTTGCATGCTCTCTTATTCACCTTCCCCTCCGCTCCATGAAGAGGTTACACCATTAGCCCTCTACTATAAACTTAAGAGAGAACTGAGCCAAGGACAGAGTAGCAAAGATTTAACCCTAAGTAAGACTGTAAACCCCGTCTCCTTCCACTCACACTACACTATCTTTTAGTTCTTGTACCTTATTAAATGGTTGCAAATCACTCAGGTCTTCTCAGCTGATCCTTTAATTACACACATGGTAGCATCTGCCCTAGGCTGATATTCACTAAGGGCAAGAATGCTCTTTGCTTTCCTTCTCAAGCCCATCAACCTCTTTGCTTTCCTTCTCAGGCCCATCAACCTCTTTGCTTTCCTTCTCAGGCCCATCAACCTCTTTGCTTTCAGTTAATAAACCGAGTGCCTACAGTGTACAAGGTAGAGAAATGAAAATGAGTAAAGCACAGCCTGCGTCTTCAAAAAAGTCTTACAGGTGCTTAGAAACTTGAAGTAAACTACTACACTACTATTAAAACTACTAAACTACTGGGGCGCCCAAGTGGCTCAGTTGGTTAGGCACCTGGATTTTGGCTCATATCATGATCTCATAGGGTTGTGGGTTCAAGCCCAGCATCGGGCTCTGCTGACACTGCAGAGCCTGCTTGGGATTCTCTCTCTCTCCCTCTCCCTCTGTTCCTTCCCCACTTGTGCTCTGTCTCTCCTCCTCAAAATAAAGAAACATAAAAAACATTAAAATAAAAATAAACTACTATTAAATAAAAATGTACACGCGTCTATAAGGAAATACCATTAAACACCAGAAACTCCTACTTGATTTTCAAGTAAAACAGATTTTACTCAAAGGACCAAAACTTTTCTTAAAATTAAGCATCTTAGGGACGCCTGAGTGGCTCAGTCAGTTAAGCATCCAACTTCAGCTCAGGTCATGATCTCACAGTTCACAGGTTTGAGCCCCGCGTCAGGCTCTGTGCTGACAGCTTAGAGCCTGGAGCCTGCTTCGGATTCTGTGCCTCCATCTCTCTCTGTTCCTCCCCCACTTGTGCTCTGTCCCTTCATGTATATCTCAAAAATAAATAATAAACACTTTTTAAAAACTTTTTAATAAAAAAATATTAAGCTCTTAGGGGTGCCTGGCAGGCTCAGTCAGAAGAACACTCTTGATAAGTTTGAGCCCCATATTAGATGTACAGATAACTAAAAGTAAATAAACTTTTAAAAAAAGTTAAGCCTCTCAAATGAAAATATTTCTACCTTAGGTATAAAACACAGTGTAACACTAAGACCTAACATTGATTAAATTTGCTATGTGCTAAATGTTTTACATACTCTTATTATCAAGTGAAGACTAAGCCCCGTACTATTAATGGTCCCATTTTAAAAGGATGTAACAAAGAAAGCTAAATTATTTAGCCCAAAACCACATAACTAGTAAATGTTGAAGTCATGATTCAAATGCAGCGTCCACCTCTTTATGCGGCCCTGTGATACACTTATGACTGACTGAAACATTCATCGCCCACTTACTGCATACACAGCATTGTGTTGAGAAATGGGAGGGCAGTAACCAAGACAGCTTATTCATGAAGCTCACCTTCCGATTAAAAAACAGATAAATAAAAAAATAAATGACACAATTACAGATTGCATAAAATATTATAAAGGAAATAAAGAAAGGGATGTGAGGAAGTAACTGGAAAAGGCTTACTCCTGTTACGGCCTCTTGTAGTCTTGTTCTCAGCTTGTTTCCACACAAGCTGGCCAGACAGCCAGGCTGGGGACCAGAGAAGCAGACAAGAAGACAGGCCACTCCTAGTGAAGATGATCAGAGCAGTAGCAAGGAGAAGCCCTAGTTTCATGTTTTCATAAATGTTTTGGCATTTTTCCACACACCCTAATGAGCCAATGTTCTTTCTACTGAATAATACCATGCCTAAGAGAACATCACCTATGTTTGATGAATACAGTTTCACAGTACGTTTCTAAAATCTCAACAGGTAAGTGTCTGTTCACATCAACTCACTGGGCATTACAAAATGCCATCTAATCTTAAACTCAATGTAAACCACATTATTCCACACAAAGATGGTACATAATTTCCAAAAGCAAATTACTGGGGGGGGGTTTTTGTTGTTTTAAAATGCAGGTCCCACATAGGTTTCAACAAATGAGAATGTGAAAATTATTTCTAAGAAACAAAAGGGCTCATATCATGTTTAGCATGCTGAGTAGCCCCAATGCTATTTTTAGAAAAAGCAACACTTCTCATGTCCAACTTTTTCCAAATGATACTAACAAGGTCAAGGATCATATCCTATCTAAAACATGACCTATACAACATAGCTAGGATCTCTCATAATGGCTTATGCACAAGTGTTGTGACCTGGAAGATTTGCTTATTTCACATACATCTTTAGGTTTACATAGTTTATACTAAAAATATTCATATTCTTGTGTTTATTGTTCTCATGTATTTTTTTTTCATTCCATTCATTTATATTTCTTATATGGCAGTGGTGCATTGTACTGACAGCCTTTAAAAAACAAAGTGCTTCACGTTTTACCAGCATTTCCATTTACCGGATAATTTGAGCTCCAGAACAACCTTGTGAAATATGTAAGTAAAAGTATCACCTTCCCCTCTGCACAGTGGGCCCTCAGAAAGGTTAGGTAACTTCACTAGTTCAAGACGGCACAGTAACTGGCAAGGGCAAGGCCCTAACCAGGCCTTCAGCCTCTTTGTTCATGCTCTTCTGCCCACAGGACACTACTAATTTAAACCTGAACTTTCGCGTGTCTGTCTTCAACAAATCTGGACTGTAACTACGGGCCATCCCACTGCTGCCCTGACAATATTCTGAGTGTCCAAATGCAACTGGAACACTACTACTCTTGAGTAAACATAAACACCAGCACACGTTTCTGTCAGGACCCCATTCAATGCTGGGTTTGCTCCACTGCACAAAACTTATTAAAATACACCACGGCCTTAAAGCATAACCCTTAATGGAACTGACTTTTTCATTCAGTAGGAAATTCAGTAAATGAGAACGGTGACTCATAACGCTAACTCATGGCATTCTAAATTAATAATTTTAGACGCCAAAGCAAAAGAATGAATTACAGACCCCTCTCTATCCCCACGCCCAAAGTTGCTTAAGTGTCAAAGCGCGGTAGTAAAACACAAGGACAGAGGGGGGCTGGAACTAACACTCCTCTCTGCGACCCCCACCACCCCCAGGCAACCCACTCCTCAAAACCCAATGGGTCTCTTCCGACCCCCCCAATCCCGCCGGGACAAAGTGACTACCCGGCCCCAGCAGCCCCCTGCGACCACAATCAGAGTCCTGCCGGGAG
Organism: Crocuta crocuta; assembly: GCF_008692635.1. Lineage (NCBI taxonomy): Eukaryota > Metazoa > Chordata > Mammalia > Carnivora > Hyaenidae > Crocuta > Crocuta crocuta. Next base: position 7,468,447 of record NW_027529638.1, on the reverse strand, counting down.
CTTTGGCGACAGGCACGGCTGGGGCTACCCCCTCCCCGGGGCGTCCCCACCTGTCTAGGGTGGCCCGCACACCTGGNCGCGTCCCGACCGGCCGCGAGGGCAGGCACAGAGGGAAGGAAGTCCGCCAGCGGCGGCGGCGCCGCGGGAGAGCAGGCGGCTACCTGGGAGCAGAAGTACGAGCCTTGGATGCCCAGCTTGATGCAGGTGGGACACTGGAGCTTGGCCTCGCTGCTGCAGCCGTCCGTCTCGCACACCCGCGTCTCCACGGCCGCCATGCTGCCTGGCTGCTGGAGGAGCGCCTCACTGAGGAAGAGGAGGAGGAGGCGGCGAGAGGGCAGGGGAGGGGACAGAGGCCGAGCCGGGGGAGGAGCTCGGCCTGCC
>NW_027529638.1:7425262-7467903 GCF_008692635.1 Crocuta crocuta | reverse complement strand
CACGTGGGGGCCGAGACGGAGTCCGGCGGAGACCTGCGTCGGCCCCGCGGGGTCCCAAGTCTGTGCCCGACGAGTGCGACCTCCTGGCGCCCGGCGGCAAAGGCCAGGTGCGGCCCGCGGGGCGGGACCCTCTCGTCTTGTGGTCTCTGTACCTAGAGAGACAGCGCCCGGCCGTGCCTTACTGAATGTCCCCCACACTCACAGGCGGTGGGAAAGAGCGCCCAGCTCCTCCGCCGTGGTTCCCCCGGCAGCTCCCGGGTAATTCCCTTTTAAAGTACTGTCTCTCACCGAAGAGTGTCTGCTCTGAGGCCTAAGGACCGCCACTCAGCCATTCACAAAAAGACGAACCAGAGAGCTGTCAGAAGATTGGGCTGAGATTTTCATCAGGCCTCCCTCGAGCCTCATTTTTTTTTTCATACTATCCCCACCCCGGCCCCATTCACAATGCACAATGTTAGTGATAGTAACACAACTACTAGATATTCAATGAAACAATAGTTTTTTTGTATTATCCCAGTTGATTGAAAGGTGAGTAGGGAAGAATTATATTAATGTTGAAACACTGGGATTGAAAGGAGCTTTAGAGGTCATCGGATGCAAACTTGTTGCTTAAATCTCTTCAACTACATCCCAGATCTTTTTTTTTAATTTTTTAATGTTTTGTTTATTTCTGTGAGAGAGAGAGAGAGAGACAGTGTGAGCAGGAGAGGGTCAAAGAGAGAGGGAGATACAGAATCCGAAGGAGGCTCCAGGCTCAGAGCTAGCTGTCAGCATAGAGCCCGACGCTCGGCTCGAACCCACGGAACCGTGAGATCATGACCTGAGCCGAAGTCGGAGGCTCAGCTGACTGAGCCACCCAGGCGCCCCCAAGATCTGGCATTTTCTAACTTGTGCTTAACTACCGCGTGTCACTGGGAAGAGAGAGGAACTAATACTTACCGATCATCAACCAAGTGCTGTGAACTTCATGTTATCTAATCCATATTTTTTAATTTACATATTTAATAGATGAAAAAACTCATGTTACTTTTATTTCTACTAAGTTTTGCTGTATAAGCAATCGAAATAAATAACGTAATAAAATCCAATAGTACATTTTAAAATGTTACACGTGAACAAAAAGAAATCAACTATTTATGTGTGTATAGATGCATATGTGTATATGAGATACATATGTGTATATGCATATATAAAATATTTTTAACAAAAACTGGACCATCTTTAATTACTTGCTTTCTTCAGTTATTACATTATAAACTTTATTGTCATTAAATATAGTATAATTTATTACTGATTTAATTATAATTTGATAATTTAATTGTAATAAAATTTACCACATAATTTAATGTCTGCATAATATCCTATTGTATGGGTAATTCACCGAACAAAGCTCACTAATGATAGACATTTAAGTTATTTTTAAACATTAAATATTATAAGCAAGGCTTCACTGAATACCCTTTTAGCTAGAACTTTGCATACGTCCTTATTTACTTAGGATATATTCTTTTTTTAATTTTTTAATGTTTTTTTAACTTATTTATGACAGAGAGAGAGAGACAGCGTGAGCAGGAGAGGTTCAGAGAGAGAACGAGATAAAGAATCTGAAACAGGCTCCAGGCTCTGAGCTGTCAGCAAATAGCCCCATGCGGGGCTCGAACCCACGAACCATGAGATTATGACCTGAGCCAAAGTTGGACGCCCAACCGACTGAGCCACCCAGGCGCCCCTACTTACAATAGATTCTTAAGAGTGGAACTACTACATCAAAGAATTGTCACTGCTTATTTTTTATGATACACTTTGTCAAATTTTCCCTTAGAAAGTGTATACAAATTTACACTCTGGTCAGAACTATACTGACATATTATTTCCTGAGTCTTTACTAGTGCTGATTATTATCTATTTTTAATGCCTGTCATTTTGATAAATGGAAAATGGTGCCTTGTTTTTTTATTTTATATTAGGAGGAGGCTGAACATTTTTCTGATTATCACCATTTGCATGTCTTCCTATATGTGTTTGCTTTTGTTTGTTAAATTTTCCTTTTGTAGAACAATACTTAAAATTAAAAAATAAAAAAACCAAGACACAAATCGGCCATAATACTATCACCTAAACACACATTTGTCCTTGTTACCTCAATCCTTACCCACATGCATATTCAGTGTTTACATATTGCAGTTATTGATAGAATTTTTTTTACTCTACATTTTCATATAATACTATGCCATGGATTAATCTCAAATTTAAGAAAGACACTAAGTTCTATTCCTATTCAACACGACAGCTCTTTATGTGTTTGAGACTGTCAGGTGTTACGGTCTGCATCCCCTTCTATCTTGCAGTATGTTTAGATCCCTTGCAATCTTTCTCCATCTAATCTGGAGGAATTCTAGTTTGTTCCCCCAATGGGTTGTGTGCAGATTAAGCTAATCAAATACAGGAAGAGGAATTACTGAAAATTCTAGTCCAAAAGACCCTCAGGGTTCTTCTCAGGCATGAGGAGACCGGAAACTCTCCTGCTTTTGCTAGCTGTCTGCTCTGCAGTCTGCTGTGTCCTTGCAGCTTTAGGAAAGCAATGCTGTGGGGCAATTGTGAGCACGGATGTTGATTAAGATAGACAGACCTGGGTTGAAACCTCTGCCTCCAACTCTCCTTCCTTAGTCATGTTTCTGTGAGCAACTTGTTTAACCTCAATCCCCACATCTGAAAAATACAAACTCGATACCTACCCATAGAGTTTTNACGAGATCATGACCTAAGTGAAAGTCGGACACTTAACCGACTAAGCCACCCAGGTGCCCCCATAGAGTTTTATGATAATTAAACTGGCTGGGTTTTGTGAAGTGCTTGGAGGCCCATAAGTGATACTTCGTTAGCCTTGCCATTAGGTCCTCTCTCCTTGGCCCTACTCACCCCGCTCCCACCCCGCCTCAAACAGGCTGTTGAGTGAGATAAACTTCCTAAGATCACCTTATCTTATTCCTAAGATAATCATCCAAATTCCTTTTATTTAAACATAAAAAAGTGACGAAATAGGAGAGGTTTTACAAAATTATGTCAGAGTCCCTGTTTTATTCTCTTCCTTCTGAGATTTTAACTGGAAGTCTGGATTGGATACCCTCTTTCTGTTTTAATTCCTGTGTGTGAAGTTCAGCCACCCCACTTATAGGAGGAAGAATGGGCTTCGTACCTCGGTTGAGAATTTGGCATTTATCAAGAGTCCTTTGGAGGCACCTAAGTGGCTCAGTCGGTTAAGGGTCCAATGCTTGATTTCAGTTCAAGTCATGATCTCACAGTTTGTGAGTTCGAGCCCCACATCTGGCTCCTCACTGACAGTGCAGAACCTGCTTGGGATTCTCTCCTCTCTTTCTCCCTCTGCCTCTATCTCTCTGTCTCTGAAAATAAATAAATAAGCTTAAAAACAAAGAAACAAGAGTCCTTTGGCCTTGGAAGGCACTTGTTTCCCAGGACTTCTGCACAGAGAGAAACAGTATCGATATCATGTCTAAGCACATGTCCAAAACCATTTCCCAACTAGCTACAATATTTCCAGTATCCTTGGACGTTTCAATTCAAGGTAGCCAAAAAGAAACAATTATCTTCTATTTACCCACTTTTGCCCTTCAAATCTGCTCTTTCTCCTCAATTCCCTGTCTTGCTTAGTGACATCCCCTATCTACTCTGGTCTCTCAAGTAAAAGTTAGGCCCCTTCTCTCTCATACCCCCACATCAAATGAATCACTCAGTTTCATAGACTTTATCCTCTAAATATTTTTTTAAATGTGTTCTCTCTATTCTTACGGCTGCAGCTTTAGTTTAGGCCATTTTAAGCCTTTGCTTTGACTGTTACAGTAGCTTCTTAACTGCTTTAATCCATTGAATATACCCTGCCATCAAGCTGATTGTTCTCAGAGATAAATCTGATCATGTCTTTCCCCTGCTTAAAACCCTTTACTAATATGGGACTTGTAGAGCTGGAGCCAAGGCCAAAAGGTGGCCAGACGCTGCAAAGTAGGTGGCAAAGAAACAGGACTAAGGAGATCTGTGGGCCACCAAAGCCAAAGCTGAGGACATAGTCAAAGAGCTAAGGGGCTTGGTACATAAAAAGGCAATGAGCAAATACATAACTAAATTAAGGATAATGAGAGATAAGTTTATCAACGTCTGAGGAGGGAGTTACAAATATGAAAAAGATGAAGGCTAGGATGAATCATGTAGTATTGACTTGGAATTGGAAATACAGCTGATGTGATGGGCTCCTGGGTGGCTCAATTAGTTAAGCATCTATCCCAGGTCATAATATTGTGATTGTGAGATCAAGCCCCGCATTGGGGTGGGAGACAGGAGGAGGTCAACATGGAGCCAGCTTGGAATTCTCTCTCCCTTCCTGCCCCTCCTCCACTCACATTCATGCCCTCTCTCCCTGTCTCTCTCTCTCTCTCAAAATAAATAAACATTAAGAGGCACCTGGGTGGCTCAGTCCATTAAGTGTCTGACTTCCACTCAGGTCATGATCTCATGGTTCATGAGTCTGAGCCCTGTCAGGCTCTGTGCTAACAACTCAGAGCCTGGAGCCTACTTCAAATTCTGTGTCTCCTTCTCTCTCTGTTCCTCCCCCTCATCTCAAAAATAAATCAAAATTGCACACACTCTCTCTCTCAAAAATAAATAAATATTTTAAAATTTTTTAATAAATATTTTTTAAAAACATTGATGTGAACTCAAGGTTTTACATAATAGATAGATAGATAATATGGACATCGGCATATATGTGTGTGTGTATAATTCTGACCACCAAGTAGACCTGTAGGCAATGAACACACCTAATTTTAAGATCTTGGTTTCTAAATACTATTCTCCACTAAAAGGAATCAGATCTCCTTGGAGAGCTGGCTCATTCCAAAACCAGAGCAGGGAAGTACAAGTCTGGACAGTCTCATTACCTGAACATAAGGTAGAGCACAAAAATTATGGTGACTATAGAAAAGACACAGCAGCCATGTTGAAGCAGCTCCCAATGGCCAAACTGAAACAATTTGAACCAGAATAAATAATAATAGTATCAGATTATAACCCACTGAAAAAAAAAATTCCATGAGCCCATACTGCTAAAAGGACGTAAGCAACCAAATTAGGGACAAAACTAAGCTCTTCTTTACAATAGAATGTCAACTAAGAAATTGGAAGAAAACTGAGAGCTTTTATTCTAAGATCAAGAACAAGACAAGAATGTCCATGCTCACTACTTTTATTCAACTTAGTGCTAGAAATCCTTGCTATAGCAATCAGACTAGAAAAAGAAATAAAAGTACCCACATTGGTAAGGAAGAAGTAAAATTTTACTATTTGCAGATGACATGGTATTGTATACAGGAAACCCTAAAGACTCTACCAAAAAACTATTAGAATTGATACATGAATTCAGTAAAGTTGTAGGATACAAAATTAATATACAGAAATCTGTGGCATTTCTATACGCTAATAACAAAGTAGCAGAAAGAGAAATTAAGAAAACAGTCCCATTACAGTTGTACCAAAAAGAATAAAATACCTAGGAATAAATTTAACCAAGGAGGTGAAAGATCTATACTCTGAAAACTGTAAGACACTGGTGAAAGAAATTGAAGACGACACAAAGAAGTGGAAAGATATCCCATACTCACGGACTGCAAGAATTAACATCACTAAAATGTCCATACTACCCAAAGCAATCTACAAATTCAGTGCAATCACTATCAAAATACCAGTAGCATTATTGACAGAACTAGAACAAATAATCTTAAAATCTGTATAGAAAAACAAAAGATATTGAATAGTCAAAGCCATCTTGAGAAACTGAAGGCATCACAATCCCAAACTTCAAGATACGCTACAAAACTATAGCAATCAAAACAGTATGATAGGATAGGAAGTCCAGAAATAAACCCACACATATATGGTTAATTAATCTACAGCAAAGGAGGCAAGAATATACAATGGGGAAAAGACAGTCTCTTCAACAAATGGTGTTGGAAAAACTGTACAGCTACATGCAAAATAATGAAACTGGACCGCTTTTTTACACCAGACACTAAAAATAAACACAATATGGGGCTCCTGGGTGGCTTAGTCGGTTAAGCGTCCAACTTTCGCTTAGGTCATGATCTCGCGGTTGGTGGGTTCGGGCCCCACGTCGGTCTCTGTGCTGACTGCCAGCTCAGAGCCTGGAGCCTATTTCAGAGTCTGCGTCTCCCTCTCTCTCTGACCCTCCCCTGCTCACGCTCTCTCTCTCTCTCTCTCTCTCTCTCCTAGAAATAAATAAAAAAATATTTTAAATAAATAAACACAATATGGATTAAAGACCAAAATGTGAGACCTGAAACTATAAAACTAAAGGAAAACATAGGCAGTAATCCGTTGGACATCAGCCTCAACAACATATTTATGGATATATATCCTTATATCCATAAGGGAAACAGAAGCAAAAGTAAATGATGGGGACTACACCAAAATAAAAAGCTTTTGCACACCAAAAGAAACTATCAACAAAACAGGCAATTTACTGAATGGGAGAAGATATTTGCAAGTGACATACCTGATAAGGAGTTAATAACAAATATATGTAAAGAATTCATACAACTCAACACACAAACACACACACACACACACACACACACACACACTTTAAAAATGGACAGGGGCACCCTGGTGGTTTAGTCAGTTGAGCGTCTGACTTTGGCTCAGGTCATGATCTCGCAGTTCATGGGTTCAAGCCTGATGTCAGTCTCTGTGCTAACAACTCAGAGCCTGGAGCCTGCTTGAGGTTCTCTGTCTCCCCCCGCCCCCCCATCTTGCCTTCTCCCACTCATTCTCTCTCTCTCTCTCCCAAAAAGAAACATTAAAAAAAATTTTTTAATGGGCAGAGAATCTGAAGAGACATTTTTCCAAAGAGATATACAATGGCCAACAGGCACAATAAAAAATGCTCAACATCACTAATCAGGGAATGCAAATCAAAACCACAATGAGATATCTATCACCTGGTACCTGTCTGGATGGCTAAAATAAAAAAGACAAGAAATAAGAAGTGTTAGCAAGGATATAGAGAAAAAGAAAACCTCATACACTGTCGGTGGGAAGGCAAATTGGTGCAACCACTGTGGAAAACTGTATGCAAGTTCCTCAAAAAAATTAAAAAGAGAAGTACTACACACACCAGTAATTCCACTACTGGGTATTTACCCAAAGAAGTCAAAAACACTAATTTGAAAATATATGCACTCCTATGTTTATTGCAGCATCACTTCACAATAGCCAAAATATGGAAACAACACAAGTGTCCATTAATAGAGGTATGGATAAAGAAGGTGGTATGTATATACACTGGAATATTGTTCAGCCATATAAAAGAATGAAATCTTGCCATTTGTAACAACATCGATGGACCAAGAATATATCATGGTAAGTGAAATAAGTCAGAGAAAGACAAATACTGTCACTTACATGTGGAATCTATAAAACAAAATAAATGAATAAACAAACAAAAAGCAGGAATACAGAGAACAAACTGATGGTTGCCAGACAGGAGACTGGTGGGGGAACGGGTAATAGGTAAAGGGGAATGAGAAGTACAGGCTTCCAGTTACAGAATGAATAAGTTCTAGGGATGAAAAGTACAGCATAAGGAATATAGTCACAGTATTGGACTATACCTATTTGGTATTCAATGGTAACTACATGGGTAGCTACACTCGTGGTAAGCATAACATGATGTATAGAGCTGTCAAATCACTATGTTTTATATCTGAAACTAATGTAACAGTGTGTGTCAACTGTACTTCAATTAAAAAAAAAACCTAGGAAAAATTAACTTGATGGGTTAGAAAAATCACTATTCGTCAATCATTATAGCAATAATTTATTCAGGCAATAGTCATCAATGAATGCTAAAAAGTGCTTTCACTGGGTAAAAGTTTCTTAAGGAACTGGGTATTACACAGTCTCAGTGTAACTCCCTACAAAATATTTATCATTTAAAAAGGCAAAATAGGGGTGCCTGGGTGGCTCAGTCGGAGAGTGTCCAACTCTTGATTCCCACTCAGGTCATGACCTCACAGTCATGGGATTCAGCCCTGCATCCAACTCCACACTGAGCATTGAGCCTGCTTAGATTCTCTGTCTTCCTCTCTCTTTCAAATTAATAAGTACACATTTAAAAAATTAAAAATGAAATCAAAATAAAAAGGCAAAATAATAACTTCACAGTGAGAAGCCTTACAGATATTCTCTTAACTGTGTTATCAAAGTTAAAATCACCAGTAATGAGACAAATTGACTTTGTGCATCTCCTGGTATGAAACACTGAGAACACGGGGCGCCTGGGTGGCTTAGTCGGTTAAGCGTCCGACTTTCGCTTGGGTCATGATCTCGCGGTTCGTGGGTTCGACCCCCGCGTGGGGCTGTGTGCTGACTGCCAGCTCGGAGCCTGGAGCCTGTTTCAGTCTGTGACTCCTTCTCTCTCTCTGACCCTCCCCTGCTCACCCTGTCTCTGTCTCTCTCTTAGGAATAAATAAAACATTTAAAAAAAAAAAAAAAGAAACACTGAGAACACAATTTGTCTTCTGTGGTGTTCAGAAATGCATAATTGATTCTAATCATGAGGAAACATTAGTCAAACCCAAATGGAAGACAAGCTACAATATAAATGACCTGTAATCTGCAAAATGCCAATATCCCAGAGAAAGATTTAAGGAACTCTTCCAGATCAAAAGAGACATGACAAGTAAGTGCAACACTTGAATCTGGGTTAGATTTTGGATGAAAAGAAAAAAATGATTTTGCTATAAAGAAAATATAAAGATTATATTGTATCCTTAAGAATTCCCTGGTTTTATGGCAATCTTGCTCAGTATGAGAGGAACCGCAAGTTCAGACGTTTGGTGTATGCGTTTGCCTGAGGAGCCAATGGGGCAAAGCTACCATCTGTGGGATTATGACTGAATGCCTCTATGTCAGAATCCCACCTAGGCAGAATGATATGGCAGCATCACAGCTCTTCTGTTGGCCTCAGATAGCTGGTTCCCTGCCTTCCCCACTGGTGAGCTCCCATCTGCACTCGGAGTGGCTGGGTGTGCCCCACCTCGCGTTGGGACCAGGTTCTGTGCAGAGAGCCTCTCGTCCTAGGAAATGGAGTGTGGTGGGAAAGGAGGGAAAAAAATTCCCTCATTTTCCTTTCTTGATAAAAGCTCTAAAGAAAGTAGGAATGGAAGGAACATACCTCAAGATCATGAAGCCCATATACAAAAGACCCACAGCTGAAATTATCTTCAATGAAGAAAAACTGATAGCTTTCCCCTCTAAAGTCAGAAACATGACAAGGATGTCCACTCTCACCGCTGTTGTTCAACATAGTGGTGGAAGTCCTAGCCTCATCAATCAGACAACAAAAAGAAAAAAAAGGCATCCAAATCAACAAGGAAGAAATCAAAATTTCCCTCTCTGCAGACAAGATGATACTCTACATGGAAAATGCAAGACTCCACTCAAAAAACTGCTAGAACTAATACATTAATTCAGCAAAGCGGCAGGATACAAAATCAATGTACTCAAATTGGTTGCATTTCTATACACCAATAATGAAGCAGCAGAAAGAAAAATCAAAGAATTAATCCCATTTACAATTGCACACCATAAAAATACCTAGGAATAAACCTAACCAAAGAGGTAAAAGATCTGTACACTGAAAACTATAGAAAGCTTATGAAAGAAATTGAAGAAGACACACAAAAAAATGGAAAAACATTCCATGCTCATGGATTGGAAAAACAAATATTGCTAAAATGTCAATATTACCCAAAGCAATCTACACATTCAGTGCAATCCCTATCAAAATAACACCAGCATTCTTCACAGAGCTAGAAAAAACAATTCTAAAATGTGTATGGAACCAAAAAAGATCCCCCCCCAATAGCTAAAGTAACGTTGAAAAAGAAAACCAAAGCTGGAGGAATTACAATCCCAGACTTTAAGCTGTATTACAAAGCTGTAATCACCTAGACAGTATGGTAATGGCACAAAACAAATACATAGATTAATCAAACAGAAGAGAGAACCCTCAAATGGACCCACAAATGTATGGCCAACTAATCTTCAACAAAGCAGGAAAGAATAGCCAATCAAAAAAAAAAAAAAAGAAGAAGAAGTCTCTTCAGGAAACGGTGTTGGGAAAACTGGATAGTGACATGCATAAGAATGAACCTGGACCACTTTCTTACACCAAACACAAAAACAAATTCAAAATGGATAAAAGACCTAACTGTAAGACAGAAAACCATCAAATCCTACATGAGAAAACAGGCAGCATCCTCTTTGATTGTGGCCTCAAGAACTCCTTATTAGACATGTCTCCAGAAGCAGGGAAACAAAAGCAAAACTGAACTATTGGGACCTCATCAAGATAAAAAGCTCTGCACAGCAAAGGAAACAATCAGCAAAACTAAAAGACAACTGAAAGAATGGGAGAAAATATTTGCAAACAACATATCAGATAAAGGGTTAGTATCCAAAAATCTATAAAGAACTTATCAAACTCAACACCCAAAAAACAATCCAGTGAAGAAATGGGCAAAATACATGAACAGACAGTTTTCCAAAGAAGACATCCAGATTGCTAACAGACACATGAAAAGATGCACAATACCACTCATATTAGGGAAACACAAATAAAAACCACAATGAGGTACCACCTCATCCCTGTAAAAATGCAGATGTTGGCAAAGATGCAAAGGGGAACTCTTTCGCAGTGCTAGTGGGAATGCAAACTGGTGCAGCCACTCTGGAAAACAGTATGGAGGTTCCTCAAAAAATCAAAAATAGATCTACCCTATGACCCAGTTACTACACTACCGTGTATTTATCCAAAAGATTCAAAAATGCTGATTCGAAGGGGCACATGCACCCAGTGTTTGTAGCAGCACTATCAACAATAGCCAAATTATGGAGAAAGTCCAAATGGAGTGGATAAAGATGTGGTATATATACACAATGGAATATTACTTGGCAGTCAAAGAGAATGAAATCTTGCCATTTGCAACAATGTGGATAGAACTAGAATATATTATGCTAAACAAAATAAGTCAGTCAGAGAAAGATAAATATCATATGATTTAACTCGTATGTGGAATTTAAAAAACAAAGCAGATGAACTTAGTGGAAGAGAAGCAAAAATAAAATAAAACAGATAGGGGGGCAGATCATAAGAGANCTTGCCATTTGCAACAATGTGGATAGAACTAGAATATATTATGCTAAACAAAATAAGTCAGTCAGAGAAAGATAAATATCATATGATTTAACTCGTATGTGGAATTTAAAAAACAAAGCAGATGAACTTAGTGGAAGAGAAGCAAAAATAAAATAATATAAAAACAGATGGGGGGCAGATCATAAGAGACTCTTAAATACAGAGAACAAAGGGTTGCTGAAGGGGTGGTGAGTGGGAAGATGGGCTAAATGGGTGGTGGGCATTAAGGAGGGCACTTGTTGAGGAGCGCCTGGGTGGCTTAGTTGGTTAAGCATCTGACTTCCACTCAGGTCATGACCTCATGGTTTGTGGGTTCAACCCTGTGTTGGGCTCTGTGCTGACAACTCAGAGCCTGGAGTCTGCCTCAGATTCTGTGTCTCCCTCTCTCTCTGTCCCTCCCCCACTCTCACTCTGTCTCTCTCTCTCAAAAATAAATAATAAACATTAAAAAAATTTTTTTAAAAAGAAGGGCACTTGTTGGGATGAGCACTGGGTGTTATATTTAAGTGGTGAATCACTAAATTCTACTCCTGAAATCACTATTAAACTATAATTTAACTAACTAGAATTTACATAAAATTTTAAAAATAGAAGTAAAAATGCACTACAGTAAAAAAAAAAAAAGAATTCCCTGATTTTGACAGTTATATCGTAGTTATGTTATTGGTTCAGGATATATATGAATATATAATTATATAAATATATTCTGAAAGACAGAGAAAGTGAATGGTAAGATGTGGTAGAATGTTAACAATTAGGGAACCCAGGTATACCAGAGGTTTTTTTTTTTTTTTTTACAATTCTTGTAACTTTTCTCTAGTTTGGAATTGTCTCAATATATAGGAAGATTTTGAAACTTCTTTCTAGACGCTTATGACTTGCAGGAACAAGTCCAAACCAGGCTCTTGGAGCATACGCCTTGCTTCTTATTGTTCTCACTCTCGGTATTATTTATGACTTGACCTTGACTCTCTAACAATAGCAAATTGCTCCTGTTTCCCTAAGTACACAATGCTATTTCATTTTTCCATGTTTTCATACATGCTGTTCCTTCTGCCTTTACTGCCTTTCCCTATTTGATCTCTTGGTGAAACTACTATTTCTTCAAGATCCAGCTCAGACATCACTTCACCTATTAAACTTCAATGACCTCAGCTCTAGCTATTCCATACCTCCTCTGTGCTACCTCTAAATTTTTAATGTTGCAATTAACTATAATTTTAAGTAGTACTTATTGAAGACTTACTTTATACTAAGTATAGATAGATCCTGTGATCTATGCTTACTTATAAGACTTACTTTATACTAAGCATAGATAGATATTGTGATCTATGCTTAGCGTAATACTGTGATCTATCTATGCTTAGCATAGAGTAAGTATAGATACTAATGAGTTTACTTTTAATCTTCTCAATGGCTATATGAGGAAGGTACTAACCCAAGATTATGTAGCTAATAGGTGGTTTAGCCTGGACTTGAGCTCAAGTCTGAAAGCCTTACTATAAATCCCTTGCTCTTAACCACTAAACTTCATTGCCTGTAATTTTTCACCTTTCCCTCCTACTAGACTGTCTTCCTTGTGGCATGAAAGTGTATATCTTGTTTTTCTCTCTATTCCCAATCCTTAACCCTATCACAATACCTGATACATAATAGTTGCTCAATAAATGTTTTTCCTTATTAACTTTTTTATAAATATGTATTATCTCAAATATACAATAGAGAAAGAAAAAGAGACAGAATAACTACTTTATTAGTTAGAACTCAGCAAGAAATAGATGACACTCTCAAGTTGGCTAATTTGGGAAGAGTAAAGGATTTAATAAAGGAACTAAGGCAAGGCTTAGACAAACAACAGAAATATTGTAATAAACTGAGAGTTAACAATGGAGCAATATTTCCATTCCTGGGCCTGAGCAAATACCAAAACTTAGAATAAGTTGGGAGAAGAGGGCCTGTAACAGGAGCTATGAGCTTTGCCTAATAGACCTACCAACCCAAAGCCACCCTAAAGTCAGGAATCTGAGACCTCTCTTGCCTCCTTCTAATCATCTAAAACCTAAAAGGGTAAGAAACCCATTGATCTGCAGTGGACCATGTAAGTCAACCTCTCAGGGCAGAGAGCTAGATTGAGAAGGGTGGAAAATGGATCCACAGAGGCAAATGGTAGATAATCCAGAACAATATTGTACCTACCACCTGAAAATGGAATATGGCCAAATAGTTGAAGTGCCCAGGGTATCCCTTCTCTATGGCAACCCCCTCTTCTGCAAGATAGTCAGTATCCTAAAGTTGACAACTATCTTCAACTTTTATAGTAGCATTATAGTATTTGTAGTCTTCATCTCACCTTCATTCTTCATTACGATTGCGAGATTCACCTTTGTTGACACTTAGAGCTCTAGGTTGTTTATATGTTTATATTCCCTATGACAGTATTCTATTCTCTAAATATACCACAATATATGCATTCTCTTGCTGTTAGTCATTCACTTTGTTTTCCATATTGTGCTCTTAAAATCAGTGCATCCATAAAGATTCTTATACTTCCATATGATATGTTAATTTTAAAATAAAATTGAATAATAGAACCTTCTGACAAGGACTAACACTTTCTTTGCTCTGTCATATCCTTGTATTAGAGAAAAATGGTATGAACAATGGGTTGGGAAAGAGAAAACTCAGTTCCATGTATCTATTTTCTAATTTGTCTTGTGCAAGGCACATAAAAATCTTTGAGCTTTGTTTCTTCATCTGTAAAATATTATTATGAAAATCAAATGAGTTGTTACCTATGAAAATATTTTGTAAACTATAAAGCACCATACAAATGTAAATGATTACTGTTTATTGTCTACCTCACCTTCTACAGCATGTCCAATGAAAGCAGAAACCTGTCTCTCTTATTTGTTTGCTGTTGTGTCCCTAGTATTCAGAATGAGGGCTGGTACAGAATAGGCATTGCATTAGTATTGGTCTGGGAAAGCTAATAACTATAACAATCCCAAAATTCAGTGGCTTAAGAAAAAAAGTTTGTATCTCTCTTACAGAGTCAGAGTCAGCTATAGGTCAGCCAAGGAAACCCTGCCCTCCTACTCGTCAGAGATTCCAGAGATTTTCATCTCCAGCACTTGATAGATTCTTGGAACCATCACTCGAGGATAGGCTGGCACATGAGAGGTCTTGTGCATGAGATTTAACAGGTTAATCCTGGGAATGGTGCACTACACTCTAGCCCATTCCACTGGCCAGAAGTCATTCACTAGCCACATCATGTTCCAAGTGATGCTAGAAAATGTAGACAATGTAGCCTTGAAATAAGAGAAAATGAGTTCAATCAGCATCTAACCAGTCTTTGCTATGACATTCAATAGACATTTGTGGAATAAATAAATAAATAAATATACATATATGAATATGCCTAATGTCCACTTACTCTTTTTCAGCTTTTCAGTAGTACTTTAATATTGAACTTGAGTCCACTAAAATGCCTACAACTTTTCACTGTGTGCTGTTAAGTTCCATGGAGAACCTAGTAATTTTTCAAGAATCTCATTTTCCAGAGGTGGGGTTGGGGGAAATTAGTTAGCAAATGCTGCTGCCGCCTCATTACTAGATTCATTCTCTAGTAATATCCTGACTGTGTCTACCTTCCTTAGGAAACAGAGCCAGAAGCTCCTTCTCCTTTAATCTTGCTTGGGTGAAAAATCTCACATTGATGGCTTGTAATTTCAGTCTGCTAGCCAAGAGACTAATCCTTCTCTGTTTCATTCTGAGGCAACAAGGGCTCCCCACTTGAGGATTTGCATCATCCCCACCTCAGACTTCCTCACACATGAAGAGCCTTGGATCAAGTGAATGCTGAAGTTTCTGAGGTCAGAACTTGAGAGAGCTGTAGCTTCAACTTTAACTCCTCTTTGGGATATTCCACCATGCAAGAAGTCTAACGACCCTGAGACGTCTATGTTGACCTCACACTTCTTTTTTTTTTCCTTTCTGGACAGCCACATAAAAATCAATTTCTGGGGATTATACATATAAATGTGAAAGGCAAAACAATACATATTCTAGATAATAACATCGGAAAATATCATTGTGACATGGTGGAAAGCAACTATTTCTTAAACAGGACACAAAAACTTCATTTTTGAAGTCCACCCTTTTCTCCCTGCTCTGTATGCCATCTTTGTCTTAAATCAAGGGTTCATATGTGAGTGTATTTGTGACTTGACACTATTTGGCTATCCCCTGCCTCTATACTGTATAGCCTTAATTAGTATAACTTTATAAAAAGTATTGATATCAGAAAGAGCAAGTCCTTCTACTTTGTTTTTCTTTTTTTCAAGAGATTCTCATTACTTAGCACCAAGAGGTGTGAGAAAAGTGTCCACGAGAAGTTGAAGGGAACCAATTTGCACAAGGCAGCAGAGCTTAAAAAGATGAGGAAGGAGCCTGTGCAGGCATGGGGGCCCATGCATCTGAAAATAGAATGTCAGAATCTGTACAAGGTGTGAAGGCAATCCATGGAAGGGGCTGCTTGATGGCGCATAGCAGAGCCTGACACCACACTCACCCCACTTAGGCTGACACCCATACTAGGCAGCTTTTCACTAGGGATTCCCTTTTCATCCTACTCAAGCTCTAACAGTAGATGTAAAGAGGGTTTCCCCCTAAGGGGGATGGCCTGGGATAGGGTGTCAGAGCCCCAGCAAGATGACAACGACATCTCTGCAGAGTGATGGTCCCACCTGGGATGTCATGACCAGAGCAGGGTGAAGACATATTCAGAGAGGGATAGGCTGGCAAGGGGAGCCAACCCTAGAGTATGTTGAGGAGGGTGCTCATACAGGAGAGCAGCTTAGCATGAAAAGTCAGAGTTTAATGGGGGTGAGGTGGACATCTCTCTAGAAAGGCAGGCCAAGGTGGGTAATCAGAGCCTGAATACTGGAGAAGGCCCATAGGGAAAGGGGGCAGGTGAGGGATGTCCGAGCCTGAGTTGGGTGAAGAAGTCATACAAGTGAAGGAGAAGACTGATGTGGGGTGTTGGAGCCCATGTGTGATAAGAAGAAAATGTATGCACAGGAGGGTAGCAGCAACAATGGGGATTGTAGGGCACCTGGGTGGCTTAGTCGGTTAAGCATCCAACTTCGGCTCAGGTCATGATCTCACAATTTACGGGTTCGAGCCCTGCATTGGGCCCTGTGCTGACAGGGCAGAGCCTGGAGTCTGCTTCAGATTCTGTGTCTCCTTCTCTCTCTACCCTTCCCCCTTTCATGCTCTGTCTCTCTGTCAAAAATAAATAAAACATTAAAATAATAATAATAATAATAAAAGAAAAAACCAAATGGGGATTGGTTGTGTACGCTGGAGCCAATAAGTAAATATGTGAAGGATAATTGAAGCCAGTTTTCCCTCTGTCAGAGAAGGTAGTTTCAAATATGGAAAGATGGAAAACTAAAAGAAATGGCATGGTGTTGAATGAAATTCAAGGAATCATTGTGAGGTATGGTTTTCAATATATATAGATGGATATAGACATAAATATACATTCAAATGTAAGTATATTTGTGCATGTAAATATACACATTCCTCAGCTCATGCACTGAATGAGGCTGAGACCTGCATCATCTCAACAGCAAGAATCATACTGGTGCCAGATCCTGACTTCTAAATATCAGCCTGCTAAAAGGAACCAAAATAATGATAAGTGTTACAGATTATGACTCATTATATACAGTGGGAGATAATGAATCACACTTCTATAAAATGATAAATGAATAAATTGTTAAGGAATCGAATATTTACATGGCTTCAAATAATTCACTAAATTAATATTTTATTATTAATAAAGAAGAAAAAGTAACTTCAGAGTTGACAAGCCCAGCAGATGCCTCCTTAATCAAGTAATCAAATCAAATATCACCAGCAAAAGGACAAATCAAAATAGTGTTGTACCTGATAGGATGCTATGAGAATGTATGTGTCTTCTAAAGATGCATAACCTGCATCTGATCATGAAGAAATATCAGAAAAACCAAAACTGAGGAAGATATAGACAACTGCCTTGATATGATAAAAAATTAAATTTATAAAAATAAAGGAAAAACTAAAGAACTGTTTTAAACAAAAGAGCCTAAAGATACATGGCAATTAAAAATGACTCATCATTCTGAAATGGATCCTTTTGCTCTAAAGGACATTATATGCACATCTGGTGACATTTGAATGGGTCTACTGATTGGACGGTAGTAATGTATCAGTGGTAGTTTTCCGATCTTTATGGTAGTGTGTAGTTATGTAGGACAATGTCCTCATTGTAGGAAATGCACTATGGAGAATTAGGAGGTGATGGGACTTCAGGTAGGTATTTTCTCTCAAATGGTTAAAGAAAAGTAACTTTTGTATTGTACTTAACAACTTTTCTCTGGGATTGTTTTAAGAAAGGTAGCCTCATCATATGCAAAATATTTATAAAATATTTTAGATATGCTAGTTAAATTTACTAATGCATAGTACAATAAAGTCTGCCTATAATTTTTAAGAGAGTTAAGTGTTGTGAAAATTGCCTGACTTACTTTCAAGTGATAGTTTGAACCCGATTCAAATGCTTTAATTTTTGCATGTACATATTTTAATTCTACTAGAGAGTGTTTTTTACCATTAATATTAACAATGTACATACTTGTGTGTTTTTTATGTGTATATATGCACACAGTAACCAAAACAAGCACAGTGGGATCACACAAATGCACATTTAGTTCATGAGTCACAAAATGCATATATCAGTACTTGTGGCATCTGGGTGACTCAGTTAAGTGTCTGACTCTTAGTTTCAGCTCAGGTAATGATCTCACGGTTTGTGAGATCGAGCTCCACATCCGCACAGAACCTTCTTGGATTTCTCTCTCTCCTTCTCTCTGCCTCTCCCCTGCACACTCTCGTTCTCTCTCTCTCTCTCTCTCCACATATATATATATGTTTATATATATATATGTATATATATATATATACATATCCCTGTGCTTATATACAATATTCATCTGTTTCTTAGATAACGGATTGGTAAATTATATCTCCAATAATAATTTTTACCCAAGAAATACAATAGAATTAGAATGTTCTATTACTACCTGCCATACCCGAAGCACTATTCTAGATTATCAGGATACAACAGACAACATGGACTATGTATTCTTTTTTTTAATGGTTTATTGTCATGTTGGTTTCCATACAACACCCAGTGCTCATCCCCANACCAGAGCCCAACTTACACTTAACTAATTAAGCCACCCAGGCATTCCCAGAACTTTTCTTTTCTTTTCTTTTCTTTTCTTTTCTTTTCTTTTCTTTTCTTTAATGTTTATTTATTTTGAGAGAGAGACAGAGAGAGAGACAGAGAGAGAGAACCCAAGCAGGCTCCATGCTCAGTGCAGAGCCTGACATGCAGCTCAAACCCACAAACCGTGAGATCATAACCTGAGATGAAATCAAAAGTTAGACACTTGGGGTGTTGGGGCACCTGAGTGGCTCAATTGGTTAAGCCGCCAACTTTGGCTCAGTTCATGATCTCACAGTTGGTGGGTTAGAGCCTAGCGTTGGGCTCTGTGCTAACGGCTCAGAGCCTGGAGCCTGCTTAGTATTCTGTCTCCCTCTCTCTCTCTGCCCCTCCCATGCTCACACTCTGTCTATCTCTCTCTCAAAAATAAAAACAAACATTAAAAAAAATTTTTTAATTAAGAAAAAAAAAGAGCTGTCTAACCAACTGAGCCACCTAAGTGTCCCTTCCCCAGAACTTTCTGATGGTATATGTGGTAGTGTTCTTTTTTTTTTTGTAAGGTCTTTAAATATAATTTCCCTTCTGAGAAGAAAGGCTACATAAATAATCTAAAATTAAAAATTAAAGGGGCACCTGGGTGGCTCAGTCAGTTAAGCGTCCAACTTCAGCTCAGATCATGATCTCATGGTTCATGGGTTTGAGCCCCGCATTGGGCTCTGTGCTAACAGACTCTGTGCTGACAGCTAGCTCAGAGCCTGGAGCTTGTTTCAGATTCTGTGTCTCCCTCTCTCTCTGACCCTCCTCTGCTCATGCTGTCTCTCTCTGTCTCTCTCTTTCTCAGAAATAGAACATTAAAAATTTTTTTAATAAAATTAAAAATATGTTCTATGCACAAAGATATTCACAGTAGTATATTTTATGACAGTTAAAACTTCTATCAACCTAAATATCTAATGATCTTGAACTAGATACATAATTTAGGGACCCCACATTTAACAGAAAATTGTTTGACTTTTTAAAATTTTTTGTAAATTTATGTGTTAACATAGAGAAATGGTATTATTACTGTTAACCGAGAAGGGCAGAATAAAAAAAAATAATTGTATACAAACAGAAACTCAAAACAGAAGCACAAAAAAGTATAGAGGAAACTTACTGAAATACTGAAAATACCTATCTTTACATGGTTGGACAATGGCAAATGGAGTTTTTTTTCTCTATACATTTCTATATTTTCCAGTATCCTTAATGAATCTGTTTTAAAAAGAGGAAACATTTCTTTAACTTACACAATATGTTATTTATAATAATATGATAGCCACACTATTTGTCCAATCTTTCCTATTTATTTTTAATTCATTGCAAGTTCTAGATTTCAGTTCAGTTATAAAAGTGGTGATTTTCAACATGCATTTCTAAAAAATAACATCTAAGA
The DNA here is from genome assembly GCF_008692635.1 of Crocuta crocuta. Lineage (NCBI taxonomy): Eukaryota > Metazoa > Chordata > Mammalia > Carnivora > Hyaenidae > Crocuta > Crocuta crocuta. Next base: position 7,447,905 of record NW_027529638.1, on the reverse strand, counting down.
AAGAGTACTGAATTCACAAGCCTGGCAAACTCCTAGTATCACTTCTCTACTTTTCATAGAAAACACATGTTTCACATATAAGTCAGCCAGAATTAATTGACCCAAGTTCTGTGCTAATATAACTCTAAAATGCAATGCCTCAGATAAGTATCAACCAAGCACTACAATGTTTAATTTGAAATATGTGTTCCACGTTACAGTCTGGTTTCCCTCAATACTGTTTAGCAAATTAAAATGTCAAGTGGCATCATGTGCTAACCCTCTGAGGTAGCAAGAGATACTGAAGAGTTACTTGAATTTATTTCTGCTGACATATTCTTCAATGTATTAAAAGCCTGTTCTAAGATGGATTACACGTACAAATTGAACTAAAAGTGATTTTTTTTTAAAGCGGGCTTGGAGATATGTAAAATCAGCACCATTCTGCTTTACTGTCTTGAGTGCTTGAGATAAATTTAAAAGAAGTGAAATCTTTGAGTGATTAGAGACAGACAAATACCATAAATTGTGGAATATGTGACATATACATTAACACCAAAGCCACATTTCAGATTCTGAACTTTATTTCTCATTTGAACTGTAGGTGGAAGTAACGTGTCATCTACAGGCTAGCAGGATCTAAATGATGGAGGTTCGATTACCCATGGAACATTTCTATACAAGGCAATAACCTTTTATATTCTGCTTATGTTTGTGGCAACCCTTGTAGCAAAGAGCGACGTCAGGAAAGAAGCAAGGGGAAGAACAATTCTTTTACATCTTTCACTTTGGGTTCAAATTACACAGAATGGTTTGTCCCACCTTCCAAGTAGATGGCAGGAAAAGAGAGCTACATAACACCAAACCAGTTTGGAAATGAAAGGCCAGCATCTGTTTGTTTTATAAATTTATCAGCATTTTTTCTGATAGCTTAGCCAAGTTTCTTCCAAGGCCTTCTGCTGCTGCCCTTTGGCACTGCTTGGTGGTACACTCAGTCACGTGAAACAATCTTATTGATTATTATTGCTTCCTTTCTTAGGAAGCGAAATGGTCCTTCTCTATTGTGCTTTCTACTTACTCTATTTGCATAGCTTTATGTCTCTCAAAGGAACACACACCACGTAGGATATAAATCAGGAATTTTACAGTATCCATTCATGGACCTTGATTTATGTCAGGAATCCATTTTGGTTCCATTCTGGGCATGTTTGAAAGCAGTGCAAGAGGTGAGATCTACAGAAGCTCACAGAGTAGGCTCAAAGGAGAGGTCAGACATGCTACCAAGGTCAGCATGCCTTTGTGAGAATGCTACTTCATCCAGCTGTGAGTACAGCTGCTGTGTGAGAATGGCCAGTGTGACAGTGTGTTGCTACTTAGTCAAGCGTCTTGATAATTCAAAAAGCATCAATGTGCAACCTGGGATTGCATAAGCTATCTACTTTGCTTTAGTCCAATCTCATCACTATCAAAATGAATAATGCTACTGAATAATGCAATTTGGTTCTCTTTCCTTGTCTTACAGTTAAACCATATTTCTTCTCGAACACTTGGTGCATTTAGGCAAGCTTTTTCAATAACAGTCTTTATGGGGGCACCTGTCTGGCTCAGTTAGAAGAGCATGTGACTCTTGATCTTGGGGTCATAAGTTCAAGCCCCACGTTGGGTGTAGAGATTACTAAATAAAATAAACTTAAAAAATAACAGTAGTCTTAATGAGAGTATAAGGATTCCTAAATAATTTTGTATTTATTACTGTTTCCTCCATGTATTCTGATAATTATTACAAAGATGAGCAGCATAGGCTTCCAATTATGTATGTCATTTCATCATATTGAAAGTATTATCTATAATACTTGGTTTTATAATTTATAAAGGCTGAATAGGACATGAGCATAAAACACTTTTAGAGGGCTCTCTGAAAAGTCTGATATTAGCAAACCCGCTTTTCTAAGGCTTCCTTAAAATAAACAAAAATCGAGGTCCCCAACAGAACCATGCATGCTTCTCATAGTTTTGAATATTTTTGAAAAATATTTACCATAATCAGATTCTATCTTCTTTTTCACTTAGAAAAAAAATGCTTGATGAATTTGTGAGACTATTGAAAGAATCTCTCTGCTGTGATATTCAAAGATTGAATTGCAATCAGCAGCTTAGCAGGGATATTCTTGACTTAACTAAAGAGCTGGATTATCTGTTTCAACTCAGGAAATAAAGGAACAGCTTCTAATAAACAGGAATTTCATAGGATGCTAGCAGGGAGCTCTTAGCCAAGGAATTAGTAAAAATATAAAAAAAGTTTATGTTCACAATATCTAGAGATGGACTCATACATAAAAATCCTACCCACCCTGTACAAGACTATGCCTGTGACGACTGAGGAGATTTGGAGAAGCAGAATATTAATGCTGAGAGGCAAAGTGTCCTTTGGAATGTGAGTTTGCTAGGGCTGCAACTAGGGGGCTTAAACAGCAACAGTTTACTTTTCCACAGTTCTGGAATTTAGAAGTCCAAGATCAAGATGTTGTCACATTTGGTTTCTTCTGAGGCCACTCTCCTTGGCTTGCAGATAGCCACCTTCTTGTGTCTTCATATAGGCATCCCTTGGTCTGTTCTGTGTCCTAATCTCTTATAAGGATGCTAGTCTTGTTGGATTAGGACCCATCCACATAATCTCATTTTACCTTAATTGCCTCTTTAAAGACCCTATCTCCACATACAGTCATATTCTCAGGTATTTGGAGTTAAGACTTCAATATATGAATGGGGAGGGCAGTTCAGCCCATAATATTGATAAATAGGATCAGTCAGATCTATCAGACTCTAGATTCAGGAAATGTGGAAGCAGTTCACACTATTTCCAATGATGATCTTGATTATGCACATAATACTTCTAGGAAGTCTGGGGAAAGATGTCCCAGCACATATCAATATTTGCATGTATAGCCATACACGCAGAGGAGTCGATTACTGCTGGAAGGCATTAATCTTTGGTAAAGATCAATAAAGAGTTTTAATTTTCTTCCCAGAGCCGTTGTCAAAACTGTTTAGGTCACTTTACATCAGTGTCTAAAACATTTATGTGGTTACAACATCTCAATCACACATTTATCAACAAATTTACAAATTTTATTCAAGAAACCAGTGCTTACATGCTGTATGTGTCAGAATAGGTTAACTACCATAATAACCTCAAATCTAAATCCACTGAAGTTTATTTCTCCCACATGCAAAGTCGAGTAGATGTTCCTGATTAGGCAGCTTTCTTAGGCAGTTCTCCAAGTGGTCACTCAGAGAGCCAGACACTTATGGCATCTTATGGCACTATCATCCAAAATAGGTGGATTCCAGGGCTTCCATGGAAGGGAAATAGAGCATGAGGAAGGCACATCAGATACTACTTTCCTTGACCTGAACGTGCGGCACATCCCTTGTGTTCACACTGGCTAGAACCAGTCCTATGTTCTTACTTAGATTCAAAGGGACTAAAAAATAATAGTCCTCGGCTGGGCAGCCGCTTCCCAGTTACAGCTCTCCACTAGGAACACAGAGTTTGGATCGTTAGTAGTTAACTAGCCCCTCTGCTGTGCATGCAGTGTAGGTTTCTTTAAATTCTGTCGAGTTGGAAATGTAACGGGTGAAAGCCAGACCGCCTGGCTAGAATCCTGGCTCTGCTGCTTACAGGCTGTGTGACCTCGGAAATACTGTTCACTTCTAACCACATTAACTTCCTCATCTGTAAAATGGGAATTTGATTCAAAAGTTTAAACAGTCTTAACTGTAAAGCACTTGGAACAATGTCTAGCCCACAGTTAGCACTCTGTAAGTATTACATGTTATTGTTATTATTAATTATTATTATTATTTTCACAGAGTCAGTCCATAAAACACTCTTTTTACAGCAGGCTAAGAAAGGTTCAAGAACCCACGGGACTGGCTGCAGCAGAGAGAGGATACAGGTGTGAGAGCTCCATTCAGCAGAAGTGGCTGTAATTGAATGAATGGACTCTTTTGCAAAGACTGAGTGTATAACACAGAGAGTAAGTCAGCAGTTTATTATAGGGGCAGAATTTAAAAAAAAAAATAAAAAGAACAAAACCAAACAAACACCCAGAGAAAAAGCAATCATCAGAAGCCATGAGACAATAAAACCCAACAGTAGTCAGAAACTATGAATGGCAAAAGCTAAGAAAGACAATGGAGAGAATCGAATAGCAGCTACAAAGAGTAGCTGAGTCACCAGAACGGTATAGGACTGCAATAGGGATCCATGGCAGCAGAGAACACAATGGCATAAACTGCTAATATCCTGAATGACCTTCCAGATTCATTCCAGGGGGGGTAGGGGGTCTGGCTGCAGGACAGTATTTGTCTGCCTTTCTTTAAAGCCCTATCACTTAAGCTTCTCTAGCATGTTATTTTCGCTTGTGATTTGAAAGAGCATATCATCGTAGCCACTAGGATTAATTTGAAACTTAGAAGTGACCTTGGTACTTTTTTTCTGATAACGTGAGGAGAGTGCCTTGTAAATCTCCATCCACGGATACAGATATAGAAAAATGTTCTGTACCAAACGACTTCCTGGTGCCGAGCCCTACCATCATCTTTCCATCAGGTGTGTGGAAATTTAAGTGTTCATTCTTGGAGCTGACCCCAGTCTACCCAGGGCTGTTCATGGTTCCAGAATCATATGCAGTGCCAAGGCATCACTCAGGTGGAAGAAAGGTCCATTGGCTGTCAGTCATCTCTTCACAGCCCTGACCATGCTCTGTCTGTGTTATCTCTTCAGGTCCAGCAGCTGTAAGCTGCTTCTGCACTAAGTCTGCAGGATGGATATTTTTACCAAGAATTCCAAGCTTGGGCTCTCATGTGCCCTGCAGCCTTCACTTTCTGAGGTCCATCTTGCTTCCTCCCTAATGATACTACCTGAGAGCATGATCTAGGTTCCGGCATCCAAAACCCAAGTCCGTTGGCTCCCATTGGCGTGTAGAATCTTTTTTTCTAAACTGAGAGAAGTTCTTACTTCAGCTTTCTCCTAGCAATTTTGTCTCTTCCTGCAATTTCTCTCTTCTACTGAGGCTTAGCCTTTTGAAATAAAAGCTAGAAAGTTTTCCAGGCAACTTCACTATCCATTATTAGTGCACACTTCATCTTGCTGTAGAAAGCACATATCTGCCCACTTACTTAGAGGAAGGGAAAGGGAAAAATAAAAAGATAAAAGTTAAATGTTTCAAAGTATTTTAGTTCTCTTTTTTCTTCGATATCTGGAAGCTTGGGTTCAAATTTTATGCTCAATACACATAGCAATTATAGGTCCTTGAAGGGAGAACATTTACCAATTTATTTTTCTTAAGTTCTGATTTTAGATCCTTATTCTATTATTAATTCTATGAGGTAAATCATGTAAACAAATACATTTCCCTACTTATTCAAATCAGTATTGATTTTTAAAAAATTTTTAATGTTTTAATTTATTTCTGAGAGAGACAGTGTGAGCAGAGGAGGGTCAGAGATAGAGGGAGACACAGAATCTGAAACAAGCTCCAGGCTCTGAGCTGGCTGTCAGCACAGAGTCTGACGCAGGACTCAAACCCACGAGCCATGAGATCATGATCTGAGCTGAAGTCGGATGCATAACTGACTGAGCCACTCAGGTGCCCCAGTATTGATTTTTTTTTTTTAACTGACAAAATTCACTGCAGTAGTGCAGGTGGTAGCTAGGGTCCGCTAGACTAAGGAATAGAGACATACTCAAGTTACCAGGACTCAAAGAGACAGAATCTGGCTTGGGAACTGCAAGGTCCATCATGCTGTTCAGCACTTCTTGTGGCTCAGTAATCTTCCGGTGACTTTTACTCTATGTTCAGCCATAACAGAGACTCAATGACGCTGTGTCTGATTGTCCTGTTCCAGGTGCCACCAATATACTGATCATGCTCTTCCAACATAATGGCATCTGCTTATTTCAGCTTCTTATTCTTGGCTTCTGCTTATAGACTCCTACTAATTACCTTTTCTCAATCTTTGTTTTTCAGTTTTTGTGTTTGCTACCATTTGAACACGTCCAAGGAAGGATGATATTCATCAGCTTAACTACAATTATTCCCAATTGAGTTTCTATGAAATATCAACTCATATGTTATTGACTAAATGGGTTATTGGCTTTCCTTGGATCAGATAACTGCCTTTGTTCATATCAGTTGTGACTAAGATGACTGGGTGATTTTATACAAGAAGAGAATTCTATGTAGAAGTAAAACTCTAGAAGAGTATTATAGACAAGAAGGGGTTGTTGGCAGAAAGATATCCTTAGGCTTAGCTTGTTCAGTGCTACTGTCAATGGTAGAGTAAATAGAGGGAATATTGCTTTCAGAATATAAACATAACCTTTCCGTTATGGGATAAAACTTCATCCTGATCCATGTTAAACATGGTTTGGTTCCATAACCTCTATGAGGCAATGATCAGAGTCCATACTCGTTCCTTTCCCAAAGTCTGGGTTATTTAGTCTTAAATAAGACCTTATACAACAAGGTAGCCTGTGATTATAAAAAGAGATGACACGTTCTATTTGTCTCAAAATTATTATGACACAAGTTCGCTTCGAATATCCTCAATAGTCTCATGATGACTTCCGATCTCTAGATTATTTTATATATCCATTTGTCCAGCTTCCACCAGCTTGTAGATGCAAATAAGGTCATGTTAAGAGAGAATGGCCCACTAGTCATCAGCTTATGTCATCACCTGCATAATGCAGGGGTTCAGTCCTTTTTTGAAATCTCACTTTCTTGAGGTGTTTTAGGCATCTTCAGTGGGTGTCTCCCATATGCTCACAAACACACCCTGATTCAGCAACCACCCACCAGGTATCACATTTGCTCACAGGAACCTGGAACTCTTCCCCCAGCACCGTTTCCCTAGCAGGCTCTGTACGTGGCAATTTCTGCCGGGTTCCACTGATGTGCAGGGAGGCCTTGGGATCACTTGATGGGCGCTGCAGGCACCAAGTTCCCCGCAGACACTGCTCCTGTTCCGTGGGGCATCCCAGCTTCTGCTCTGTTCCATCGGGCATGGCAATCCATACTGGTCTCAGCCATGGTTCTGCCTGCCAGGGTCTGTCACCAGACACTACCACAAAGGCAGTAAAGGAAGATGCTTCTTCCTTATCAATTCCGATAAGAGGAATCCAAGCCTGCAGTGTCAGTGTTTTATGGCTTGTTCAATTTTCACTTAGAGCCCTGTTCTTTGCTAGCTCCCAGACATCTGCTTGTAAATGAGAATGAGCTAAATAATAGCCACCAGGCGGCCCACAGAGCGCTATTCTCTTCCTAATAAGGCTCTCTTACACACTCAAGTCCCTTGTTTCTTACTTGGTCTTTCTTCAAGGTGATTTCTCCCACAAGGCGACTTTGTCTTCATATAAACGGTTCCTAGGGAGCCCACCCTACCAGTTTGGCAGACATCCCTGCTCATGCCTGAAACTTATCCTAATTTCAGATTGAGACTCTGAGCTATATACTTCTATACTCTTTGGTATATTGTTCTTTCCCAGTTCTATCTTTCGTAATAAAGGAGATCTTCAAGTAATGTGCACAGATACATATGCTCTTTACACCACTAAAACAGAAACAAGACGTTCCGGTAGATAAAGAAGTGATAACATAGTGACAGAAAATACTGTAGAGATGAGAAAAACAAAACCGGCTTCATGTCAGAGCCAAATGCTTAGTCTAATACATGTAATTAGTTATAGACTTGCCAGGTTTCAGCAGCTTTGCAGAAATTATTGTACAAGTAATAAATCATTGCACTCCAGAATCTCAGAATAATTTAGAAAACTGTCAGTAATTCACAGAAGTGAAGAACAAATAGACTGAATCTACTATGATATCTCAAAGAGAGTGACTAAATTAGGTTTGCTTAAAGCAAAATTTTAATCCAAATTAAACAGAATTAAATAGACAAAATAAAATGAAGTTTTAAGGACAATTGTCAAAAGCATTTGTTAAAGGATTCAAGAACAATTTGCCATGAACTAGGTTAAAGTTAATTGCAAATCTGATTATAATAAAACACTAATATAATTGATTAATCTGTTTTACTTCCTACTGAGTTTACATATTTCTTCAGTTTCTGTAGTACTTGCTAGTTATTTGTTTTTTGCTTTTTAATGTTTGTACCATTCCCAGAAAAGCGTTTATTTTCACAGTATGCATTCCAAATAGTATGATAAATGAGGGAGGAAATGAATGGTTGGCACATGTGAAAGAAGGAATGTTTCGCTTCAATATTTTGGCCTGTGGTCTTGCAGCAGCAGGGAGCAATGGCTGTGGGAGAGTCATGTACTAGAGCCGGACATTGTGATGCTGCCCTTGTTGGCGGTGTGAACCTGTACCACGCACTTCACATCTCCATGCCTCAGTTTCCTCATCTGAAAATGAGGATAATAATAGTACCAATCTCATAGGGTTGTGGGGAGGATTAGATGAGATTTCACATGTTAAGTCCTTAGAACATTGCCTGACATGTGGCAAAGCATAAGTAATTTCTACTATTATTCCTTTAATTTATGTATGAATACTCTTCAAGTAAAAAAAATGTTAAACATTTTTGAACTTTCAAAATTATCTGACATTAATTTGTTTTACATAAGCTGGAAACTAAACTTTTTCGGGATTGAAAATGTTACATGCACTGAAGAGAAAAAATATTCAGGAGATGTGGTACTGAATTAGAAAATTCTGAAGCTAGGGACACACGGGTGGCTCAGTTGGTTAAACATCTGACTTCAGCTCATGTCATGATCTCACAACTCATGAGTTTGGGCCCCACATTGGCCTCTCTGCTGTCAGCACAGAGCCTGCTTTGGATCCTCCTCTCCCTCTCTCTCTGCCCCTTCCCCACTAGTGTGCTCTTTCTCTCTCTCTCAAAAATAAGTAAACATTTAAAAAAAAGGAAGAAAGAAAATTCTGAGGCTTGAGGGAAATCCTGGTGGCAGGAGATAGTACTGATGGGCAAGGCCAAAAGCAGTGGTAAGAGATCCCAAATTACAAAGGGATTAAAGAAAACCAAAGTCAAATATTACCAAAGACACACCAGAGATCCGGACACCATATGAACTTGCTCTTAATAAAAGATTTCAACACAATCTTTTGGAGAGATTTTTATCCTATGGAATGATTTCTTCCATTTCATAAGTAGCCTGTATAAGCAGACACTTATAACGCCATGTCACATCCTTGAGGCCCACCGCTGATTTGTACCACAGATATGGTTCACAGTTACATGTAAGTTAAGAGTCAGACTAGTAGAGTCCCACCTCAATCTCTCCTTGTGTGTGTGCTTTTCTGCATCCATTTCAGTGTCCTGCCCAAATATGTAGGTGCTCACACACAGTAGCTATTATCACGCTATAGAGCTCCCCCCCACATTAATGCTGTTGTCAGCTTACATTTATCACCGTACTTGCATTGCTGCGTTTCTTCAAGTAAAATTCAGAGGACAGGAAATCCTTCTTATATTCAGGTGTTATATATGTCTTGAACAAAGAAAATAGGATTCTTTTTCTGCAGAAAAAATATTATATCCTGGCTGTGTCACGCATTTATGCAATCTGCCCAGTCTTGTAGGTATTTAAGTTTCCGGGCTATATTCAGAAACTTTGCTTAAGTCAAAACATAGAGAGGGGCGCCTGGGTGGCTCAGTCGGTTAAGCGTCCAACTTCAGCTCAGGTCATGATCTCACGGTTCTTGGGTTCAAGCCCCACGTCGGGCTCTGTGCTGACAGCTAGCTCAGCGCCTGGAGCCTGTTTTGGATCCTGTATCTCCCTCTCTCTCTCTGACCTTCCCCTGCTCATGCTGTCTCTCTCTCAGAAATAAATAAAAACATTTAAAAACTTTAAAAAAAAGCATAGAAAAAGTCTTAACAACTATAATCTTGGTAAAGATTTCAAAAAGATTGAAAATGCCCAGGAGTGACTTCAGAAGAATGCTTGTAGCATTTCAGTGTGAAGAATGACACTGGCTGTTTGCTTCAGGTAAGTAATGATAATAAAGAAGTAGATTCCAATTTCTCGTTTGAACCTGAAGTGGGCACGTAATTCTTATTAAACATATTTCCAGTATTTATGTAGGTGACTTTGTGAACTTTTTCCTTTAACTGTTTAATGCCATTAATTTTATATATGATACATGCATACATATATTGGGCTTTTAACAAATGCAGTACTTTGCATTGTTGGAATAAATCACTTTGCCATGATTCATTTTTTAAAAGTCTATTTTTTTTTTGAGAAAGAGCAAGAGAGAGAGAGCAAGGGAAGGACACAGAGAGAGAGAAAGAGAGAGAGAGAGAGCAAGAGAGGGGCAGAGGGAGAGGGAGAGGGAGAAAATCCCAAGGAGGATCCTCACTGTCAGCATGGAGCCTAACCCTGGGGTCAAACTCATGAACCATGAGATCATGACCTGAGCCAAAACCAAGAGTCATTTAACTGACTGAGCCACCCAGGCACCCCGCCCCCCAAATTAAAATAATGTGCTTTTTCCAAATTTTGAGAAACATCTTCCAAACATGGAAGCATTTGGACTAAATTGAAGAAAAATAAAAGGAGAGGTATAAACATTAGAGGTTAAAAGCAAATCTCTGAGCAAGACTGCCTGAGTTCATTTCTAAATCAGAAGGCCAAGATCCGCAAAGCCTTGAAGCTACCCATGGCCTTAGCCCGCTTTTTCCCTCTCCCAACCAAGCCACAGGAGAGTAATATTCGTGATAACCCAACACTTACAGGTCCTTGCCAATGCACGAGGTATCATTTTAAATGTGTTACAATCATAAAATCATTTAATCCTCACAATAGTTTCATTTTACAGGTAAGAGAACTGAGCCACAGAGATAGCAAGAAGCTCAGGGGCATGCAGCTAGTAAGCAACGAACACAATACAGCATTCTGGCTCCAGAAGCTGGGAGCTCGGTTTGTACGTATTACATACCACAGTAAGGGATAGTAGTTGTTATAACAAAGAGAATGCACTCATCCTTAATGTTAAAGGACAGTTTAACAGTTCCCAGGTCTAGAGAGAGTGAGCAATCAATGAAAATTCATCAATAATATGTTTTGAACAAAAGACAAGACTCATATAGAACTGTTCATATTATAGCAGCACTATGGACAATAGCCAAAGTATGGAAAGAGCCCAAATGTCCATCAAGTGATGAATGAATAAAGAAGAAGTAGTATATGTATACAATGGAATATTACTCGGCAATCAAAAAGAATGAAACTTGCCATCTGCAACAATGTGGATGGAACTAGAATGTATTATGCCACACAAAATAAGTCAGTCAAAGACAAATATCATAGGATTTCACTCTAATATGGAATTTAAGAAATAAAACAGATGAACACAAGGGAAGGAAGCAAAAATAAAATAAAAATAAATAGGGAGACAAACCATAAGAGATTCTTAAATACAGAGAACAAACTGAGGGTTGCTGGTGGGGGTGTTGTGTGGGGGGATGGGCTAAATGGGTGATGGACATTAAGGAAGACACTTGTTGGTGTGAGCAGTGGGTGTTATATGTTAAGTGATGAATTACTAAATTCTATTTCTGTAATCATTATTATGTTAACTAACTTGGATTTAAATTTAAAAAAATAAATAAAAGTAAAAAAGAACTGCTTATAGATGCAACTATGAAAAAACCCTACAATAATAAATAATTGCACAAACTAAAAGAAAGAAAAGAACATATGGTATAACTGGATGATAACTTAGAAAAATAAAGTTGGATTCTTATGCAACAAATTCCACAAAAAATATAAATAATTCAAAGACTTAAACTTAATATATAAAAAGATATAGCTACATAGAACAAAGTTTTTTTAAGAAAACATACTCTTAGAGGGACCCCTGGCTATCTGAGTTGGTAGAGCATATGACTCTTGATCTCAGGGTCATGAGTTCAAGCCCCATGTTGAACGTTGAATGTAGAGCCTACTTGAAAAAAAAAACAATAAGAAAAACCATTCTCTTAGAATAGGACAGAGCATTCTAAGTATGAGATAAACCCATAAGCCATAAAACATAAGACTGATAAAATGAATCACATAAAAAATCTTTTAAAATTCTTGAATAGGAAAACTCATCAACAGTTAAGAAAAGTGACCAACGATAAACTGGAAAAAAATATTTGCAATTCTTATCACAAAGAGAAAACTTCCTTAATACATAAAGGGTTCCTTAAAGTCAGTAATAAAATGACCTAACAACCCAATAGAAAAATGGACAAAGATATGAAGACATTTTGTCAAACTAGAAATTAAACATGGCTCTTAAATATATGAAGAAACACTTGATTTCATTCATTAGAAGGGGCATACAAGCTAAAAGAATATTATAATACTATATTTTATGAAACTACTAAAGCACAGAAATTTTGATAACTTAATGTTATTCCTGAGGGTATGAGTCAGTAGGCGCTGTAACGCGTTGCTAATGAGTATTACATAATTTGTTATCTTTCCGGGACATATTATAATATTATGAGAATCACATATGCCCATATATTTTTACCTAACAATTCCTTTTTTGAATTCTATTCCATACACATACTCACATATGAAATGATTTACATATATGGAAATTTATTGAACCATTCTTTGCATTAAAAATGTTTTTAAAATGCATAAAAGCCTCTAGAATACTGGTTAAATAAATTATCCTTATCTAAAAAATGGAATCATCTACATAGTCAATGAAAAGAAGGAAGCATTTCTATATATACTTACATGGAAGCATTGCTTACAAATATTGTGTGAAAATATTATATATATGAAAAAATTTTGAATATACTCAAAAATATACACACACCCAAATGGGAATACAATCTATACTGCTGTTCATCATATATATGTATATATATGCACCAAGTGAATAAATTAGTGTATATATAGTAAAGAATAAGTGGTATTTCAGAAGTAAGATTGTATATAGAAACATTCAAGGAAATCATCCACTTGATATTTGAGGATGCAAATTTCTTGTATTTCTTTACATTTCTCCATTTCTCCCTCCATATTGGCTTTATCCTAGGACTTGTTCTTCTATGGTTATGAGATGGCTACAGCAGTTTAAGTACTTAAGAGCAGACACAACTTTTAGCAAGAAAAAGACTGTCTCTTTTCAGGTTCAGTTTCCTAGGAGTGAGGAATCTTCCTAGAAGCCCTCTAGTGGTGATTCCTTAATAACGCACCGGCCAGCTTTGGGATACCTACCCAGTTCTAAGAAAAAGTAATAAAATTACTGTAAATAGCTTACACCAGTAGTTCTCAACCCACGGTGATTTTGCCTTCAGTGGGGCATTTGGCAATATCTTGAGGTTTTTTGGATCAACCTGGGGGGAAGGGTGCCACTGGCATCTAATGGGTAGAAATCAGGAATACTGCCAAACATCCTACAATGCACTGAACAGCCCCCTACAAACAGGAATTATCTGATGTTGGGGCGCCTGGGTGGCTCAGGTCGGTTAAGTGTACAGCTTCGGTTCAGGTCATGATCTCACGGTTCTTGGGTTCGAGCCCCGCGTCGGGCTCTGTGCTGACTGCCAGCTCAGAGCGTGGAGCCTGTTTCAGATTCTGTATCTCCCTCTCCCTGTGGCCCTCCCCTGCTCACGCTCTCTCCTGCTCTCTCTCAGAAACAAATAAAACATTTAAAAAAAAAGAATTATCTGATGTTAAATGTCAGTAGTATGGGGACATACTGCCTTAGGCCAATCATTGGTGGGGAAGGGAATCAGTGCTGGGGAGTCATTTACCAAGACCACTACAATAAGCTTGACTTGCAGAAGGTTATGTTTCTGAGCATATCTTTTCAAGTTATGCCTCCCCTTTTAACTTCGTACCCTAGGTCCTGTGCCTCCGTTTGTGGCTGATATAAAATGATCTCTGAGACAGACCCCAGTAGGACCACATGATTGGAGTGGGAGTGATTAGAGTGGGAATAGGTCATCAAAAGAAGAGAATCATTGTTACCGGAGGAAGGAGAACGCTTGTCTATGGATCTAAAGATGTCTGCTACACTCGAGTAGTAAGAATGAAGAGAAGAGGGAATATTTGAAAATATTAAAAGAATTGTTTATTCCTGATGATCTTCTAGAAGTGGAAGATGAGAGAAGGATAGTCTTTGGAGGGCTGATGATAAGAATTGTAGAAAAGGAGTAGCTGGAGGATGGTTTTTATCATTAACCGGGACAAAAAGAATTCAGGAAATGTGTGCTTATGTAGAAGAGAGATTAGTAGTGTTTTGGGTTCCACTTACTTTCATTAGCATTCATCTGGAAACAATTTAGGATTAATTTTATAGCTACCTTTAAGTTTTATATCCTACTTAATAATGGTAAGTGTCACCAACTCTGTTAGTCTGTTATAGGGAGAGAGATTCCTGGTTCCCAGGTCAGCTGCCATATTTGTGTTCCAAGGTTCTGAATATGCAGGCAAAATACCAAAATTATATTTCTGAATATGACAGGGAGACTACCGTCAACTCCCTCTCCCTTGTTAAAGTGCAATTATTCAGGCAGAATATGTTACAACCACTTCATTTCAGTTTTTTGGTTAAAATCACAATCCGGGGCACCTGGGTGGCTCAGTCGTTTAAGCATCCGACTTTGATTTTGGCTCAGGTCATGATCTCACAGTTGTGAGAACCAAGCCGGTTCCACACCATCAGTGCAAAGCCCTACGTGGGGCTCAATTCCCCTGCCCCTCCCCACTTGCTCATGCACACGTGAGTGCATTCTCTCTCTCAAAATAAATAAACTTTAAAAAATGAATAAAATCACAATCCAAATGTGCCTCTCTAAATTTATACCTAGGACATCTTTATTGAATTTTGTTATATTCTACTCATTATTGGAGGAGTATGCTCTGTTTTGGCATTACCTCCCCGAATTATTAAAAAGCCTAGGAACTTACTCACACCAAGGAGACCTGTTCCAAGTCTAAACTGCTTAGCTACAGAAGAGAGAATTGGAGAAGCATACCAGTCCACTAACAGCTCTAGTTTGGGTTTATGGTTCTGTCTACTAATACAATAATTAATACCTTGCTGTTTTATTTTTTTTTACTTTATTTTTTTAATGTTTTTTATTTATTTCTAGGAGAGAGAGAGAGAGAGAGACAGCGTGAGCAGGGAAGGGTCAGAGAGAGAGGGAGTGACAGACTCTGAAACAGGCTCCAGACTCTGAGCTGGCAGTCAGCACAGAGCCCGATGCGGGGCTCGAACCCACGAACCGCGAGATCATGACCTAAGCGAAAGTCAGACGCTTAACCGACTAAGCCACCCAGGCGCCCCAATATCTTGCTGTTTTAAATTGGGCACAGGTGCCTCTAGTTTTGGGCCCCCAAAGCTATAACATTGTAACATATTTAAGAGCACACTCTCCAGGGCTCCTGGGTGGCTCAGTTGGTTGAATGTCTGACTTCAGCTCAGGTCCTGATCTCACGGTTTGTAAGTTCGGGCCCCACGTCGGTCTCTGTGCTGACAAACAGCTTAGAGCCTGGAGCCTGCTTCAGGTTCTCTGTTTCCCTCTCTCTCTGCCCCTCCCCTGCTCATGCTTTTCCTCTCTCTGTCTCTCAAAACTAAAGAAATGTTTCAAAAAGTTAGAAAAAAAAAAAAAGAACACACTCTCCAAGACAAGTAAGATGAGAGATAGAAAAGAGAAAATCTTCCGTGTAAGCCACATGTTATGCCACATAGGGATTTGCCCCTGTCCCCAGATGCCCCCTTTCTTCCTGGCTAATTCCTGGTATCTTTGGTGTTCTTTACTGCCAGATGCCATTATTTGAGACCATCTCAATCCATTAAATAGATAGTAATAAATTGGAATATTAGAAGAAAAGAGGTCAAGATCTTGGTTCCTTTCCACCCAGGAGGCTCCTTGTTTTCTAGGAAAATTTGCATATGAAGAAGCATTGGGAAGGGCGGCCTTTGTCAAGCCACAAAATAAAGGGTTAGGGATGCTTGTGTTCTTACATTTACATAACTGAAAGCAGCCACTGGGGTGATTCTTCTCAAAAAAAAAATGTGCTCTAAAGAGAAATTTTGTCTGTGCTTAGGGTAGTCGCTGGCAATTTTTAAATTTGTTAAAATAGATGTCAAGTTCTACCTAAACAAGCAACACATCACCCTTCTTTGTTCCACTCTCAGTGGTGAGGTGTTTTCATCACTTTGAATTACACCTTGCTTTTAGTTTCTTGAACCAACTAAATTGAACCCCCTACCCCATTTGCAGGGTATTAGTTATAGGTTTATCTCAACAACCTAGGCTTAGAAATCTTTGAACCACCCGTAATTTTCTTTCGCCTGAGAATCTTCTAATCACTTATTTTCCTTTCTTACCTATCCAGACTTTGTGCCCTCATGTAAGTATCATACCAATTTCATCAGCTTGGATGTTATTTATTTTGCAGATATGTTAGAAATAAGCCCATCAACCCAGTCAAAGGTGGGACACGGAGACTCGGAGTCCAGTGAAATGAGGCTTTAATCAACGTTCTTGCCAAGAGTGGGTGTCTGATGGACAGGCACACTCAGGGCAGTTACAACAATTTATCCTCTGGCATGCAAGTCCCTCCCCTGGTTCCTCACTGGGTGAGTACTACAGAGATTACAGCCTTACCCAGAAGTCGCCTATGCCCATGTAAGGCAAAACGTAGTCTGATTGAAACAAATGTACACTCCCTGAGGTGAGACAGAGGCTTTTAGTAGCTCCTCCCTTTGTTCTTTGGCGCATGCTCATTGCAAAGCCCCTGAAAATAAGCCCGTGAAACTAAGCCCTTGAAAGGGAGAGGGGAAGAAGAACCAGGAAGTGAATTGTCTGTGAGTTTGGGACTCCACTGGGCGAGGGGCGGGGGAGGGGTTCATACATATTTCCAATATGTTGTAAACCTATTGTTAATAAGACAGCACAGCTTTTATTTGGTATTTCTGAAAATGAATAATCTCCCTTACTTCCCAGATATTCTTCTCCTAGAGAGCAGAGAGCTATTCTCTCTCTTCATTTCAAACCTACAGAATTGACGACCGTTACATTCTATAGATGTGTTTTTCATCACACAAGACATCTCTGTTAGTCTCCCAGTGTATAACATTCCTCTATTACTCCTTAAAAGTGTTTTGAGCAATCTTGAGTCTTCAGTCTTTGTTTGCTATTTCTTCACAACCTTTGGTATGCTACAATATACACATAATCACAAAAATTTCAAACACAATGGATGTGTAAAACATGGAAGTCTCTGCATGATCCCCCTCCCCCCCCACACACACATTTCCCAGAAATAACTATTGTTAATACATTGATATGTATCCCTCTGGGTATTTACATATCATTATTCTTTCAAAATAGGCTCAGTTTTACTCTATTATTAAAGTTTATTCATCTTATAATATTTAGGTTGGTTAATCTGGTTACTCATCTATGATCTTAATTAAACTTTTGTTTTTGTTTTTCTTTTACACTAAACACTCCTTTCTCAGCAGCACATCACTCCTTCCACTTTTCTGTAACCCACCCTTCCCTCTCCTCCAACTCTCTGACTCACACCGAAGTTACTACATTGTTACAAATTCTATCCCTTCCCCAGGCAGAGTTGACTGGTCCAAAAGGAGTATATAACTTAAGTCAGGCCAGACATAACATCCCACCCTTGCTGGACTTCATCAATGGGTCTAGAGGTGGGCACCTGACTTAGAACTAACTCTTCCTTCCCTGGGATTACTTTAAATTTTTTTTTAAATATTTTTATTTATTTCTAGGAGAGAGAGAGAGAGAGCGTGAGCAGGGGAGGGTCAGAGAGAGAGGGAGTCACAGACTGAAACAGGCTCCAGGCTCTGAGCTGGCTGTCAGCACAGAGCCCGACGCGGGGCTCGAACCCACGAACCGCGAAATCATGACCTAAGCGAAAGTCGGACGCTTAACCGACTAAGCCACCCAGGCGCCCCCCCTGGGATTACTTTAGCATAGGACCATGGGAGTTGGTACTATTATGGTGGCAAGTCCTACAGTATGACAGTGACCTGTGGAGTTTTTGGCGGCCATGTCTACAATTTGGAGACAGTTTGCAGTGAGAGAGAATGAAGCAGACATGCAGAGCACAAATAAGAGACAGAGGAAGTTTTGAAGTCACTCAAATTCCGTATTCCTGAGACTTAGCTTCACTCTGGTCTTTTCTAAGTTCTTCCAATTAAAAGAGACTCTCAAGTAATTTCCCTCTTTTTGCTTACGCTAGGTCCCTAAATAACAAATTCTCTTTAGTTTAACGATACTCCCATTTCATCCCTACTGTCTCTGAAACATTTCTTTGTTTTAACAAAACAAAACATTTTGAAGTATGTCATTGAGGTTACCCAGAGTGTTCTGAACTTTATTTTCACCAATAGGTTCCTCAAAACTTGTAAATATGGTATGTTATTTCTTCAGGGAACACTCATGAAGCATTAACTGGATCAGACTTTCAGTACATTTTCCTTGTTACCAGTGAATGGATGAAAACATGCAGTGAGCAGAAACACAATCAGGATAATATCATGTTCTTTGAGTTAGAAATCACCAAGACTGGAGGCACTTGGATGGCTCAGTTGGTTGAGCTTCTGACTTTGGCTCAGGTCATGATCTCACGGTTTGTGAGTTTGAGCCCCACATTGGGCTTGCTGTTGTCAGTGTGGAGCCTACTTCTGATCCTCTATCCCCCTTTCTCTGCTCCTTCCTCTGCTCCCCCCCCATTTGTGCTTTCTCAAAAGTAAATAAACACTTTTTTTTTTTAAAAAGGAAATCACCAAGACTGGGGTGCCTGGCTGGCTCATTTGGTGGAGCATGCAACTCTTGATCTCAGGATTGTGAGTACAAGCCCCACATTGGGTGTAGAGACTGCTGAAAAATAAAATCTTTAAAAGGAAGAAAGAAGGGTACCTGAGTGGCTCAGCCAGCTAAGCATTTGACTCTTGATTTCAGCTCAGGTCATGATCACATTTCATGGGTTCAAGCCATGTGTTGGGCTCTGCGCTGACAGTGCTTGGGATTCTCTGTTTCTATCTCTTCCCCTCCCCTCCTCTCTCTCTCTCAAAATAAATAAAATAAACATTTTTAAAATTTTTTAAAAATTAAAAAAAGAAATCACCAAGACTGATTTAAGTAAGAGTCATGCAAACATAGTCCCTCATCTTATACAACTGTAATGTTCATAGTTTAAAGCACATTTTTTTATCATTACTATTCACAATCTCTTGATAAATTACATGGTGTATTAATTACGAGTATTCAAGCTAGTAATTCCATTTGGCAGGTTCTGACAGAGTTCCTTAACGTTAATTTCTTGAAAATTTTCTTGAAGCTGGCAAAGGGTCATAATTTTAAATCAGAAAAGATCACTAACCCTTATTAGTTACATATGACCAACAATATATAAGAGGATTTTTAGAGGTTCGATCTCTAGGACTGCAGGGGAGGGTTGGAGAAAAGTGTGATCTAGGAGGAATACAAAAGGGGTTGCAACAATACCTACAACTCTTAAAATTGTTTTATTAAGTAATCTCTATGCCCAATGTGGGGCTTAAACTCATGAATCCAAGATCAAGGGTCGCATGCTCTACTAACTGAGCCACCAGGTGCCCCTGTGACACTTTATTTTAAAAATAAAACATCTGGGGAAAAAACAGCTGGTTAAAATTTGAGGAGGCTGGTTATTAAGAGTCTAACTCTAAGCTGGTGAGTCCCAGATATTATTTTTAGCTATTCGAATGTCACTGTGCTTGTTAATTTTGTGTGTCAACTTGAATAGGCTAAAGGACGCCCCAATAACTGGTAAGTCATTTTTTTGTCTGTGTGTATCCGTGAGGGTGTTTCTGGAAGGGATTAGCATTTGATTGATAGACTGAGTAAGATTGCCCAATGTGGTTGGGCATCATCCAATCCACAGAGGATCTGAATAGAGCAAATAGATGGAGGAAGGGTGAATTTTTTCTCTGTTTGAGTGGGGACATCTATCTTCTCCTGTCCTTGGACATCAGTGTTCCTGGCTCTCCAGTCTTTGTACTTACACTAGAGCTTACACCATTGGCTCTCCTGGTTCTCAGGCCTTCAGACTCAGACTAATTGTACCACTGGCTTTCCTGATTCTCTAGCCTGCAGACAACAGATTGTGAGTCTTCCTGGCTTCCATAATTGCATAAGCCAATTCCTATTCCTATAAGTCATGTACACAGGATATGTATACAGATACATATCCTATAGTAGGATATTATTCTGTTTTGTTCTGTTTCTTTGGAGAACCCTAGTACAGTCATGTAGGGTCACTTAATGGGAAGGTCTTGTCCTAGCAGCCAGAGCTAGAATTTAGTCATGGGATTCAGAGACTATGGGGTCAGTTTGTTTAAATGCTGAGTTTTTTTAAATCTATTCTCAATCCAAAAAATAGCAGCAACATTATAAATAACATAAAGTATAATTTCAGGATTTTAGCATTTCCAAATATAGAAATGAGTAAGCCACCCATCTAAGTATAATGATAAAACACACTATTATCCTAAAAAGCAATAATAATCCTGTGGTTTGGGACATATGAGTTCGTTATACAGCAATTTAGAAAAAAATGTGGAAATCACAGCTTAAGTTGCCAGATATATCACATTGCAATTTAATATTTTTCACCCTTTGATTTACATATTTAGCTTAATACACTTCCTCAGAGTTTTATGACAAATTATGCCATTATATCTTTTCCAATTTATTCATAAATTATGATTCAATCATGAACTTCTCCAGGCCTCTTCAATGGCTGGCACATACTTGAAACAAATATTTCATTTGAAATGTACTAAATATAGGTGTTCTACTTATATATCAAAGTACACCTGCCCAAAATTTCAAACTATTATCTACGTAGGTTGCTTGTTGCTTGTTGTACATTCTGGGGAGTACACTCTGACACAGAGCTGGGGACAGCGAGCCATTCGTTAAAGGCAAATCTCGGTGGGTCACCATTGTGTTGACAGTAGTTTATCCCCTGTGCTGCTCAGATCCACTTCTTTTTAAGTAACTTGTTTTTTCTAATTGAAACATAGTTGACACACATTACATTCGTTTCAGGTGTACAGACCCACTTCTTCACATATATTCGGGAACACCTCCTCCCAGAGCCCAGTGAACCTGTTTTCCAAGGGAAATTTGGAAGTGGGAAATACGTGGGAGGAATCGCAGATACCACCACAGCAGCTGACGTCAGGTCTGTAGCTGAGCCCCACCATTTCCTTTCCTCACTATCCACTTAAGATTCTCCTCACCCTTAGAGAGCACCTGTGGTGGTCTCAGTAGTTTGCCCCATGGTTTGGCCCAGGTCCTTATCCAATGAGTCTGGTTCCCAGGGTGCCATGCCTTCCTTTGTCCACGTGCCTTCAAAATTAGTCAAGGCAGCCCTAGGAGGCACTCAGGTGGATCTCCTGGGCACCAAGCATCTCCTCCCTGCCTCCACTGCCTGATGGCAGTTACACTTCTTCCTGACTGGCAGGGTCAATGGATTCTGACAGAATGATGAATGCTCTTTTTGTCTGCCAAGTTGGAGCTTGACAGTGGCAGGAACTAGATCAGCCTTGGTGAGTGAGTTCATCTTTGGTGGGCCTTGTACAGCCTCCATTCACTGCCACCTGGGTGTTCTGTTCATGCATCCATTGCACAACCGCTGAGGTAGCTCATGACAGAGGCTGGCCAGCATCAAGTGGCCAAGCCATTTTGGCTTCTTGGTAGTTTCGAGTCTCTTCCATGGTGGATGCTCTCTGGGGGACATTAACATGTGACGCAGGGACCCTCATACTTGTATTCACAAATGTTTATCTACATGTTCTACCCCAGATCTATTTGGCTCTAATCTTTTAGTATTTCTTTTTTCAGGCCCCTATCTAAGAGGCTGAGCCATTGACCACTGATATGGGTTTTCATACATTCTATCCCTGGGCCACTTGTTTTCCACACAAATCAGAGGACCCAGTACCTGTGTGCTCATTGGAGGAATTTCATTCACCAGTGGCTTTTATTTTTAAATTTTTATTTTATAATTATTTTAATGAAAAAAATTATTTTTAACACTTATATATTTTTGAGACAGAGAGACAGAACACGAGCTGGGGAGGGGCAGAGAGAGAGGGAGACACAGAATCTGAAGCAGGCTCTAGCCTCTGAGCTGTCAGAACTGAGCCCGATGCAGGGCTTGAACCCACGGACCGTGAGATCATGACCTGTGCCGAAGTCGGACACCCAACCAACAGAGCCACACAGGCGCCTCTATATTTATTTATTTTTGAGAGAGAGGGAGTGCTCGAGTTGGGGAGGGGCTGCGAGAGAGATGAGACAGAGGATCCGAAGCTGGCTCTGTGCTAAAAGCAGAGAGTCTGACGTGGGGCTCAAACTCATAAACAGTGAGATCATGACCTGAGCCGAAGTGGGATGCCTCATCAATGGACACTTGGACTGCTTGCATATCTTGGCCATCGTAAGTAATGCTGCTATAAACATGGGGAATCCATGTATCCCTTTAAATTAGTGGTTTTGTATCCCCCCACCCCTTTTTTATGTGGGCTCTACACCCACATGGGGCTTGAACTCATGACCCTGAG
>NW_027529638.1:7376071-7425126 GCF_008692635.1 Crocuta crocuta | reverse complement strand
CATTCAGCAGTGACTTTTATTTTTAAATTTTTATTTTATAATTTTTTTAACGAAAAAAATTATTTTTAACACTTATATATTTTTGAGACAGAGAGACAGAACACGAGCTGGGGAGGGGCAGAGAGAGAGGGAGACACAGAATCTGAAGCAGGCTCTAGCCTCTGAGCTGTCAGAACTGAGCCCGATGCAGGGCTTGAACCCACGGACCGTGAGATCATGACCTGTGCCGAAGTCGGACACCCAACCAACAGAGCCACACAGGCGCCTCTATATTTATTTATTTTTGAGAGAGAGGGAGTGCTCGAGTTGGGGAGGGGCTGCGAGAGAGATGAGACAGAGGATCCGAAGCTGGCTCTGTGCTAAAAGCAGAGAGTCTGACGTGGGGCTCAAACTCATAAACAGTGAGATCATGACCTGAGCCGAAGTGGGATGCCTCATCAATGGACACTTGGACTGCTTGCATATCTTGGCCATCGTAAGTAATGCTGCTATAAACATGGGGAATCCATGTATCCCTTTAAATTAGTGGTTTTGTATCCCCCCACCCCTTTTTTATGTGGGCTCTACACCCACATGGGGCTTGAACTCATGACCCTGAGATCAAGAGTCACATGCTCTACCAATTGAGCCAGCTAGGCAAACCAGTGTTTTTACATTCTTTAGGTAAACACCCCAGTAGTGGGATTGCTGGATCATAGGGTAATTCTATTTTTAACTTTTTGAGTAACCTCTGTACTGTCTTCCATAATGGCTGCACCAGTTTGTATGGCCACAAACAGTGCAAGAAGGTTCCTCTTTTTCCACATCCTCACCAACATCTGTTGTTTCCTGTGTTTTTCATTTTAGTCATTCCAACAGGTATGAGGTGATATCTCACTGTAGTTTTGATGTGCATTTATCTGGTGATAAGTGATGATGCGCATCTTTTCATGTGTCTATTTGCCATCTGTATGTCTTTGGAGAAATATTTATTCATGTCTTCTTCCCATTGTTTAATTGGATTATTTGTTTTTTAAGTGTTGAAATTTACCAGTTTTTAAAAATATATTTTGGATACTAACCCTTTATCAAATATGTCATTTGCAAATATCTTCTCCCATTAAGTAGATTGCCTTTTAGCTCTGTGGATGGTTTTCTTTGCTGTGCAGAAGCTTTTTATTTTGATATAGTCCCAATAGTTTATTTTTGCTTTTGTTTCCCTTGCCTTCAGGGGATGTCTAGAAAAAAGTTACTATAGCTGGTGTCAGAGAAATTACTGTCTGTGCTCTCTTCTAGAATTTTTATGGATTCAGGCCTTACATTTAGGCCTTTAATCCATTTTAAATTTATTCTTGTGTTTAGTGTAAGAAACTGGTCCAGTTTCATTCTTTTGCCTGTTGCTGTCCAGTTTTCCCAACACCATTTGTTGAAAAGACTGTCTTTTGCCCATTGGATATTCTTTCCAGCTTTGTTGAAGATTAATTGGCCATATAATTGTGGGTTTATTTCTGGACTTTCTATTCTTTTCTGTTGACCTATGTGTCTATTTTTGTGCCAGTACCTTATTGTTTTGATTCTATAGTAATGCAACTTGAAGTCAGAAATTGTGATACTTCCAGTTTTGTTTTCTTTCTCAGGATTGCTTTGGCTATTTGGGTCTTTTGTGGTTCCATATAAATTATAGTATTGTTATTCTAGTTCTGTGAAAAATGCTTTTGGTATTTTGATTGCATTAAATGTGAAGATTGTTTCGGGTGGGATAGACATTTTAATAGTATTTGTTCTTCCAATCTATGAGCATGAAATGTCTTTCATTTCTTTGTGTCATCTTCAATTTCTTCCATCAGTGTTTTATAGTTTCCAGAGTATAGGTCTTTCACCTCTTTGGTTAGGTTCATTCCTAGGTATCTTATTTCTGGCACCTACCAGTGTTTAAGGCCACACCCATGTGGGACTGCAGTGAACTTCTATTTTCAGCTTGCACCCACTTATTGAGTGGACCCAGCCATGACTCAAATTTAAGCTTTCCTCCTCCACCATGGGCAAGTACTTCCCTTGTATCAGGGATTAATGGCATGCCAGAAATTGTTTTTAAAAGGAGTAAAATTCTCTGCTGCAAATGTCATTGCCTTTCTCTGGAATCCCAGAGGCTTACATTGTGATTATCCTACTGCAGCTTGCCCAAAGTTCCACATGGCATCTTTTACCACTACTGATACTTCTAACATCATAGGTCTTTTAGTTCAGTGGTCCAAAGGGCAGGACTGTTTGCACCATAATCTGGTCCTCCTCTAGAACCCTTTCTCCTCTGGGCCCTATTCAAAGCTAGCAGCCTTTATCACTTCATCCCAAAAGCAGAATATGCTGCCTTCGGAATCAGAAGCAGCATGTATCTGATGTTATGCTTTCTTTTTCGTTGCAGTGTGAGATGCAATAATTAGTCCCTTAGTTTGGATGAGATACCTTGGCATGCCACTGGCCATCGAACCCCTAAAAATTGTATCGACATGTCAGGCTCCTGAATCTTAGTAGGATTTATCTTCTACCATTTGGTGCTTACGTGTCCTATCAAAATATCCAATGTGCTAGCCCATTTGCTCATCCAGTTTGATTAGAATGACGTCACTGATACAGCAGGTAAATGTGAGATTCTGCAAGATGTCCATTCAAGCCTCATGGGGCTATATTATGACAGAGGCATATAATATACTGTATTATAACATAGCCTGAGGGCAAAATTATAAATGTATATATCCTGTCCATGTAAATACAGTCTTTCTTCTTTCCAATCCACATTTTGGATATGGATGGAAAAGGAATTTCAGCAAATTAATGGATATATATGATGTGCTGTGGCCATATTAATCTGCTATAGCAAAGATATTATGTTTGGTAGAGCAGCAGCAAATAGGGCTTCTAGTTAGTTGAGTTTCAAAGGTCTAATATGATTTTGGTGGGGGGGGGAATCTATGCAGTTTTTAAATGAGCAAGACTTGCAGATTAAATCGAGATATAATGCAGACCACCATCTTCGCACCTTTTTGAGTTTTAGGAGTGGTACTACCATTGTTCCCAGAAATATACTGCTTCTGGCTTATTATCTTAACTGGAGTCAGTGGGGAAAGAGGAGCCGTTTCAGAGGTTTTCACTTGTTCTTGACCACTATGAAATCTTTTCTCCCAAGGACCAAAATTCCGACTTCCAAGTATGACTATTCCAGTTATATATTCAAGGAATGGTAAAATAACCACCAGGTGGCTTTCTTAATACAGTGGATTTACTGCAAGCTAGACCCTAACCAGCAATTACTTGAATTCTGTATGCCCTCATTCTAAGAGAAGAGCCAAGATGATGTTTCAAGGCTCTGAGTATCAATGTAAAGTCAGACATGAGTCTAACAATATTAGAAATACTCAGGTATTACCTTTTCCAAGGTGTACAATTACCCAAATAAATGGCCATAGATCCATTTGAGGAAGAACTAGGAAAACCATTTCCCCATTATTGTACATGGTTCCTTTCTCTCGGGCATCCAACTTCTTCAGTCAATAGATTTGGAGTCTGAAAACTGTCACAGGTCCAGAAATTGGGCAAAAGATTGTGATGAGTATACTTATTTTGGTGAACACTTAGAAGCGTATACAATTGTTAAATCATTATAGTGTACACCTGAAACTACTATAGTAGTGTATGTTAATCATAATTGGATTAAATAATTGTGATATTTTATCGATACAACTGCCTATTATTAGGCTTTCCTATTAGCCATCATAATTTTTTGACAGTACAAATCAAATAGTGCCCTTGTTGGCTGCTATCTGTTTTACACCTAAAGACTTCATGTCTTATTAACTGTTAACAGAACTATAATTCTCAGGGACAGGCCCTATTGGCTGCTACACACTTTTTTAAAAGAAATTTAAGTCTTTTTTTTCTTTTAGTTTATTTTGAGACAGAGAAAGGCAGAGAGACAGAAAAAGCACAAGCAGGGGAGGGGCAGAGAGAAGGGGAGACAGAATCCCAAGCAGGGTCCACACCATCAGTGCACAGCCCAATGCAGAGCTTGAACTCACAAACCGCGAGATCATGACCTGCGCTGAGATCAAGAGTCAGATGCTTAACAGACTGTGCCACCCAGGTGCCCCTAAACACTTTTCAGTTATCACAAATATTCTTGTCAATCCTTATTGATTCAAAGATTATCTAGATGAAGATCTTACAAGTGTTTATTACACTGTTTCAACATTTTGTAGACTTAAAGATTTCTAAAATAAAAAGTAGGGTAGAAACCAGTGATAAAAATTATTAACATTATATTCTCTTAATTATTTTTAGCACTCATTGCTGATGAGCTTGTGTGACCTGCCATGTCAACATAACACTTTTGGAGAGCAGTGTGAATTCCAATATGTGTAAAGAGTAAACATTTTGTTTATATTGTATACACTGTTTAATTCCATTGCTGAAAATTCATCCTGAAAGAATCATCTAAAGTATGGAAAAAAACCCATTCTCATGAACGTATGTATTATTCATAGTAGGAGAAAAGTGGAAATAACCTGAATATATAACTGTGGGGAATTGGGTAAGAGAATTGTAATATACCTACTCAGTGGAATATTCTGAAGCCACTAATGTTACCAATGTTGTGATGCACTAAGGATGACAGTATTACTTACACAGTATTTCTGGCCAAAATGCAGAAACCCAAAAATGTTGTATCCACATAAAAAGATCACAACAACCTTATCAGCTCAGCACTGAGTGTCAAATTGTGGTAAGAAAACAATCCAATAAACCCCATTAAGGGATAATTCTTCAAACCTACTGTCCTTTATTTTTTAGAGTATCAATATCTCAAAAGGCAAAGAAAAACTGAGACATTGTTCCAGATTAAAGAAACCTGAAGGGACATCACAACTAATGTAATGCATGATCCTGGATGGGGCTGGGGTCGGGGGGGATGGGGAACAATTCTATGAAAGTAATTATTGGAAGAATTGGCAAAACTCAAATATCAATTATATGTTTTAGATAAAAGTATTGAATCAATATTACATTTCCTGATTACATTAATTATATGGCTCTGTAAGAAAATGTCTTTATACTTAGAGGGAATGTGCTGAACTATTTAGAGGTTATTATATCTGCATCTGTTTTTGAATGGCTCAGAAATAATGAAAGATTGAAAACCAAGCAACATGTTAATGATTGGTGAATTTAGAAAGATTTGTGGGAGTTTACTGTTGCAACGATTCTGTAAGTTTGATAATTTTTCAAAATAAAACGTTTAAAAATGTTCTCCAGTCTGTAACCAATGTTGAATTTGAAAAATTTGCAATAAAATAACATGCAAAAAAACGCCCAGTTCGAAATTGTATGTGCCCTACAATGGTCAAAGCATAAAGTGTTGGTATGTTGGATATACGGGAGTATTAGAAGAGGTTTTCCTTAAAAATATTTTTCTTTTACATTGTTTGTTATATTGTATTTAAAATGAAACCATTACATAAGAAGAAATGCATTTCAAAAATCAGCAAGGGGAAGAACAATAAGAAATAACAAGAATAACAAAATAATTTTTAAAGTTCCACTTCTGCTCCAGGGTTTCTTAACCATTTTGAAAAAAACATGTTTAGTTTATAGATTCAAAGCAAATTAAGCTGTTGTTCCAACCCTATAGTGGGTTTAAAACCCAGCTCTAAATTAAAAAACAAACAAATAATAATAAAACAAAGTCAGCTTTGGGTGTGGGTGTGATTTCTTTTTTTTAATGAGCTAAGCACCGGCCTTTTAAGTAAGGTTATCTTCTATCAGATATCTATCTGATTTACTCTCCCAAAACAGCAGCATAATTCCAAGTGTCTTTATAGTACATTAAATATCTTTAGCCCCTAGGCAGGTTCAGAAAATAGCATGAATTTCCTATATTAAACATTCTTTTTTCAGCTTAAGAAACAAAACAAAGAGCTTTATTGTGGTATAGTTGACATAGAATGTAACATTGCTTTTTAAGACAAAAAAATAAAATAAACAAAAGTAATAAGCTAAAATATTTAAAAGCTTTCACTCAAATACATCAGTCCAGTATTGTTGATTGCTCTGCCTTTCAAGTACTAAATTTAGCCAATTTTTTGTAATTAACAAAACAATAATTTCCCCATTGGCTTTTTAATTTTAATAACGGTTGTTGATATTTTCCTATATATTTCTAAAAATCTCTCTCAGAATGTAAAAATTAAGCTTTATTAAGATGATGTGACTGTGTTTACCCATCTTGCCATTTTACTTTATTATAAAATGTAACAGTTACCACATTTAACTTTCATCTGAATAAATTCTCTCTACTTATCAGAGGTGTGTAGGAGGAAGCATATAAGAATATAAGAAACAATTTTTAAACAAGGTCAGATTATTTTTTTTAAGGTGCCATTTCCATAAATTGTCTGACAATTAAACTAACAATTGATTTCATAAGTCTGCTCAAAAATGGTATTTTGTCATTTCCCAGAAGTCAGTTTTTACAAGATACCCAGTCTGCTAATATGCATATCTGGATCAAATCCTCCCCCCTTCCTAAAACCTGATAATCTCAGGTCCTGATATGATGAAGTACAGACCCTTGTTTCCTAATTTTCCATTTCAGAGCTCACAGTGCTGTTGGTTAGTTTGCACTAAATGCATCCACAGGGCTGGCAAAAGTTCTTCCCAAATAGCGTGTCTTTTATAGTGATTTGTCATTTTTTCCCCAGAGACAAATGGCGCTCTGAGTATTAGCATTATACTATAATTTATATTAATAAAACAATAATCATGGTTTTACATTAGCTACTTGAAACACACAGGATCATATCAGAATTTTTAGTACATCTCATGTTTTTAAGCAACGTCCTGAATGAGGACTGGTATCAAACTCTGAAATTAAAGAGTTTAGAAGTAGATAAATCAAAAATTCCTAATTCATAGCTCTCTGAAGATTCAGTTGGAATAGAAAGGCACATGGCAAGTCCTGAAGAAGGCTAATTAGCCATCGAGACAAGGTCTTCAGATTGACATTTCCTCAGAGAATCATTACAGTCCAAAGACACAGAGAAAATCCAGCCCACAGGGGTAGCTTTCCACTTGCCAAGCTCAGAAAGCGTAAGTATAAAAAGCTAAAAAACTTCATACTGTTTAAAAAAAAAAATGGACTGTGTGGTGCTCGGCTGTCCCAGTTGGTAGAGCAAGTAATTCTTGACCTCGGGGTCATGAATTCAAGTCCCATGTTGGATGTAAAGCTTACTTTTAAAACATTTTTTGAAAAATGGACTCTGAGCTGGGGCACCTGGGGGGCTCAGTCGGTTAAGCTTCCAACTCTTATTTCAGCTCAGGTCATGATCTCACAGTTGGTGAGTTCAGTTTGGAAGTTCAAGCCCCATGTTGGGATCTGTGCTGACAGCATGGAGCCTGCTTGGGATTCTCTCACTCTCCCTCTCTCTCTCTCTCTCTCGTTCCCTGACTCTCTCTCTCTCAAAAATAAACATTTTTAGGGGCGCCTGTGTGGCTCAGGTTAAGCGCTAAGCGGTTAAGCTTAATTTGTACTAAATGCATCCACAGGGCTGGTTAAAGGTCTGACTTCGGCTCAGGTCATGATCTCGCGGTTCATGGGTTCGAGCCCCGCGTCAGGCTCTGTGCTGACAGCTAGCTCAGAGCCTGGAGCCTGCTTCGGATTCTGTGTCTCCCTCTCTTTCTGTGCCTCTCACCTGCTCGCACTCTGTCTCTCTGCCTCTCAAAAATGAATGTTAAAAATTAAAAAAAAAGAAAGAAAAAATAAACATTTGTAGAAAAATGGACTCTGAGTAATATAACAGTTATGGATCATGTTTCCATATCAGCCCTGCATACATACAAATCAATATGGGAATATATGTTTATATATATGTATATGACTGTGAACCTGGAATCAAAACAAGGTGAATTAGTTGTATGGTTGGTGTCCTCAAGAAACCATTTCCAATGAGGTACAATGGACAAGAGATGTTTTTGCACCAGAGCACCTTATCCACAGAATAATGCTAGGGTCAGATCACCAAGTATTGAGATTCTAGATTTCTCTTTTATAGATGGCAAGCAGGCCATCTGCCACCCATTAATATATTTCTGTCTTTAGACAAATTCAATGCAGGCATCTACTCAGAATGAAAATTCAGTCATGCCTCCCTGGGAGTTCCACTTAAATCTCTGAATTTTGAGTGTTCACAATTCTGTAGGTTATTTCTAAATACTATTGATCTCATCCCATATGTTTAAATTTTTTCCTAATTTCAGTTTTAAAAGGTAAATTAAGTTCATTTGGGAACTACTTTATTGTTGTCCAACATACTGCTTACAATTTTTTTTCACATACTCTTTGCAGATGATTTCTTTCCCTTTGTTTCAATGATCTCACTAACTAGGTGGTCCAGTCACAATCTAGTCAATATTATACAGTGTTAAGAGCCCTGAAGGCCAAACTGTGTTCTTGGGAAAGTTATTTAACCTTAGTTTCCTTATCTATCTCAGAACATTGAACATAATATGAGGTTATAATCATGGAAAGTAAACAGCACAATGTGGTACTTAGCATATCACAATTTTTCTATTACTTACATTATTAGTTTTCAGGCTAGAATTTTATGTGGTTTTTAAAATTAGATTTGAATTTTCCCAAATATTTGTTAGCAATTTACCTACAAATCATCAAGAAGCTAATATTTTACTAGTGGAGACAACTTGCAATTAATTAAACAATGTTTAATATGATATTGGGTTTAGAGCTAGGGTAATGACGTGGTCTGAAGAAAAAGCAAGAAAGGTAAGGAGATAAGGAGTAATGAGTATACTAACTCAGGGTGGTCAAGGAGGTCTATCAGGAGATGGCTGTAGAACAGACCTGAGTGAAACGGGGGAAGGAACTAGGTGACAGGTTCATTCATTAGATGAGTGTTTGTTATGGTGCTTGTTAGCTGCATCCTTTTGGTTCTTAGTCACACTTCTTTCTATGGGTACTGAACTATTTATATTTCTATGACTTAGGAGGCCAAGCAGATTTTACAGTCCAGGAAGGAAGTGCCTGGGCTTCCCATGTGCTTTAAATATCTGCCAGGGATTACACATTTCCCATGACTGACTTAGTACTTCTTGAATGGTTTGTCAGTTCTGTAAATGAATTAAATATTAGAAGTCCTTTGAAGAGGAGCAAGCATTTGGAAGAACCTATCAGAAGAAAGCAGCTATGATATGGAGGAAAGAATCTTGAGTCAAGAGAATTGGGTTTGAATGCCAGGTCACCACTGACTGTGTGGACTTGCATATGTCCCCTAACTGTACTGCATTTGTTTCTTTATCTCTAAAATGGGGATGATAATGTTTAAATCACATAGTTGTTATAAAGGTCGAATGAAATAATTGATATGAAAAACACTTAGTATGCAATAGGAAATCAGTAAATGATACTTGATTTTGAAATTTTGGAGTATCCTTAAAGATAATGGTCTGCAGTGTGTTTTCTGCATAAAATAAGTCTTAGGATATTACACTAAATTTAAAAAGTAGAAATAAGAGATTTATGTAACTATAATATTACCTCATGATAATTGTAGTTAACATTGAGCTCCCACCATGTTCTAAGAACTATTCTAAGCATGTTACATGGATTAACTCATTTATTTCTCACACCGACCAAACAAGATAAGTACTATTATTTTGCCCATCTAACTCATGACAAAAATGAGGCACAAAGATGGGGCTCCTGGCTGATTCAGTCAGTAGAGCATGTGACTCTTAATCTCAGGACATGAGTTCAAGCCTTGCATTGGGTGTGGAGCCCACATAAAAAAGTAAAAAATGAAGCACAAAGAGACTAATTAATCTGCATACTGTCATATAGTAAGTGGTAGAATTGAGATAACAAATGCAATAATTAAAAGATTACTTACCCTGTCCCAAGCCATCACTTAGGACTTTCCATTAAAAAAATTAAGCTTTTTTATTTTTTAAAGTTTATTTATCTTGAGACACAAAGAGAGGGAGAGAGAGAGAAAGAGAGAGAGCAGGGGGTGTGCAGGGGCTGTGCAAAGGGAGTGAGAGAATCCCCATGCTAATGGCGCAGAGCCTGAACCCAGGAACTGGGAGATGTTGCCAAAATCAAGAGTCGGATGCTTAACTGATGGAGCCACCCAGGCAGCCCCACCTAGGTTTTTCCTAAAGAAACATATCTGCAGAAATTGACAGTAACAAAAAAATTGAACTTAAGGCATGACTAAGTTTAAAGAGAGTGGGTAAGGTAAAAAAAAAAAAAACAACAACCCAAAAACTCAGTGTTAATGTTAATTAAAGGTTGCTTTAGATTATATCTAAAGTGAATAGCCCACACTGTAATATTAAGGATCATTTACTTTATTATGTAATTTCGTATCTTCTTTCTAAAGATTACTCATTTTAAGAAAAACAGTTGCTTAATACTGATCAGAGACTAAGAAAGGCACCTAAGAAGAACAGATCATCTAAAATTCCAAGGACTTTTAAAAAAAAATACTAGAGTACAGCAATAATATTTTGAGGGATTGATTGTAACAGATGTGATCAGTTTGAGCCACAGTTGAACAACACCCAGCAAAACAATGACTCTGGTTATCTAGAAACTGAAAATTCCAATGACAAAGAGGTAAATAAATGATAAAAACAACCTATATGTTTTACCAAATTATCTAAAATCTTTTACCATGAATTAAATCTATAAAAGCTAGAATATACCAGCTTGAGGAATATATTATATAGCGAAAAGATCATGACTATTTATGCATGCTAAATGATAACCAATCATCCCAGCCTTACAAATAATAGTTACCATGATACTATACTGAACCATTAGTTATATATTAACTAACTAAATGAAGTAGAATATATTTCCATTCCATATCCCATTTCATATATCTTTTTATTGTCCTTTTCCTTAAGAATAAGCATGAATATGGTACTAAGATGACAAACGTAATTTTTTGTAGATTAATAGAAAAATAAAGTATACCATTCCTACTCTCCATATTTCAAATTGGCAAAAACAAAACCACATAAACACATAGATAAAAACTTAACTATCAAATCTTTGATATGGTAGAACATAATGGCGATATTATTAGGCAGAGACCCATCAATGTGCCATAAAAACCTATGCAAGGAAGTGTATACAAAAAGGAGAGAAATCAAGCTACAAAGAACAGAAGCATATACAAGTATTATAGAAGTATTAGGATGACTGACAAAAGTGGGTAGCTTTTTAATCAAAAGTTAATAAAATAGAAGCTATCATTAAAAAAAAGTTTTAAGAACATCATCACTGTCTTTCAGTCCCATAGGGAAACTGAAATGTCCTTAATTCTTTGCTATTATCTAGAAGCACTGTGAAAATACATCGATGTTATCACCACAAAGATAACCAGATACTACAAGAAGATACCACTGAGATCAAGTGTAATTAGTTTGAATAGCTTAACAGTAGATAGTCTTTGTAAGTAGAATTCATTCACTTTTACTATTTTTTTTTAGAATTCCATCTACTTTTAAACCTACTAGAGCCAAGCATACTGGAAAAAAGCTTTCATTAATCAGCTCTGACATCCAGGGAAACCAAAACATAGGAACAGGCAATGGTTTTGAGTTCTTGTACAGTCTCAATTATGTGTTAGTCAACTCAAGCAACCATTATGTACTCAACAATAGGTATGACACAGGGCTGGACATCAGCAACACTATAAGCAGGCAGGCACAGGCAGCCTACTTCTACTGACTTTTCTAGTGTTAACATTCTTAAGAAATATGGAAAATAGTAATATGTCTTCCTCACTAGAACTTTATCGTAGTGCTCTACTAGATTTATCTTTTTATTTTATTAACAAGCCTGTGCAGAATAACACTGTCTTAAGAAATAACAACATAGCGTCTTAGAGGAAAAAGAAATGTAGGATGCCAGTGTGGGGATAACCTTCTAATTGCCAATGATTGTTGTGAATATAACGATATTTTTCCGAACATTAAAGCCTCTGTCGTAGGTAGCTTCAGTAAGAAAGAAAAAAGTTGACTTGAAACTTTAAGATATCATTGGCGTACATGACAATGTGACGAAGTAAACAAAAGAAAAATTTTAAACATTGTTTTAAAAAACATCAGGGGAGAAGCACGAGGTTGCTTATTATTAAGCACTTACAGAGTCGGATGCGTTTTCAAAGCTGGTTACAATCATTACCACAGCACACCCTTGTGAGGTAAGTGTATTATCATCTGTGGTTCATAAATGAAAAAGCTGAGGCACTGAATCACTTGCCTAAGGAGAATGAGTCAACGTCAAGAGTCATAGTTGACCGACCTAACTTCTGACGGTCAGTCCAGGGCTTAGTCAGCGGGGGCCGGAGTGGCTTCCCTGGCTGGCGCCTGGACTTAGGCTGTTTCCGTTCACGCTGAAGTGGAACCGAGAACACAGAACTTTCAAATAATTTTTCCTTGTACTCAAGATTGAGCCCTGAGGTCTTATCTCAGGACTTGGGACAGGAAAAGCTGTCGGGTGCCCTCCCCCTCCCCCAACCTGTGGCAAGTGGGTACTGTGGGCGGTTCTGCCACCCCCTTTCGCAGTGATGGCAATGAGTGACCACCAGCGTTAGCGGAGCCGGGGGACGGGGGAGGGTGGATTGCTTTAAACAAGGACTCGCCATCGCCGCCTCTTTCTGCAAAGCGAAAGAAAATGGTGGGAAGTCAAACAAAATTTAAATAAACAGACGACTCGTCCTAGGACCTCGACTAAACAAATGAAGCCTCGCTGTGCGTGCTGAGCCTGCAGTTCCCAACTTTCCGGGGAAGATGGGACGACAGGGCAACAAAGGGCACGGCAGGCATGTCTGGCAGTAGGCGCTATAGCAGCTATCCAGGCGGAAGAGCACAGGACTGAACACCAACCTCCAGCACGCTAGGGTCCGCCGCCGAGAACCGTGCACCCTGCCCACCAACCACGTGACAAGCCCCCCCCCTTTTTCTTTAAAATTCTTTACCCTTAAAAAAAAAAAAAGAGAGGGAGCCAGAGAGTGAGCGAGAGACTCCACTTCCCAGAAGCCTCTTGTTACCCACGCAGCCGCAGTCTTGCGCAGGCGCCGCCAGGGCCAAACGGACACGTCCGTCACGTGAACAGTAGCCGGCCAATCCGGTTTGAATCTCATTTTTTTCCTCTCACCCCTCCCTTCAGGAGCGGTTGTGCGATCAGATCGATCTAAGATGGCGACTGTGGAACCGGTGAGTATTGCCTTTGGCCCCCACCCCCACCGGTCCCCGCGCTCCGTCCCCCTTCGGACTGGGGGACCCCGCGGGACTGCGTTCCCGGCGCGCACGCTACCTCTTGCTGCCCCCTCCCCCTCTTCTTGGGTCTGACCTCTCCGCGGGCAACTGGGGACGCCCCGGCGGCTGGCCGCGGCGGCGTGTAGCGCACACGTTCCGGTGGGGGCCCAAGAGCCGGGGGAGAGGGGTGGGGGAGGGGCGGCACGGCGCCTCCTGTGAAGCCGCGAGGTGGTCTCTAAGGGTGGAGGGGGATCGGGGCCCTGGGCTAGGTGTGTGAGGTTTGTGTCTTGGCGATAGAAGGGTGCAGGACTGGCCCCGAGCGGGCGCTGGGAGCTGCAGGGAGGGTGGGCGGCGAGCCGGCCTGGAATGAGATGGAGGAGGGAGCCCCGGGGTAGAATCACTCTCCCTCTTTCCCTCCCGAGCTCCAGCCTGGGGGTTCGGGTGCGTCCGAGACGCACGCGGGTTTCCTGTAGACCGGTGGGCCAGGGAGCCGGNGCCGCCGCACGCGCGGAGAAGCTTCGACCTCGTCGTGGGGAGCCGAGAGGGGCAAGCGCATGTTACTCCAACGCGCTCAAGAGTTGCCGGGGTTGGCGGCAGGGGAGGCGAGAAAGGTTTGGGGCGGGGAGGGAAACCTCGTGTAGCGCGGTAAAGCTCCCAGAGTAGGAAGAAGGGTGTTGGTGGTGAGAAACGGGGATCACATTGTCCTCTCCCCTCCATGCTTGATACTGGGCTGTCATGGAGGAGGGAAGGGGAGGAGCGAGGCCTACTGATCGCTGCTGCTGGTCTAGTTGCCGGCGGGACCTGCTGCATTTCACACGCGCCTGTCTCCATTCATTCATCCTTTTCGCGCAGTGCGCACGTCTCCGAGAATGCGGTTGGCTCTTGATCCGTCTGCTCTTCCGAGACTTTATCGCCTGAAAGATTTCTAAGGCACAGTTTATTGGAAATAGACACTTAACTCTAAACATTGGTTTTTCATACTTTTTTTTTTCTTTACTCGTCCCTACCGGCTTTCTTTTCAGTTTAGGCACCATCTTAAACTTAGTTGAAGCAAGCCGATCCCAGTAATTTGGTAGTTACCGCCCAAAAGAGGATATCTTTGTCATAGTTTGGGTTTGCCGGCACTGGGTCACTGAAACTTAAAAGACTTGGGCTGCTGTTTTAGGAATGTCACATTTCACATCTAAGTGAAATTGTTTTAGAGGCTTAATACGGAGTATTTTAAGTAGAAGACCTTTGACACCCTGGAACCAGTTCTACACCTTGTTGCCAGGGTTATTATTATTATTACTTTTTTTTTTTTGTATCTTTCATGGAAGTTTGTGACTTTTGATGACTTAACCAGTTTGCTTTGACTATTTAGAGACTTTTATAGCTAGCTCAAAATTAGCCATGGAAAGGCTTATAGAATACAAAAAGACTTATTTTTCATTACATTGGTGTAAACTATCTGTAGCTTGTTGCCAGAATTTAAGGCAATTCTTCTGTTTGCTAATTTGTTTTTTATTGGTACCAGTTTTCATTTATGTTTCTGAAAATTAGGTTGGCTGCAAAACTGTCTCTTAATTTCCTGATACAGTTAACTCACTTTGGACCATTCATGTTACAGATAAAGATATAGGATGAATATGAAAATATTCCCTTTTAACAAGTTTCCATGTTCACTTTTTAAAACTGGATCTGCTTTCCTACCCACTGTAACCGGCATTAAAAAGCATTACAGCTGATAACAGGAACAAGGTTAACATCTCTAAGCTGTAAAATAATGTATTCTGTGAAGTTTACCAGTAATATTTCGGTCTTTTGGATTTTGCAGAGCTACGTAGTTTTGTTTCAAGAGCACAGAACAGAACTACAAAGTGTTGAAGGACTATTTTGAGTCAGTAAATATTTATAGCCTCTGTTATGCTTAGGAGGTTATACCAAATGTTCTTTAGAATACAGAGTTATGTAAAATGTGATTTTATACCTTGTTCAGTGTAAACTCTTAAGGAACCTAATTCCCAGTGATGCAGTCAATGATAATGGTATACTATTCATTCTGGTGCTGACCCAGGGAAATTTGGATACTGCATTTAAATTTGGGGAGTAGGGAACCTAAAAACCTGAAGTGTGTAAAAAAGTGGAGAAAGACAGTAGTAGTTTGAGGATGTTTGTAAAGTAGACTGAAGTATTCATTTTTAGTAAGAATGGCGAAGTTTTAGTACTTATTTTTTATTAAAAAAATTTTTTTAATGTTTATTTTTAAGAAAGCACGAATGGAGGAGGGGCAGAAAGAGGGAGGCACATAATCTGAAGCAGGCTCCAGGCTCTCAGCCGTCAGCACAGAGCCCGATGTGGAGCTTGAACCCACAAATCGTGAAATCATGACCTTAGTTGAAGTCAGTCGCTTGACCAACTGAGCTACCTAGGCACCCCAAATTTTTAGTACTTCTAATGCACCCTTTTCACAGGTTTGTCTTTTAGAATTCTTTGACAATTTTAAATGGTGGAATTTTTTTTAAAAGCAGCCTATTAGTATTGATTAAAATTGAGGTATTCCTGCTGAAGCTTCCAGAAACCGTTTTTGTTCATTGCTGCTTTAGCCAGTGAGTTCCTTATTGCTTTTCAGTTGGGCATAATCATAAGCACTTAAAGAATCATGGGCTTTTCCTGCTTGTCCCACCTTTCATAGGCTTTGGGGAATTTTTATCTATGGAAATTAACATAAAATAGTCATTTTCAGTTTGATATTTGATTTTAATCAGGTGTGTCTAAGACATCTGTTACATTAAGATGTGGCTTACAAATATCAAATTTGTTGAGAAGCTTGATGGGGCAAATTAATGGAAGCATTTTACCTCTTTACAGGTAATATGGCAAAATTTTGAACATTGGGATCAACATTCCAAAGCATTCGTACTATCTTCTGGCACTGGAATTGTGGCTAGGTCAAAATTAGACTCAATATTAGTCATGAAGATGGCAAGCAGTTTCCCCAGGCCATCTTGCTTACAGTGGGTTATGTTTCTTTGTAGCTTTATTTTCATTCTTAATTTTGGGCTATTTTTTGACTTGTAGTTCTTTTTAAGATAAGAGGTTTTTTGTTTTGTTTTTGTTTTAGTTAAAAGGGCATATAATTTTACATGTTTTTTACATTTCATCTCTTGGATTTTTAGAACCACATTAATTTTATAAGTGGAATTAACTTGGACAGCTAATCCAGTACTTCCATTTTTATCCTTCAGAAACATGTTTTGTACTACAAAGAGTTTGTTTAAAGTAAATAAGGCTCACACATGTATTGACTAATATGTTGGATATAATTTAGTGTTTTTGGTTAATCAGAGACTTGATTGGGACAAGCAGACCTTGCAAATTAATATACTTTTTAAAAATATTTATTTTTGAGAGAGTGTGTGATCATGTGTGAGGGAGGGACAGAGAAGAGACAGAAGCAGGTCCTGGACCCTCAGTGCAGAGCCTGATGTGGGGCTTGAGCTCATGAATTGTGAGATCATGACCTCTGAGCCAAAGTTGGTTGCTTAACTAACTGAGCCACCCAGGTGTCCCGTATACGTATTTTTGCCTAAGTGAAAAAACCTAGTACATGTATCAGAGGTCATTCATAAACCAAATAAATTTGGTTCTGGTGTTTTATATTTCAAATTTCACTTTATTTTATAGTTTGAATGAATAACTGTGCATAATTATATGACTTAGAGAAATCCAGTTTAGAAGGCAGACATAGTTTATACACAGAAGTTGCAGAGAATACAATGTTAAACAAATTAGGTAAGCCTAATCCAATTTAGACAGCAGAGTCTAGGCAAAATTTAAAAAATATATTGTTTAAGGTTAAAAATGTAAAAGTACCTGGATGCAACAAGGACCTTGTGAGGTGGTTATGCTAGCAATGGCAATTTCTACTTTTCAGTCTCTGCGACTGCTGGAAATTTCCTAGTTTTTCTGTTACCTGTGAGTTTTTCCATCTTTGTAATAGAGACTTTCTGGAGAAATGAAAATAAGCATGGGTTATAGTCTGATTTTAATATGAGTGACCTTGACTGAAATTTCTAAGTCTAGTTGATAAAATGGGAATTAGAAGATATCTTACAGTGATTTTGATTTTCAAATACAGTATTCAGAGATGACAACTTGTCAGTTATGAAGAACTGGATAAAGTTAATACTCCATGAATGTGTTGCATGCAGGTGTATTCATGCATACATACATACTCACCTTTTCCTCTCTTTGCTAAGAAATTCACATAGCAATTATCAACCCTTGGCCATTAGCAAGAAATGGAAAGCTTATGATCTACAAACCTCAGATACTCTTCTCACTCCTATCCCTGTCATAAAAATCACTAGTGTTCCTTCAAAAGTTCCTATTTGTGTTTGGAGAAAAAAGAAAGGATCACTTTCAGGTATGTGGGAATGTGTTGGGAAAATACGGTTTTTTCCCAGTTGGAACTTTTGATACATTATTCCATAGAAACAATGAGAAGCTGTAATTTAGTTACATTGTTCAGTAAGTTTCTGACTTATTGAATGCTGACAGATGTAACCAGCATTGAATTTCCAGGGATATGGATTTAGAGTGCTGAGCAACTGACAATAAAAATGACCTATAAACGCAACCTATTTTTAAGAGTGATTTTTAATGTAGGCAGGTTTTTATTTCTTAATAATAGCTAACATATAGCACTAATGTGTGTCAGGCATCACACTATGTGCTTTGCATATATTCATTTAATCTTACAGCAGCCGTATGAGGTAGGTATTCTTAATTCAGATGAGGAAACCAAGGCACAGAGAGATTAGGTAACTTAGTGTGACTAACTTGCTGAAAATCACACAGCTAATAAATGGTGGGGTGGAGTTCAAACTAAAGCAGCCAGATTCCAGAGTATGTGTTCTTAACCGTGACACTGTCTTTCCATGCTGTGTTTTCCTTATGTGACCTGGGAAAATTAATTTGATGAACTTACTAGATACTATGCTGCAGATGTAAAAGAAAACGTGTGGACATTTTAGGCTCTGTTCTGGAGTGTTTGATAACTGATGACTGAAGTACAGAATCATAAGAAAATAGCACTGTGGTATCTGAATTCAAGGACTAAACAAGTAGTTATACATAAGGTTATATTTTAGTAACTGGTCTGGAATACCTTGGATAGATTTCTAAAGAAAGCAAATGGACATTTCCCTCCTCCCCCTTTTCATTTGATTACTGGACCTTGTCAATTCAAATGATTTGCCATTTAAAATGTTTTGGTAGTGAAAACAGTATTAGTACGTTTTTAACAATTTGTGAATATGGAATTTGCTCTTTACTTTTGTATACAATTTTGGTGAAAGGACTGGCCGAGAGATAAGCAGTGTTTTGAAAAACTTTGAATATATGTTGCTAATTTTAAAAGCTAAATTCTTTGAGGATGGAAATAAGACCATAAGATTTCTCTGAAACTCATGGCCTTGCAGTAATTGCTAAAGACTTTACTTTCATTAAACTTTTTTTTAACATTTATTCATTTTTGAGAGACAGACAGAGCATGAGTTGGGGGAGGGGCAAAGAGAGACTGAGAATCCGAAGCAAGCTTCAGGCTCTGAGCTGTCAGCGTAGAGCCCTGCGGTGGGGCTCAAACTCATGGACTATGAGATCATGACCCAAGCTGAAGTCCGATGCTTAACCGACTGAGCCACCCAGGCGCCCCTATTTTAATTTATTTTAAAGAGAGCTCAACCACAAGCAGGGGAGGTGTGGAGAGAAAGGAAGAGAGAGAGAATCTCAACCAGGCTCCATACTTGTTGTGGAGCCGATTGAGGGCTTTATCTCACAACCCTGAGATCAGGACCTGAGCCAAAATCTGGGAGTGGGAGTGGGATGGATGGGCACTGCATCGACCGAGCCACCCAGATGTCCCTACAATAATTATGGAGCTAAAAGATC
Source organism: Crocuta crocuta (assembly GCF_008692635.1). Classification (NCBI taxonomy): domain Eukaryota; kingdom Metazoa; phylum Chordata; class Mammalia; order Carnivora; family Hyaenidae; genus Crocuta; species Crocuta crocuta. The sequence continues at coordinate 7,405,875 of NW_027529638.1, read as the reverse complement.
TATTTGCATGTTCTATCTGTTTTAAACATGTTACTATAAAGTGCTGTACAGAAATTTAAGTATAATCTTTCTGTACTCTGCTTAATTTAGTGGCACTCAGTAAGATTTTTATATTTATGTGAATTAATGTTAGTGTTACTATGAAGAATTTTTACGGGGTTTTACATGGTCCTCCTAAGTAGCCACAAAGTCCGGTAACTTCCAAGTATTAACTAAGGAAAGAAAATTTAATATTTTATTTTTTATTTTTTGTTAAATGTTTTCTTTATCTCTGAGAGAGAGACAGCGTGAGCAGGGGAGGGTCAGAGAGAGAGGGAGATACAGAATCCGAAGGAGGCTCCAGGCTCTGAGCTAGCTGTCAGCACAGAGCCTGATGCAGGGCTCGAACCCACGAACCGTCAGATCATGACCTGAGCCAAAGTCGGACGCTTAACCGACTGAGTCATCCAGGTGCCCCTAAAAAAAGTTTTTTTTTTAATGTCTATTTTTGAGACAGAGAGAAAATATGTGAGTGGGGGAGGGGCAGAGAGAGAGGGAGAGAGAATTAGAAGCAGGCTCGAGGCTCTGAGCTGTCAGCACAGAGCCCAGCACAGGTCTCAAACTCACAAACCAGGTGATAATGACCTGAGCTGAAGTCAGATGCTTAACTGACTGAGCCACCCAGGTGCCCCAGAATAATGTTTTTATATACATTAAGGAAAAATTAAAAAAAATAAATGTATTAAGGAAAATATGTAGAATTATGGAGGAAACTGATTATATTGAATTACAGTAAGATTGAGTTAAAATGAAACATTAAGGATGATGCCTGGCACAGGCTTAGTCCTTTCTTTTTTATTGTGGAAAACCTATCTTCTGCCTATATTCTCTAGCCACCTACTTCCCCTTTCCAAAGCATCCACACTGTTGACCAGTTTTATTTTTTGAGGATTCTTTAAGGTAAGGGCTGTCCAAGAGAACTTTCTGTGACGGTGGAAATTCTATATTTGTCCTTTTCAGTATGTAGCCAGTAGCACCACATGCCTATTGAGTGCTTGAAATGTGACTAATTCAACCAAGGAAGTGAATTTTATTTTTTAAATGTTTATTTATTCCTGACTTTCTATAGAGATTTGTGGATATATATATATATATCCACAAATATATATATGTGTATATAATAAGATATATATATTTTAAAAAATAATGGTAGTCAATTATATATGCTATTTTGCTGTTTTGGATATATATATCCACAAATATATATATGTGTATATAATATATATATATTTTAAAAAATAATGGTAGTCAATTATATATGCTATTTTGGTACATTATGTTTTTCACTTTATCAGAGTGTTGCATATTAGCACGTAAAGCTTTCACTTTTTTTTTCTGATGGTGTGTACTGCATAGTTTGGTCTTAAGCATAGTTACTACTTTATTGATCAACATTTGAATTGTTTCCAACACTTTGCAACATTTCCAACAGTCCACAGTGAGTTTCCATACATGAGGTAGTATAGTTCTGGCAATAAATTGAAATTTTAAAAACTCTATTGGTTAGGGCACCTGGATGGCTCAATCAGTTGAGTGACCGACTTCTCAGGTCATGATCTCAACGGTTTGTGGGTTTAGTTTGTGTTGGGCTCTGTGCTGACAGCTCTCTCAAAAATAAATAAACATTAAAAAATTTTTTAAAAACCTCACTGCTACTGGATAAAACAGCTTGTGACTGTCATTGGGCTATAATTATTTTTTTTAGAGCTTCCCCCCCTTTCTACTTTGTGAACAGTTTATTTCTAGAAAACAAAAGATACACCTGTGTATATGTTTTAGAGTAATAAACTGAAGACCTATGTACTAACCACCTGAGACATCATCATGTCCTTATGATGGTTTCAGCTTCCTGCAATCTCTATGAAAGCCTCTCTTGCAGAAACCAGTGGGCCAGGCAAAGAACCCTTATTTAGGAGAGTGGTTTGTGAGATTCTCTGTATGTTTTAAAAGTAGATTAAAGCTGAACTCCTGGTGTGAAATTTGGGCACAAAGGAGAGAAAGAGAGCTTTGTTAACACATGGTTAAGGTGAGTTAAGTAAGTTTAGATAAAAGTCTGGGCCAGACACACCACAGCAATTAGTTTTGTTTGTTGTTTTTTTATGGGTAGAATAATAAGCATCTTTATCATCATAGTCATCAAATGAAGAATGTCATCTGAATCACATTGCTCCAATCTGGATGTTGCTCACTATATCTGGTGCACACCTGCCATTATGCATGATTCCTCTCATCTGACTTTTTTGGTGTGCCTCTCTATTTGCTATGTTCCTGGTTGTCTTATTTGGTATCTTGTTTCATTTTGGTAGATCACATCTCCAGTAATTTTTTTGAGAAAAGATACATGAGAGTTAAAGATTTTTGAGACCTTACATGTTAAGCAATATCATATCTGTAGTTCAACTGCGTGTATGTAGAATTCTTTTCTTAGAGTTTTAAAGTCATTCCAGGTCATCATCTGTTGTGGCTGTGGTCAGAAAGTACTCTGATGTCTACTTTTTTTTTTTTTCGTGTGTGTGTGTGGGGGGGGTGTGTGTGTGTGACCACTTCCCCAGTTCCTCTACTTCCCCCCAGAATTTTTTCTTGTCCCCATTTCACAGTGACATGCTTTATTAGTATGGGTGTTTTTATTCATTGTGCTAGGTATGCATTGTACTTTTTTAATGTGGCAATTCCTATCCATCACTTCACATTTATTTGTGATTCTCCTCTCCCCAGTTTCTCTTTGAAACACTTATTCAGATATTGGCGCATCTAGCCTGGTTCTCTGAGTTTTTTTTAGTTTAAATTCTGCTTTCATTTTCTCTCTCTCTATTTTCTGGGAAGTTTTATTTTCCAACCTGTATCATAATTTTAATGTCTAGGTGTTCTCTGTGGTCTTCTGAATGTTCACTTTTATAGCTTCCTGTAATTGTGATGCAACATTTTAACCTTTTGAAGGTATAATAGGTACATATTTTTATTAAAAAGAATTTTCTTTTAATGGTTTTTATTTATTTCTGAGAGAGAGAGACAGTGCGAACAGGGAAGGGTCAGAGAGAGAGTGAGACCCAGAATCTGAAGCAGGCCCCAGGCTCTGATCTAGCTGTCAGCACAGAGCCTGATGTGGGGCCTGAACCCACAAACCGTAAGATCATGACCTGAGCCAAAGTTGGATGCATAACCAACTGAGCCACCCAAGCGCCCCAATAGGTACATATTTTTAAAGGCATTTTCTTTTCTCTATCTGCTTCCTCCAAGTTGCTTAATTTTCTTTTTTTTTTGAACTCATGGCAGCAGTCCTAGTGCGGTAGAGGGAGAGAATTGAGGGATCTAGTTATATTTCAAATAGCTTTCACCAAATTCTCTTTAATTTACCTTATCTTCCTACTTCACTCCTAGTTCTAAAGGTGCTTCCAGCTTTGAGACTTTAAGGATTTAGCTGTATACACTTATCCACTTTGTGTTCCAGCTCTTTTCTTTTTTTTCCTTGCACTTCCCATAGTTGTGGACTTAGAAAAATATCTGTCATCATTTTAGTGGGATTTTGAGAGGGAACAAAATTCAAGTCCTATAGACAGATCACTGAATAGTGACAGATCACTGAAATAGACTGAGCAGTCCAGAATTAGACTCAAGTATATATTTTGTTGTAGTAAATTTGGAACATTTAGATCTGTGCTGGGGTTGAGGAGGGTGGTGGAATAAAAGTCATCTGTAATTACAACAACTTAGGTTTTCTTTGGTATTATTTTGGTTTACTTGTTTGAGGATTCTATTTTCTCACTACATCTCTTTGTACCTCTTTCTTTTCATCCTTTTTTAAAAAACTGTTTATTTACTTTTGAGAGAATGTATACATGGGAGGGGCAGAGTCTGGTGGCCAGAGGATTCCAAGTGGGCCCCGCACAGACAGCAGCAACCCCAGTGCGGGGATTGAACCCACAAACTGCAAGATCATGACCTGAGGTGAAGTTGGACACTCAACCGACTGAGCCACCCAGGAGCTTTTTTCTTTTCCATTTAAATAGAGTATTTTTTAGAGCAGTTTTTAGGTTTACCACATAATTGAGAAGAAGGTACAGAGAGTTCTGGTATATCTCCTGCTTCCATATGCATAACCTCCCCCACAGTCAACATCCCACACCAGAGTAGCACATTGGTTATACCAGATGAACCTGCATTGACACATCATTGTCCCCTCAAGTCTTTAGTTTACTTCAGCTTCACTCTTGGTGTTATACAATCGTTGGGTTTAGAAAAATACATAATGACATGCATTTATCATTATAGTATCACACAGAATTAGTTTCACTGACTAAAATCCTCTGTTCTCTGCTTATTCAACCCTCCCTCCTAATCCCTGGCTGGCAACTACTAACCTTTTTACTCCCTCCATAGTTTTTGTGCCTTTTCCATAATGTCCTATAGTTGGAATCGTATTTTTTCAAATTGGCTTCTTTCACATAGTAATATACATTTATGGTTCCTCCATGTCTTTTCACAGCTTAATAGCCATTTCTCTTTGTGCCATAGTTTATTTAGGACTTCTTAAATTAAAAAGTGTGTCCTCTCCACCAAAAAAGTAAAGTGCTTCTTATTTATACAGTTTTGTAGTCTACTTTTTCCTACATTTACATTAACATTTTAAAATAATTTCCTAAGCATCCCTTTTAGTGCCAATATCATGAACACCAGAATGTATCTGTTACCTTATGGTTGTATCTTTTGATTTATATTATCTTCCAGAAGAAATCAACTTATATTTCTTTAAAAAAATTAGAAAACCAGGGAAAGTCACAGTTTTCAAATGTCCCCAGGTTTACAGAGTACGTTACAGAGTACATTTACTGAGCTTACGTTAATGAACTATCAAGCTTTCAAATATAAAAAGAGCTAGATTCTTTAATTATACCTCTAAGAGATTTCTTCAAAGAAAGTATCAGGACATTAACAGTTTTATATTTTTTTTATGTTTAAATATTTGAAGCATGAAGGGACTAGTTTTCTTATTAAAATTAATAGTTTGGGGTACCTGGCTGGCTCAGTTGGTAGAACATGTGCATCTTGATCTCAAGATTTTGAGTTTGAGCCCCACATTGGTNCTTTTAAAAAACATGTAGAGGGGCGCCTGGGTGGCTCAGTCGGTTGAGCGTCCAACTTCGGCTCAGGTTCCTGGGTTCCAGCCCCGTGTCATTCTCTGTGCTGGAGCCTGTTTCAGATTCTGTATCTCCCTCTCTCTCTGACCCTCCCCTGCTCATGCTGTCTCTCTCTTTCTCAGAAATAAAACATTTAAAAAAATTTAAAAAAAAACAAACATGTAGAATTTAGAAAGAATTCAGTTGCTTAACTGAAAGAATTCAGTTGCTTAACTGTGCCATGGAAAGATTTATTTTAAGTTTATTTATTGTTGTTTTTTAAATGTTTATTTTTAAGGGGTGGGGGAATAGAGGTTCCAAGCAGGCTCTGTGCTGATAGCAGAGAGCCCGATGTGAGGCTCAAACTCCTGAACCATGAGATCATGACCTGAGCCAAAGTCAGATGCTTAGTCGACTGAGCCACCCAGGTTCCCCAAGGTTTATTTATTTATTTTGAGAGAGAGAGGAAATCCCAAGCAGGCTTCATGCTGTCAGTGCGGAGCCAAACGTGAAGCTTGAACCCAGGAATCATGAGATCATGACCTGAACCGAAACCGAGAATCGTGCGCTTAACCGATGAGCCACCAAGGTGCCCCAAGATTGAATTTTAAACTAACATTCTGTCAGTGTTATTACATCTTAGTTATAGTTTTAAAAACAATAGACTTAAAGAGAAGCAGCAGTTAAATTCTTTTTTTTTTTTTTTTTTTAATTTATTTCTAGGAGAGAGAGAGAGAGACAGTGTGAGCAGGGGAGGGTCAGAGAGAGAGGGAGTCACAGACTGAAACAGGCTCCAGGCTCTGAGCTGGCAGTCAGCACAGAGCCCGACACGGGGCTCGAACCCACGAACTGCGAGGTCATGACCTAAGCGAAAGTCGGACGCTTAACCGACTAAGCCACCCAGGTGCCCCAGTTAAATTCTTTAAAATGTCTTTCAGATTGTAATTTTAAAGCATTAAAGAATAGTTGAAATATAAATTATTTCTCTACTGGAACCAGTGTAATAATTTTGTGCAGTGAAAATGCTTGTCCTAACATAATTTTAATGTTATTTGAAGTACTTTTTAATTTTGTGTAATGTTTAACTTCTGTAAATTTCCTTAGTTATTTTAAAATATGAGTCTCTGGTAGCATTTGGTTAAATAGCACTGACATTTAAATTTTATCATTAGCCTGTTGTCATTCTGGATCACACATGTTTATTTCTTATGTCTCTGTTATCATGCTTTCCTTTTGGAATTTAAGATCTTGTCCTAAGCAACATAAGATGTGCAGAATCATTTGGGTGGCAGGTTATCTTAAATGAAACAGGGTACCTACAACTCTTTCTAGTGAAGAGTTAAAGATACATTCATCCGAGTTTTGAAATTGTATTCCAGAAGATCAGAAATTCAAATGTGGCCTGTAGGGATTTTTTAAAATAATATTAGTAAAATGTGGTTAAGTATAGCTAGTCATTAATTTTAGTGAGGTAATTAGGTTATTGTTACTTAAGTAGATGGAACACCTATTCAATTTTGCAGCACTTTTAGCTGCAACACAATTTGTACAAACTATTACAGCTCTTCCCCCTGTACCTCTGCTTCCAGTATTTTGTGTTGTGTAGGTGTCATTTTATCATCAGCCGAAAAGAATATTGGAATAATATCTTTTGAATTGGAATTGGTATATAGGGTCCCATCTCACAGTCCTTTACATGGAAAATTTTCTCTATTTGAGCAGTGCTTTAAACTTAAAAGGTTTGTATTTTGCTGAATCTGCATATGTTGTTTTTCTACTTGAACTTTTTATTTTAGAACACAGTCACTATTTTGATCCTTTATTACCACAAGGAAGAGGATCTGCAAAATCCACAGCCTCCATTTTTGTGATGAGTGATGCTAGATTAGCTGGTATCATTTTAACAACCAAAACAATCGATTTAATTACTTGTGATACTTTTCAGTGTTTACCCCAAGTTTATGTACTTTACAAAGCATATGAAGTATTCCTTGAGAGAGTGGTAAAACCACTTGTTCTTGTGTATTACTTAATTACTTATACTAATTTACTTATGGGAGGGTGCTGGGGGAAATATATTATTTGGAAGAGACCTGGGAACCAAATGTTTGGAGACTAGAAGAGTGAGAAAAGTATCTTGTTGCATTCTGTTTACATATTGTACTTGTAGGAAGTGATTTTCTCCTTCCAGTTATTTGTATTCATAAAGAGAAGATTTTATTTATACTTGCCTGTATTTCTGAAGTATTTGACCATATGGGCAGTATGCCATCTTGCATAGTAATATAAACTCACTGTAATTAATCATTGGCATTTACTTGCTTTTTTCATAGTGGGATTTTGTGTGTGTTGGGAGTGTGTGTTGCACCATTTTATGCCTTTTTTCCCCTAGTTTTATTGGCAGTGGCATGCGCTTGCAAGATAGTGAAGGTATTGAGCCTGCGGCTGTGGTACAAAGCATAGTACATACTGTAGGGGTATGCTGCCTGGAAAGGGTATTTTGGTAACCATATATAATTTATCCTCCAACTCTGGGCACTTTTGAGAGTGAATGAAGGTTCTAATACGCTGAAACAACAAACAGGTAAAAGCAGGACATACAGTATTCCTATCCATGAACTCTGAGAGTCCTGGATTCAATGTAGAATACATTTAGGCCATATTAACTTCCCAGCACTTAAATTTTAAGAGCAGAGAGAACAGTAGTTTCACAGTATTGTGAAGATTAAATATATAGACTGAGTTAATATAAATATTGAAATAATGTATATAAAAATATGTAGCACATTATTTGATAGTAACTGCTTTGTAAATGTTACCATCAAGTAAAAACTCAAGAGTTTGGATGAAGTGTGAGGATGGGTGTTAACCACTTTAATTTCTTTTTTTATGTTTTATTTATTTCTGAGAGAGACAGCATGAACAGGGGAGGGTCAGAGAGAGAGGGAGACACAGAATCTGAAACAGGCTCCAGGCTCTGAGCTAGCTCTCTGCACAGAGCCCCACGCGGGGCTTGAACCCACGAACCATGAGATCATGTCCTGAGCTGAAGTTGGACACTCAACCGGCTGAGCCACCCAGGTGCCCCTGGGTGTTACCAGTTTAAAAGTCGTAAAACACCATCCTTTTCTTATTTGCTTATTCTCATTATTTCATGTTTAATATATGTAGTGCCTTCAGTTTACTGAAATATTGAGTAATTTGTAGAGATAATTACAGTTATCTTTGCCATAGTAGCATTTACATTTCTCTTAAGGCCGCAACCGGTCTTTTCTAATTCAAAAAAAAAAAAAAAAAGAGTGAAGGAAGGAAGGGAGAATATAAGGAAGTGTGTTACCAATGATACCATTACCCATTATTTGGTGTTATGTTGAATTTGCCTGAAATTATGCAACTGTGAATAGCAGAAGTAGGATTCCAGTATGGGTAGCATGGCTCAAGAGTATGAGATCTAAAGCCAGTGCTTCTCATACTCTGGCAGAATGTGACTTTGTTTTTATTTTGTTTTTAAACAATTTTAATGTAATGTTTTTGTAAATCATGGAAATAGGATAAAGAAAAATGAAAAAAAAGCACAAAAATGTAAGCTTGAATTTACTATTATTAGTTTGAACAGGTACAAAAATACTGTCAGATTTCTATGAAGTAATCTAAGTGTTTACTTTCCATTTTATTTATTTATTTTAAGAGAGAGCACGTGCAGGCCCTTGCTGGTGGGAGTGGGAGAGGCAGAAAGAAAGAATTCCAAGCAGGTTCCACACTGTCAGTACAGAGCCCCATGTGGTCTGGATCTCAAACACTGTGAGATCATGACCTGAGAGAAACCAAGAGTCCTATGCTTAACCGACTGAGCCACCCAGGCACCTCTGCTTTCTATTTCTGTGCCTAACCTCATTGTAGACTACAACCAGCAGAATTCTGTGGACCACAGTTTGATTACTGTTTTAAACCCTAATAATGTCAGGGAAACTATCGATTTTTGCTTACTTCAAATTAAGGTTTAGGGGATGCCCCAAAGTATGGAGGGTGGGGAGATTCTGAAAGTTCTTAGTAATATTTGTTCAGTGAAGTAATGGAGGATGCTAATTGGGTATCCTGAGGGGAAGACTCATAGTTATTTCTAGAAGAGATCGTTTGTGTGTTTGGGTTGAGAGTTAATAACAAATCTTGAATGTTCATAACCATGGAAAAGCACACCCATGGTTTTAGAATTAAAATAGTGTAGGTTTGAACATGGCTAGAAGGAAGAACCTAAACTTTAGTCAGATTAGAGAAATAATACTATATCTGGGAAGTATCTAGCTTTCTAATATTAGGATTGACCCACAAAGTTCATATTGTGTTTCATATATGTGCTGTTTGTTTTTTTTTTTTTTTTTGCAGAATGTTACTACATTCTGAGATGTTGTAGCAACATTCAAAAGCTGCTGGAGATTCTTTGCAGCTAATTGTTAGACTTGTCCCTCTCTCGCACTACTTTTTTTTTTTTCAACTTTCTTCTCTTGCTATGACAGCTGTTGAGCCCTGGCAGCACTAAATTATAAGACAGCATTTTTATTTGAATCACATTAACTCAGCAAATTTAAAACCAGGTTTAATATTTTGCACTTAAACCAGTTGTCTTTTCTATTCCCTTGTCATCAGTATTTAACCATTTTGATCTGTCAGTGAATGGCTTCCATTGCTCACAAGATGAAAGGTACACTTTTAGCCTGACCTTTGAGGCCTTTCACAATCTCCCTTCAGCTCACTCTTCTGATCTTGTCTTTGGTTTCATGAGCTCTCTCTTTTAAGTGTCATTGGTTCCTTACCATCTTCTAGTTAAGCACTGCACAGGGGATCCCATGGCTTTATGCTCTCCATTCTCCCCAACATTGTAACCACCTGCAATGTGTTATACAGTAGTTTTTCAAGTATAGTTTGTCTTTTAAGTTAAAATGTATTTGATTACTTTGACCAAAATTAACAACACAGGAAACAACAGGTGTTGGTGAGGATGTGGAGTAAGGGGAACCCTCTTACACTGCTAGTGGGAATGCAAACTGGTGCAGCCACTCTGGAGGACATTATGGAGGTTCCTCACAAAGTTAAAATAGAACTTCCCTACAGTCCAGCAGTTGCACTACTAGATATTTACCCAAAGGATACAAAAATACTAATCTGAAGGGTTACATGCACCCCAGTGTTAATAGCAGCAATATCAACAATAGCCAAATTATGGAAACAGCCAAGTGTCCATTGGTGAATGGATGAAGATGTGTTGTGTGTGTATTTGTGTTTGTGTATATACACACTGGATTATTAGCCATAAAAAATGAAAGAAATCTTGCCCTTTGCAATGGCATGGATGGAGCTAGAGAGTATTATGTTAAGTCAGAGAAAAACCAGTATGGTTTCACTCATATGTGGAATTTAAGAAGCAAAACAAACAGGTTTATAAAAAGAGGCAAACCAAGAAATAGGCCTTAGACTATAGAGAATAAACTGATGGTTACTAGAGGGATGAGTTAAGTAGGTGAAGGGTTTCAGGAGGGCACTTGCTGTGATAATCACCCAGTGTTGTATGTCAGTGTTGAATCACTAAATTCTACACCTGAAACTAGTACCACACCATATGTTAAATGGAATTTAAATAAAAACTTGGAAAGAATGTATCTGATTACTTTGAGAGTAGCTATCATCTGTTAAATTAGCCTTTTCTGTTTTTGCATAATTTTAAAATTTAGGAATACTGGTAAAACATGGATATTTAAGTTGTAATTTCCAATGAAATTTGATTACAGAGGAGACCACCAAGCTGAGAGAGTAGGTATAGGAATGTGGTGCTTTGCACTAAAGAATTTTGTTTTTAAATTGAACATAAGTTTAAAGCTGTTTTATTGTCTGCTCAGTATATGAATCAACAATAAAAATGACAAGTTATAAAATAAGTTTTTTAGTTCTTCTACAATCATGTAATAATCATGTTTCCTTGCTGATTTGATGATCTTACACATTTAAAAATAACCTATTGAATAAGTCATTAAACATACCATGAAAACACCTGCTATGGAGTTTTCAGGGAGAATTTTGTGAAGTTGCTATTAACAAATATCAGATAGCCCTCCTGTACCTATTTCATGGTAATCCTAAATCTCAGAAACCTGGGTAGTTAATAGCTTTACAAATAGTTTTAAGTGGAGATAAAATCCTAAGATAATTTTATTTTCAAATTAAGTTTATATTAGAAGTACTTAGCAAATTAGGAACGATAATGGGTAATTTGGGGATTTGATACAGGCTTATGCTTAACTGAGGAGTGGAGCTGAAAGTGGTTTTTTTTGTTGTTTTGTTTCAGTTCCTTAGAAAAATAAATTGTATTTCTTTGTTCTGGTTTGGCATATGCTTGTAATTATAAATCATTTTTTGATCAAAGAATTTAATATAGTATGGCCATCATTCTGGACATCGTTTCTCATTGTATATGTTGCCATAAATTGAAAAGTTTGTGTAGGAATTGGACTTGCTCCGTAGAATGGACTACTGCCACTGAATTAGCCTGAAAGTTTTAAATAACCTACATTGATATTAATTTTCTTGTGTTATCTAAGTTAAAAAAAGCATCCTATTATATGAATCAATGTTAAGAGGTTTTATAACAACAAATAAAATAATTAAAGAAATGAACAGGAAATGATTTTATAATGAGGCATGCCTCAGCAGTCTCAAGCATGTCTTTTTTTTCTTTGCAATAATTTACAACATAATTGCAAGAAACTTAGAAAGTGACTGTTTGATAGTAAGCTTTTTGGCTTAAATTTCTGCTGATTAAGAATGGATTGGTGAGGGGATCCTGGGTGGTTTAGTCAGTTAAGCCTCTAACTCTTGAATTCGGTTTAGGTCATGATCTCACAGTTTGTGAGCTTGAGCACCGTGTCTGGCTGTATGTTGGCAGCATGGAGCCTGCTGGGATTCTCTCTTCCCTGTGCTCTCTTTTTTTTTCTCTCTCTTCTCATATGTTTTACCTGTTTTATTTTTTAAATGTCCGATATGAATGAAATCATATGGTGTTTGTCTTTCTCTGACTTATTTCTCTTAGTATACTACACTCTAGCTCCATCCATGTTGTTGCAAATGGCAGGGTTTCATTCTTTTCCTTTTTTTACGGTTGAGTAATATCCCACTGTGTGTGTGTGTGTGTGTGTGTGTGTGTGTGTGTGTGTGTATTTACCACATCATCTTTATCTATCAGTTGATGGGTATTTGGGCTCTCTTCGTAGTTTGGCTGTTGTTGGTACCACAGTGTTTCTTAACCATCTATTTTCCCCCCTCTATTTGTTTGAGTGTCTTCTGTTGACCTATCTTTGAGTTCACCAGTCTTAAATTCTGCTGAGTTGAAGTTCTTGTTAATCAAATTAAGAGAGCTTTTAGTTTCAGACATTGTATTTTGGCAGTTCCATAATGTCCATTTGGTTCCTTTTAAAAATAGATTTCACTTTCCTATTTTTTTTAAGTTTATTTATTTATTTTGAGAAAGAGAGAGAGCACACAAGGTGGGGAGGAACAGAGAGAGGGAGGGAGAGAGAATTCTAGGCAGGCTCCGCACTGACAGCGCAGAGCCCAGTGCGGAGCTCAGACTCCAGAACGATGAGATCGTGACCTGAGCCTACACCGAGTTGGATGCTTAATTGACTGAGCCACCCTAGCACCCTCAGTTTCATTTTCAGATACTCTGGTTTTTTGACCCTCCCCTCCATCTTCAATTTTACTATACTAGTCTTGGTAATTAAGAGTTTGCTATCTTACCATAGTAATCATAGTTATTAATTTCTTTATTTGGGTCATGTCTAGATGTCTTTCTGTGGACAGGTTAATCTCTTGATCATTAGTGACTTAAAAACTTCTTTGCATGTTTAGTAATGTTTGATTGGTAGGGGGTTGTAAATAACATTCATAGAGACACAGAATTATCTCCTTTTGAAGAGTGTAGAGTTTGATTCCTGGAGGCAGTTTATAAGTAGATTACCTTGATATTGTCAAAGATTGGTTTTAGGATTTGTTAGACAGATGTGTTTCACCTGATTCCTAGGGCATGGCCTTTCTAGAATTTCATCAGAAAGCTGAGGATTTTACCCACCCACTCTGACTTGGTCTTAACCCAGTCTTCCTTATGTTATTCAGCCTTTGAAGTCTTGGTTCAGCTGTCCCTCTACCCTGAACGCCACAGTTTAGGAACTAGCCAAGTTCCTGTGAGGGATTTTTATGTAGATTTTTGAGGCTCAAACCTCTGCAGCCCATTTTTCTCTAGTACTTTGTCTCCCAGAGCCCTCCTGCCTTCTTAGTCCCTAACTGTTCCCAGTTTATTCATGGAGACTGCCTGTCTGGAGACTGTCATTAATTTTAAGCTAATGGGGTAAGGAATGGTGCTTGGTAATTATATGAAGATGTAAATTGACTGATAGAAAAATGCTGGTAAAAAATGGTGATTTTTTTTAAAGCGTTGACTGTAAATTTTAGGGTTTTAACTGCTTTGTACATGTTTAAATGAAGTAATCAAGCCAATAAATTCCTATTGAGTATAGCACTTTGCTAATTGGCATTACAGTTGTGAGCAAAATCAAGACCTAGCCCCTGCTTTGAGTGGCTTCTTAGGCTAGCAGAAATTAGTTCCTGGACATGTCATGTTATTAAGAAAAATGTATTTTGTAAGTTGAGTATTTACCTCCTACCTGCTAGGAGATCTTTTAGATCCTACATAATTGATGTACATAATCTTGTTAATGTGAACATAGTATCTCGAGTGTTTTGCTGCTTTAAATTTGACCCCTAGACTCTTGTTGTGGTCCCCTTTTTGAACAAAATCAGCTTTTAGCTTCTGGTGCCTTTCCTTGGCATTCTGTTTTGTTGACCATAATTTTTAATAGGGCGAAGAGCTACAAGAGGACTGTAGAGCACACAGATGATCCACATGCACCTTTTTTCCCCCTGACATTTTTAGATGACAATATTAATTATGTCTAGCCAAGAAGATTTAGGTTCAAGCCAGTGTCCAGCTTTTTTTTGCCTAGGGCCAGTTGAGAAATTACAGAACTTTTAGGTTACCATATGTTACAACAGTATGACATGAAGGAAAGACCTGTATAGTATTGGCTTGATCACTTTATAAAGCTATTAGACTCTCCAGCTTTAGTTGTATTCCCCCCCACCCTCCAAACCATACATAGTAATTCAGTAGTGTGTTAAGAAAGACAGCTGATTTCCTTAACTTTGTTGCATGGTGTCTAATCTTTCTGATACTAAAATGTGTAAGTGAAAGATAACTGTATATGATATGGTTATTGTCTTTTTAAACTTGAGAAACCCTTTTCTCTTAAGTGAAGAGATGGCTAGAATGGAAGAGTTTGGTGCTTTTCTAGAGCTTGGTCTGTGGTCTGTTTTATGAATTGCTTCTGCTGTAATTCTTTGTTCTTAGAGAAGGAACATTGGCAATATTAGTTCAATTTGATTTAGAGTATTGTTATCATGAAATTTAAAATAATGTTTTGTTATTTTCCATCAGGAAACCACCCCTACTCCTAATCCCCCGCCTTCAGAAGAAGAGAAAACAGAATCTAATCAGGAGGTTGCTAACCCAGAACACTATATTAAACATCCTTTACAGAACAGGTAAGCCTTTTGACATACAGGTTTTCTGACTTAGGCAGTAAGGTAAATGGTGAAATAGGATAGCTTTGGAGGGAATGACTGGGTGAAACTAATTTTAAATGTATTAGGTTGAGGATTTCATTTTCATTTGGATAACGGTTTCTAGTAAGCAGTTTTATGTGTGAGTCTTGAGCTCAGAAAGAACTGGTTGAGACATTGGGTTTGAAGTTCATCAGTATTGGGTGGTAAGTGAAACTAGTAGTAACTGAAGTCTCTTTAAAGTGAATGTGACTCAAGGTAGAGGCTTGGGATACCAGCATACAAGGGATTTTTTGGAGGGAGAATGCCTTTTAAGGGTTTAGACATACAAACTTGTATAAACTAGGATAGAGTGGTGGTCATGGAAGCAAAGAAAATGGTTTGTTTTAAGGACAGGTAAGTGGTCAATAGCCTATGTGCCTCAGAAAGGCCAAATACCCGTTGGATTGAGCAATAAGCATCTCAGAATGGCCATTGGATTGAATGGTAAAGTCTTTGCTAATGTAGGAGAAAATTTAGTAGAATGTAGATGATGGAAAAAGATTGGAGTAGTAGTGAATAGAAAATATATAAATGAATTATAGAGAAGATAAGTGACTTGAAGTTGGGCTGAGAAGGAGAAAACGCTAGGGGGTGTGGAGTCTGGAGGTTAGTTGTTTTTTTTGTGTGTGTGATTTTTTTTTTTTTTAAAGTAGGCTCCACAACCAGTGTGGAGCCCAGTGTGGAGCTTGAACTCACAACCCTGAGATTAAGACCTGAGCTGAGATCAAGAGTCAGGCACTTAACTGACTGAGCCAATCCCTGGTTGGTTTGTATTTAAGCCAAGTTAGGAGAAGCAAAGAGGAGAGGTTAAGACGAGTTAAGTTTTGGGGCACCTGGCTGGGTCAGTTCATGGGTCACGTGACTCTTGATTTTGGGGTTGTGAATTCAAGCCCTATGTTGGGTGTAGAGCCTACATTAAAAAAAAAGATGAATTGAGTTTCATAGTTACATTTGACTGTATAGCTCATTATATAGTTTTCTCAACACCACCCCACCCCTTCCCAGTATGTTTGTATTTTTATGGTTTATAGAATGAAAGTTAAAATGAATGTACTGAGAGCTGATGGTGGGAAGAAAAAGGCAATACAGAAACATTGTAAGAATCTTGAGGAAAGTAAATTGGAATTAATTTCTGAGAATATTTAAGTGTTTAGGTCCCTTTTATTCTCCTACCCCAAGTTTTTAAAAATTTTTTTTACTGCAGCTACTTTAAAGATTCTATAAGTCTCTGTTTTCACAGCATGCTTTGTTTTATTGGATTTTGCAGATACTGCAGTTTTTACAAATTGAAGGTTTGTGACAACTCTGCATTGAGCAAGTCTGTTGGTACCATTTTTCCAACAGCATTTGCTCATTTTGTGTCTCTCTGTCACATTTTGGCAATTCTTGCAAAATCTCAAAGTTTTTCATTATGTTTGTTGCGGTGACCTGTAATCAGTGATCTTTGATGTTACTATATAATTGTTTTGGGGCACCACGAACTGTGCCCATAAAGATGATAAACTTAATAAATGTATGTGTTCTGATTGCTTTCCTGACCAGTTCCGCCATCTCTCTCACCCTCTTCTGTTCTCCCTGTTCCCTGAGGCACAATATTGAAGTTAGGCCCGTTAGTAACCCTCAGGTGAAAGGAAGAGTCCTTACATGTCTCACTTTTAAGTGCTAGAAATGATTAAGCTGAGTGAGGAAGGCATGTTGAAAGCCAAGATAGGCCAAAAACTAAACCTCTCACTAAACAGCCAAGTTGTGAATGCAAAGGAAAAGTTCTTGAAGGAAATTAAAAGTGCTACTCCAGTGAACACACAAATAATACGACAGTGAGACAGGCTTATTGCTGAAATGGAGAGAGTTTGAGTGATCTAGGTAGAAGATCAAACCAATCTCAACATTCCCTTAAGCCTAAACCTAATCCAGAGCAAAGGCCTAATTCTTTTCAATTCTGTGATGGCTAAAAAAGATGAGGAAGCTGCAGAAGAAAAGTTTAAAGCTAACACAGGTTTGGTTTATGAGGTTTAAGGAAAGAAATCATCTCCTTTACCTAGAAGTGCAAGATGAAGCAACAAGTGCTGGTGTAGGTGCTGCAGCAAGTTATCCAGAAGATGCAGCTAAGATCATTATGAAGCTGGCTGTGCTAGACAGTAGATTTTCAGTGTAGATGAAACAGCCTTCTAGTGAAAGAAGATGGATGCCATCTAGATGGACTTCCATAGCTAGAGAGAAGTCAGTGCCTGGCTTCAAAGTTTCAAAGGACAGGCTGACTTTCCTGTTAGGGTCTAATACAACTGGTGGCTTTAGGTTGAAGCCAGTGCTCATTTATCATCCTGAAAATCATAGGTCCCTAAAGAATAATGCTAAATCTACTCTCCTGTGCTTTAAAAATGGAACAACAAAGTTGATGATAGCACTTCTGTTTGCAACATGGTTTACTGAATATTTTAAGTTCAGTGTTGAAACTTGCTCTGAGCAAAAAGATTCCTTTCCAAATACTACTGCTCATTGAAAATGACTCTGGTCACTCAGGAGTTCCGGTGGGGATGTACAAGATTCATGTTATTTTCGTGCCTCCTAATACAACATCCATTTTGCAGCTTAGGAGTACTTTTTTTTTTTTAAATGTTTTTACCCATTTCTAGGAGAGAGAGAGAGACAGCGTGAGCAGGGGACGGTCAGAGAGAGAGGGAGTCACAGACTGAAACAGGCTCCAGGCTCTGAGCTGGCAGTCAGCACAGAGCCTGACGCGGGGCTCGAACCCACAAACTGCGAGATCATGACCTGAGCGAAAGTCGGACGCTTAACCGACTAAGCCATCCAGGCGCCCCACTTAGGAGTACTTTTGACTTTCAAGTCTTATTATTTAAGAAATAGATTTTATTAAGACTGTAGCTGCCGTAGACAGTCATTCCCCTGGTTGATCTGGGCAAAGTACATTGAAAACCTTCTGAAAAGGATTCACTATTCTTTTTTCCTTTCTTCTTTTTTAAAAATTTTTATTTTTGAGAGAGGGAGAGAGTATGTGGGCAGGAGAGGGACAGAGAGGGAGAGGGACAGAGAGAGAGAGACAGAAGATCCAAAGCAGGCTCTCTATTGACAGCAGAGAGCCAGATGCCGGGCTCAAACTCAGAAACTGTGAGATCATGATCTGAACTGAAATCAAAGTCAGATGCTTAACCAGCTGAGCCACCCAGGTGCCCCTGGGTGCCCCCCTTAGATTCACCATTCTAAGATGCCTTTAAGAGTATTGTGATTCATGGGTAGAGGTCAAAATATCAACATGGACAGGCATTTGGAAGAAGTTGATTCCAGCCCTCCTGGATTACTTTGGGGGTTCAAGACTTCAGTGGAAGAAGTAACTACAAATGTGGTAGAACTAGCAAAAGAATTAGAATTGGAACCTGAAGGTGTGACTGAATTGCTATAATCTCATCATAAAAAACTCAATGGGTAGGAGTTGCTTGTTATGGATGAGCAAAGAAAATGGTTTCTTGAGATGATACCTACTCCTGGTGAAGATGCTGTGCAGATTGTTAAAATGACAACAAAAGATTTAGAATATCACATAAACTTAGTTTGGTAAAGCAGCAGCAGAGTTTGAGAGGATTGACTCCAGTTTTGAAAGAAGCTCTGTGGGTAAAATATCAAACAGCATCGCATGTTATGGAGAAATCATTTGTCCAAGGAAGGGTTAATCAGTGTGGCAAATTTTCATTGTTTTACTCTAAGAAATTACCACAGCCACCCCATCCTTCAGGAAACATCCACTGAGTTGGCAGCAGCCAGCAACATCGAGGCAAGACCTTCACGAGCAAAAAGATGACTCACTAAAAGTTCAGATGATGGTTAGCATTTATAGCAATAAAGCATTTTTTTTTTAAGTTTATTTATTTTGAGAGAGAGAGAATCTTAAGCAGGGCTTGGGCTCATGAACTGTGAGATCATGACCTGAGCCAAAATCAAGAGTCAGATGCTTAATTGACCGGGCTATCCAGGCGCCCCAAGCAGTAAAATATTTTTAAATTGAGGTATATACATTTTTTAATACATGATCCTATTGCATCCTTACTATACCATGGTATAGTGTAAACATAACTTTATGTGCAATGGGAAACCAGAAACTTCAGTTGATTTTTATTGCAGCATTTGCTCTATTATGGTGGTCTGTAACTGAATCTGCAGTATCTTGTCATTTCTTCTTTATCCTGGTAGACTTATTGAAATTAAAGTCCAAATGTGTTTTATGTAGTTTTTTGTCAGAGACCTTTAAGTTCAGCATTTCCTGTAGTGAGGAAGAAATTAATTCTCTAGACAGGATTGTCAGCTAGTGAGTGAGTTATCAAAGATCAGATAGTCCATAGAGGTATAATTCATCCTCAGGAAAGCATTATACCAAAGTCGGACACGTTGATTATCAGCAATTGCATATAATTCAGCCTAACAGTAGCACCAAGACCCTTAAGGTATTTTTCATCTTTTTGGTATTATCTTATAATAAAAAGTCAACTCTGTATGCCTTCTGTCTGTCCTGAACCCAGTTTTTAGTGTTATCATTGTTGGGAGAAGTAATCAAGACATAATCCCTCACAGTTTGAATAAAATCTGGAGTCCTGGAAAGTCATCAGGGGCCCCCTGGGTGGCTCAGTTTGTTAAATGTCTGACTTCAGTTCAGGTCATGAGCTCATGGTTTTGGGGTTCCAGCCCTGCATCTGGCTCTGTGCTGACAGCTCAGAGCCTGGAGGTTGCTTCGGTTTCTGTCTGTCTCTCTGTGTCTCTCTCTCTCTGCCCCTCCCCCACTCATTCTCTTTCTCTCTCAAAAGTAAGTAAACATTAAAAAAAAATTTTTTTTTTAAATGTCATCAGTAAACAGACCAATTAATCCTAAAATGGTCTCTGAGGATTTCAGTTTCTTTATGAATTCTACTTGGGTAAAATAGTATCATTTAGAAAAATATTCCAGAATGCTGTATGCTCACATTTTGGTAGTTTGCTCATTATTTACTAAATCTATAATATAAGAAAGCAAATTATTGGAGTACAAGTTTATAAAGTAAATATTCTCTGATTTTCCTCAGCTATTCTTTTTTCCATTTTACTTTTCTCCATTCTGTGCAGTAGTCAGTGTTAAATTTGGTTTGTAGTCTTCCAGAGCTTTTCGATGTACATATCTTTTTCTTATACAGATGACCTTTTTTGTTTGTGCAGGTTTTGCCTCATTATTTTAAACTATTGCCTTATATCAAATGAATATATAGTCATATTTTATCAGGCTTGTATTAGTGAGTATATTTTTTTCTATTTACAATGTTGTAGTGTATGTATTCCTGTATTTTTTTGTGTGTGTGCACTTCTGTGAACATATTTATAGGATAAGTTTCAGATTTCTTAGGTTAAAGACTTACCTTATAGGTAATTGCCAAATTATCCTCCTTTTATCAGTTTAGGATCTTAGCAGTTTGAGAGTTCCTGGTTTCTACGTCTTTGCCAGTTGGTGCCATCCATCTTTTTAGTTATTGCCAGTTGAATTGCTCCTATTCCGATTTATAAAACCAGTGTCTTATTTTAAATTTGCATTTCTTTTATTGAAGTTCCAAAGCAGTTTCATATTTACTGATCATTTTTTGCTTTTATCTGTGGACAGTCTGCTCAGTTCTTTTGTCTGTTGGAGTGGAGGCTGGGTATCTTTTAAAGATTATTTCCACGCATTGTAATTAGGGATGCTAAGTCTTCCAGGTAGGGCATTAGGTTGCAAATGAATTATCCAAATCATTTGTCTTTTAACATTGTCTGTGGAATTATGTTTTTTATAGGTCATGTTTTGGAGGGGGGATGGGGTAGAGGGAGAGAAAATCTCAAACAGGCCTCCATGCCCAGCGCTAGGGGGAGAGTTGGAGCAGGGGGGCACAAGGCAGAGAGGATGGACTTGATCTCCTGATTTACAACTGTGAGCCAGAAATAGAGTTGGATGATGCTTAACCCAGGCACCCAACAGATTTTTAATATTTATGTAGTCCAGTATCATCTTTCCTCCATGGCTCTGCGTTTCATTTCCGTCTTAGGGATAACTTGACCCACATAATTACCCCCCACCCGTTTTTTTTGAAAGTTTGTTTTGAGAGAGTGTGTGCACACAAGTGGGGGAGGGGCAGAGTTAAGAGGAATAGAGAGAGAATCCCAAGCAGGCTCCTTGTGGAGCACACAGGGCTCTTTCTCACAGCCTAGAGAGATCAATCAGTCTTAACCAACTGAGCTACGCAGGCTCCCCTACCTACATACATATTCTATTTAATAACTGCATGTAGCCTCTTTTATGGATGTATATTTTATTTAAATCAGCAGTTCTCAAACTTTTTCGTCTCTTGACCTTTTTATACTCTTAAAAGTTATTGAAGGGCCACCTGGGTGGCTCAGTCTGCTAAGCACCAGACTTAGGCTCAGGTCATGATCTTACAGTTCATGGGTTCGAACCCTGTGACATCTCTGAGCCTGGAGCCTGGTTCAGTTTTGTATCTCCCTCTCTCTCTCTGCCCTGCCCCCGCTCACGCTGCCTGTCTCTCAAAAATAAACATTAAAAATTTTTTTTTTTATTGAAGATGCCACAGAGCTTTGGTTATATAGATTTTTATCTATTTCCATTTATTATATTAGAAAATAAACCTGAGAATATGTAAAATTAAATACTCATTGAAAAAATCCATTGTATGTTAACAAATATTTTTATTAATTTTTGTAAGTTTATTTATTTTGAGGGGAGCGGGGGCAGAGACAGGAAGAGAGAGAAAATTCCAGGCAGTCTCCACTCTGTCAGTGCAGAGCCCTATGGCGGCTCAAACTCATGAACTGTGAGATCATGATCTGAGCTGAAGTCAGACGCTTAACCGACTGAGCCACCAGGCACCCCAACATAAATATTTTATATGAAAAAATATTTTAAAAATATAATGAGAAGTACAACATTTTTGCATTTTTATAAATCTCTTTAAGTGCCTGACTTAATAGAAGTTAGTTGTATTTTCATAGCTGCTCCTGCATTCAGTCTGTGGAGGAGATAAGTTGTTTTATATTAAATACAGGAAAATGTGACCACATAAGTTCATGGCTGGAAAAGGGAAGGGGGTTTTCAATAGCCTTTCAAGCTAATTACAGGTATTCTCCTTTGATACTAGGTTTCTTATAGGTCACCAGTAGTGTAGAATCTGAAGCCATATCCAAGAACCTTTCTTTCTTTTTTTCCCCCCAGTATTTTGTTTGTTTTTGAGAGAGAGAGAGACAGAGTATGAGTCTGGGAGGTGCAGAGAGAGGGAGACAATCTGGAACAGGCTCTAAGGTCTTCGCTGTCAGCACAGAGTCCAACATAGGGCTCGAACTCATGACCTGTAAGATGATGACCTGAGCCCTGAAGCCAAAGTTGGACACTTAACTGACTGAGCCACCCAGGTGCCCCTCCAAGAACTTTTCCTACTCTGTTATATTAAAAATCTATTGGTTTATCTTACATTTGAAATGCATCTTTTACTCATGCATGATTTTGCAACACCACTGGTCATTTGAAAAACAGTGAGTTATTCAGATCTTCTGCATATTGATACTTTTCATTATAAAAACAGTAGTATTCATTAATATCACTACTAAACTCGCTAAACTTTAAGTTTGTCAAGCTCAACAGGGGCACATGCAGGATTTCCAAAATTCTGATTTTCTCCTGAGAGTCCACAGTAAAGCATCAGGCTCACTTTCTTCATTTTCAAGAAATAGCCATGGTTTATCTGTCAGTCATTGTTAAAGTGGTGTTCCATGAAAAAAGTGGCTAATTCATTTCACAGTTCAGTTTTTTAAGCATTGTTCTTTGGTATGCAGAAGTGTCGTTTTAGCATTTTTGATTTTTTTTTTTTGGCAGAGTATGAAAAAGACTGTACATAGGTTGAAATTTAATGAAACCAATAATTACTGCTTCATCAGTTGTATTCTTCACTAAAACTGACATTGTTGTTACTATGAGAGGTGGTGGTAATAAAGGGTATAGTGACTGCTATTACCATTTGGTACCACTATATGAAACTTGCTAAAGCACCAGCGCATTTACCACACCATTGCTTTTGTACCATTAGTATAGATGTCAACACAGTTAAAAACGAAAGAATGCTTTAGCATTATTATGAAAATAGTTTTTACTTATCACAGCTTCTAAAAGGGTCTTGGGGTCCCCTTAGTGTCTGCACATTTTGGTAACTGTGATTTAAATGATCCGTTGTTGAAGGCCCATTAAGATGTTTCCCAATTTTCCAGCATTAAGAACATTCTTGTACAATATTTGTGCCTAGTCATCTAATTATTAGGATGGATTTTTGTATGTTTAATGGCTGAGTGCAGTAAAAAAAGACAAAAAGACAATTTTAGTGTCATTTTAATTGAGATATAATTGACCTATAACATTAATTTCAGATATACAGCATAACTCAGTATTTATGTGTATTGTGAAATGTTCACTATAGGAAGTGTACATTATAACATCTGTCATGATACACAGTTACAAAGTTTTTTCTTTGTGACGAGAACTTTTACTGTTTACTCCTCTCTTAACAACTTTTACATATATAGTACATTGTTATTAACTGTAGTCACCATGTTGTATTACACAGTTATGAGTTATTTATTGTATAACTGGAAGTTTATACCTTTTGACTGCTTTCACCCCTTTTCACTCTACCCTCACTTCTAGCATCTAGTCTGTTCTCTGTGTCTATGAGCTTGGTTTTTTTAAGATTCCACATATAAGTGAGATTATATGGTATTTGTCTTATTTCTTTGACTTAGTTAGCATAATGCCCTCAGGGTCCATCCAGTGTTGCAAATAACAAAATTCCCCCCTCCCCTTTTTTTTTTTGTGGGTGGATAATATTCCATTGTGTACATACAACACTTTCTTTATGCATTAATTCATTGATAGGCACTGAGGTTGTTTCCACATCTTGTCTTTGTAAATAATGCTGCGTGAATATATGGGTGCATATATTTTTTTGAGTTAGTGTTTTCATTTTTTTTTCAATATATACCCAGAAGTAGAATTGCTAGACAATATGGTAGTTCTAAGATTTTTAATTTTTTGAGAGTAGATTGAATTAGTTTTGGAAGACCAAATTATAGTACTTGACCTTAAGTGTGTGTTTAATAGTTTTTATGCCTTGGCTTTTTTCTTTTTGCCCTTGATAGTGGGTTGGCAAATTCAGATTCTCAAGTGGATGTTGAAATGCATCTCATTATTATGTTAGATTATCCAAGCATTAATCATGGAGTTATGAAATACATGTTATCTGTTTGGAAACGTATCTTTAGGTGAAAATTTTAAATGAAAAAATAAAATTTTCCTTTTGAGTTACCTTTGGTATAGTAATTCAGACAATATAATTGTACTAAAGATGTTATTTTGTGATATTTAAATATAACTTTGAAGTGACAAAAGTTTATCTTCCAGATACTAGTATAAAACTTTTTTAACAGAGGTATATACAGACATGTAGAAACTAGTATACATTATTTCAGGATATATATCTGTGGTAGCATTACTCCATGAATCTCTTTATTTTATTTTCTCATTGGTGTGTTTGAGTAAACAGGGACTTTATTAATAGTTTCCTCCCTTTTTTAGAAGTCCCATTTTCACCTCTTAGCTAATACCTTTTTATTTCTCTGAAAATCCAGCTTTCTTGTTCCCTACTTTCCTGTCTGGTTTAAGTACTTCTGCTCTTTTTTCATGAGTAACTGCTGAATATCTTGGTTATAGCACTTATTAGCACACTGTAATTGTCTCTCTACTGCATTTCTGTGAATTACTCTAAGGGCTGAACCTCAATAGGTCTCTAAAGTATACAGCAGAGAATCTGTTATGAAGTAGGTATAAAATATATATTTTAAAAATGAAAGAAAAAACTCATTATTTGTCACTCTTAATATTTACCATTTAAAATTGTTTAAATTAAGAGAAATTCAAATTTTTAATTGTGTTAAAATACATAGATCATAAAATTTGCCATCTTAACCATTTTCATCTTGCAAAACCAAAACTCTGTACCCATTAAACAATTATGCATTCCCTTTCCTTCTAGTCCCCTGCCCTTCTACTTTCTGCCTCTGTGTTTGATTACTGTAGGTACCTCATACAAATAGAATCAGTACTGTTTTGTCTTTTGATGAGCTTATTTCACTTACTGTCCTCAAGGTTCATTCTCAGAATTTCCTTTTTAAGTCTCATAAGTATTCCACTTTATGTTCATTTATACCACATTTTGTTTATTCATCTGTTAGTGGACATTTAGGTTGCTTCCTCCCTTTGGCTGTTGTGAAGAATGCTGCTAGAAATGTGAATGAATTAAAACTACCATTTTTTTTTAACGCTGACCTTTTACTTTTAGATGGGCACTCTGGTTTTTTAAAAATGATAAAAGCAAAACTTGGCAAGCAAACCTTCGGCTGATCTCTAAGTTTGATACTGTTGAAGACTTTTGGGCGTAAGTAACCATTTTAGGATGTTTATTTTATGAATTGTGTAATTTTTCATTTTAAATCATGGATAAATGAAGGGTAAGGTGAATAGTTAATAAATATTCATCTGTAGACCTACCTGTTTGTCCATCTCCTCACAACTCTTTATTTTTCATCATTTAGAAAGCTCCAGTCTTGTCATCCTTTAGCCCTGTGTATTTTGTTTATTCCTTGTCCCAAGATCTCCTTTCCTTGAGAATCCTTTATTGCTTCTAGAATTTTGAAGTTTGTTGGAGCTTGTCCTTTTCTTGGTTGCCTAGATACATCTGTCACATACTCCAGAGCTTTGTTAAGTTCCCATTTGTGCAAATTCTTTTTGGTATAACTCCTGGGATTTCCTGTGATGGGGTTTCTGAGATTTCAAAAACTGAAATCCTCAAAATTCAGGTTTGTCCCAAGTATCTGTGATGTTAGTTGATCAACTTCAAGAAGAATAGTTGAAATACCTTTGAGATTTTGTTTTAGATTTAGCAAAAAGTTCAGATATCAGGGTCAAACCTTTGCTTGATTCAAAATATAAAATTGTGAAGTCTTCAAGACGTTTTATAATAGTGATTCTCTAAAAACAAAGTTAATTTAGTATGTAATTTTATTTGAAAAATAATTTCCATTTCAAAGATAAAATGTGTTTATGAGCTATGAATTAACTAGTAGTTACCTAAAAATTTTAATTTGTACATCTAGTATATTTTTAGATCATATATATCTGTATTGAATCAGTGAGCAACTCTTCTGTATTAACATAACCACCAGAGTGTATTAACATTAACTGCCTAAGTGTATTTTGCCCACACTAAGAACAGATTGTCAGAAGATTCATACATGTATACTTCCTCCAGGACAGAAACAATATTCTTCTGTATGTTTCCAGTGCTTTGCCCATAATAGACATGTAGTATACCTTCGGATCACTGGAAGAAAAAAACATTGAATAATTAGAGAAAACTATAAATTGTGAAATTTTAAGAGTGGTCACTTTATATTTTAATCATTGACTGTTTTTTTTTTTTTTTTTTAAGTAATGGAACTCTATTTAAATCCCCAGTAATTCATAGGTCTGGTTGTCTGGTTAAACTAAGGTTATTTTACCCTTCATCAAAACATCAAGTGATTTTCTTCCTTAATTGTATTTGAGTTCTCCAGACCAAGTCTGTGGAGGAGGAAGAGCAAGAGTCTTGAAACATTTCCCCCACTGAATCAGAGCCACATATATCTAGTATGGTTAGCTTTCACCATTTTACATAATTGGGTTTCTAAGTGGACCTCTAATTTAGAATATGGTCGCCTACTGTAGTTATGTGTAAGCAATATCATTGCATTGTGGACTTTTATATTGTAATTTAGACATATGAAGGAATCCTTTAGCTTTCTGTAAATATCTAAGCACTTCTTAATATCTCACTTTTTTTCTGGCAGATTTAGTGGTAAACAACTGTTGAGCCCTTTGGGATTTATGAAGTTTTGTCTATAGTGTTCTAATTCTGTTTAAATTGTGTCATTACTAATTTTCATTACTGTAAACTTGCTAAGAGACCTTAGAGCAACATGATGGAGAAAGGAGGCACCTAGAGAAGCATTGGTCATTTCTACCTTGAATGCCATTGAAGACAACCATTTCTATCCTGTCCATTAATTTTATAAAGTGGTGCTAATTTTATAGTTATTGTCTATAACTCTGATGTTGTCCAGAGGAAGGTGCCATTGATAATGTAGTTTGGAAAGAGTGACCATTAAGTAGAATAACTCGACAAACCTTATTATTCAGCCCTATGCTACCTTTCCCCAAATTGAATTTATATGTTATCCTGTAGAATGTGATTCAAAGAATGCCAGAATCTTAAGACTCTACTTGAAGTATTTCCAGACTGGGTTAAAATAGTGTCAAGAGAATCTGACTAAAGATAATAGCATGGTCTGTGGTCTGCAGATGGAGTAAAGATCGTATTTCTGCATCTAACATTGGAGACAGGCAAAGCATTCTTACTCTGTTGCTATTGATATAACAATTTTGTTACAAGAAACTTTAGAAGATCAAATGATTTAGCATTCTACCTCTAAGCTAGTGAATATCTAAGTCATCTCAAGTGTTAAACTGTTACGTTGATATTTGGGGAAAAGTTTAGAAATACAGATTCTAGGGTTCTACTCTGTATATATTTTTTAAATGAATGGCTTTTTTTAAGGTTTTTCTTTTTTAATTTTGAGAGCGAGCGAGCGTTTATTTATTTATTTATTTTGAGAGAGAGAGAGAATGAGAATCCCAAGCAGGTTCTGCGCTGTCAGTGCAGAGCCAGATGTGGGGCTTGAGCTCATGAACCATGAAACCATAACCTGAGTCGAAACCAAGTGACTGAGCCATGAAGGTGCTCCTCTAATCCCCTATATTTAAGGAATTAAGGATTAAAATCACAAGGAATAGGTCCTGGAACTGTTGTTTTGTTTTCAAAGCTTCCCAAATGATTGCTATGCTGACTGACTAGTAATGATTGTGATATTTGAAGCCTATTGGTCTGTTCTACTCTTGGATATCTTCATGGATATTAATGTTATTTTATTTCAGTCATGCAGTCCTGATAGGAAGTTTACCTTGCTTTCTCTTGATTTGTCTTTTTGTGTATTTAAAACTACTTGTTATTAGCCTTATAAATTCTTTCATGTACTTAAAGGCCATCTCAAACATCCTAGTCTCAGTTTCTCATATAAACATATGGATGCATTAAGTTAACTAATGCATCAAAATATATTTTTGTCAAAGTAAAATCATTAAAAATAGTGTCTTGAAAATCCTCAAATGCTGATTCTTGTACTGACCATTATTAAGGTACCTCTTTGGTCCAGTTCAGAAATGGACTCGTAAACATAAACTTTTATCTTTTGAGTTTTATCACATTCTCTAAATGTATATGTGAGCACCTAAACTCTGCATTACGTATTTTATGTTTATAATTGTCCTTTTCTTTTACCTAGTCTGTACAACCACATCCAGTTGTCTAGTAATTTAATGCCTGGCTGTGACTACTCACTTTTTAAGGTATGTTTAATTAGTGATTTCATATATCAGAAGACTGGGCCATTTAGTTATTCATTAAGAACTCTTGTCAGAAACTTAGGAATAGTTAATGCTCTGAGGTTTGGAGAATAGAGAATAATTAAATTAGTTTTACTAGACTTTAGCATTAACCAGTTTTGCCCTACTGCTATATATAATTGAAATTGAGAGTCTGACTCTGTGGGCGTACACTGGTTGATTTTTGAAGAGAGCTTTGATATCCAGTCTAGGCTCTTTATATAGATTTGAGTAGCCTGAAGTCCAGAGTTTATCAGGAATTCTTAACTTGGGATGCATTGATCCTTGGGATATTTATAAATGGATTCTGTCAAGTCGTAGGGGGGTGGGGAGTCATTCATTAACTCTGAAATTGCATAATTTTTGCATATATTTTCTAGGCATAGAAATGTATGTAATTTTTCAAAAGTATATGTTACTCAATGTTCAAGAACCTCCAAATTGAATGAAACCCAAGGTTTGATAACTAGAAGTATCATAACAGTTTTATGGAGAATAAAGTAACAAGTTGACAGAACTGTTGCTTGCGCTTTCTAGTGATCTCTTCAGTTAAAGTAACAGTTTTGTCTAATATTGTTATCTATTAACCTTGTAGGATGGTATCGAGCCCATGTGGGAAGATGAGAAAAACAAACGAGGAGGACGATGGTTAATTACATTGAACAAACAGCAGAGACGAAGTGACCTGGATCGCTTTTGGCTAGAGACAGTAAGGTTTTAAAATTACAGAGTAGTTTTGGCATGTTAAAACTTAATTTGCATTACATTTTACATTGGTTACTTATTTGAAAAGATATTTTCACGCTGTAAAATCTAAGCCGGCAATTAATTTTGTTCTGTCATGTGAATACTGTATAGTTTACATATTGGTATAGTGAAACCGTGTGCCACATTACAGATCAGATAGAAAATGATTGGCAGTTGACTCTTACCTTCCACAGTAAGCTCATCCTGTCATTTCATTAACTTCAAAATTACAGAGCCTCACATTTTGTACGATGTAAGTTTTTACAACCCTCTTAGAATATACTTCGTATACTAAATTCTTTATATCACTAAAGCAAACAGTGAAATTGTAGCTTGATATTATTCATCTTATATGTTATGATATAATCTGGAACTTTTGGCTTTATAAGACATAAATTAGAGATAATTGACATTTTCTATAGTGAGAAGTCCTAAACCCCAAGCTATCAGGAATAGGGACGATAGTCTCTTGTGTATTCTCAGCATTTGGTACGGTGTCTTCTTTATAGTTAGCACTTGTTAAGCAGCTAGTGAATATTTGAATGAATGGGTGTGTGTGTGTGTGTGTGTGTGTGTGTGTGTGTCATTTTATTTATCCATTT
>NW_027529638.1:7273553-7375949 GCF_008692635.1 Crocuta crocuta | reverse complement strand
ATAGTGAGTATATGAATGAATGGGTGTGTGTGTGTGTGTGTGTGTGTGTGTGTGTGTAAATGGAGACGCTTAATTTTGCTTTTGGGGGAGGTTATCAGTAAATACCATTTTAGAATCCCCTGATAACAATTGCCCCATTTGCTGAAAAAGTTAAAACCACTGTTAATGTTCTTGTTATTAAGCAAAGAAACACGTGAATTCTTAAAAAGTCAGGACAAAGAACTGTAAACATAAAATTTAGACTTTCAAGAAATCAGTTTTTGATTTAAAAACTGTTTCTTAGTTTTGTATGCATACGGATATGTAAGGGACATTTGCAGTTTAATAAGCAATATATAATCTATTTAATTTGGGATTAAATTTTTTTTAAGCTGCTGTGCCTTATTGGAGAATCCTTTGATGACTACAGTGATGATGTATGTGGAGCGGTTGTTAATGTTAGAGCTAAAGGTGATAAGATAGCAATATGGACTACTGAATGTGAAAACAGAGAGGCTGTTACACATATAGGGTAAGTTTTGCTGTTTGTATACTTGCTTTAAAATATTAAGATAACTAAAGCAGAAGTACTGTTATTTAAAGCTTTAAAAATAAGTGGATCTGTAGATCATGATTTTCCCTATATTGTTTTCATCAATACTTTTATAGTCTTGAACTACTCCACTGGTTTTCAGTGACTTGTTCATATTTTTTAAAATTTCTCTAAAATTCTTTTCCCTAGCAATGGAGTATATAATCGCCAGAATACTGAATTTTGACATTTAGCGTTTTATTCATTTATCAAATGAGAATATGAAGTCTTTTTTGTACTTTAAAACCATAACACGAATAAGTAATACCCATAATAATTCAGTGAGCGTTGACAAACGGTGTATGTGCATCCTGTGCATGTGTGTGTACACTGTACATAACATTTCTGTCAAATTTAAGCAATAGTATCTTAATTTTGTCCATATTTAAAACCCACATGTGTATGTTTTTACATTTTTCTTTTGGTAAATATTATTCCTTGCAAAAATTGCCTGTTGCCTTTCACCCAAAATGTTGGTCAGTATTAACTTGGAATTTCTTTTCACTACATTTAACTTAGTAAAATTTGACTTTAAATTTTGTATTAAAATTCTGCATTGGTCACAGGTCATAAAATGTTTGGTTTGCCTTTTGTGATTTCTTTTTTTTCAAACATTATGAATTCTATGAACATAATTCCTTCTGGATTAAAAAAAGTCTGAGGATTTTCCAAGTTTTACTCTACAGAGGTTTTCTGTAAAAGAGAGAAGTTGACTGTTACTTTGTCATCATATTCTTTTTTTTTTTTTTAATATTTATTTTGAGAGAGAGAAAGCATGAGCACGGGAGAGAGGGAGAAAGAGAGAATCCCCTGCAGGCCTCGCCCTGTCGGTGCAGAGCCCCATGCGTGGTTTGATTCCATAAACTGAAATCATAACCTGAGCCGAAATCAAGAGTCAGACATTTAACCGACTGAGCCACCCAGGTGTCCCAATTTGTCATCATATTCTTAATTTTTCTGTCAGCATCAGGACTTAATAGTTGTGGGATTTCATATTTGAAATCAATTTAAAAAAACAAGTATCAATTTCTTTCCTGTGAAAATCGTGTATTTGTGTCAATATTAAAAGTTACCAAAATCTTTGTAAAACATTTGACNTTGCGCAGCGTGAGACTGGGAACTCAAACTCAGGAAACTGTGAGATCATGACAACCTGAGCTGAGCTGACATCAAGTTGGTACAACTTGAGCCTGACTTAACCAACTGAGCCACTCAGGTGCCCTGGGAAGATTTTTTTTTCCCCCTCCTCTTCCAAGTTGTATGGCTCAGTGCTCTGGCTTTCTAGCATTTTTAATGAAAAGGAATACATTGTTTCATAATATATATTATCATGAAATTATTTTTAGAACTTTCATATGAATGAAGGTAGTAGAATCTTCTGGAAGGTGGAGTATGAATAAAACTGCCATAGTATCATATTGGAGGATTTAGTGCCATGAAAATATGTATTTATTTTATTTTGGTGCTTATTTTGAAATTTTGCTATTTTTTTTCTTTAGAATATATGTCTAGATTCTTAAATTTACTTGTGATGCTTTTTGTGATCTGTCCTCAATTTTATCTTGTTAACCTTTTTGCTCATGTTATCTTTCCTTATGAGCTGTAGCCACACAGCCTTATTTTTGTTCCCCAGCCTTCAGATGTGTTTCATTTTCTCAGCATTTTACTTTTAACCCCATGACTTTTAAAGGGGAACTTTCTTTGATTTCACAGACAGGATTAGATCATCTTTGTTATACAATATCACAACCCCTATACTTACTCACTTTGGCACTCATCATAGTTTATTTTTAAAATAGAGTCACATGTTATTTGAAAAGTAGATTGCAGAGTTAGTATATAAGGCAGAAATCATTTATGTCCTAAATTACCCTCAAAATACCATAAAGTAATAAGTATGATAAATGTAATTTGCACTTTTATATAATATCTATTATGGTTTATATGAAAAATATAATTGTAGCACTTTAGATCAGAGAATTAGAGTAGACCTATGTTGGAAATTAATTTTGTATACATTAATTATGCATTTTCTATGCTTTATCCTATGTATATATGATTATTTGTTTAGAGATAATCAAATACTATAAACATCCAGGAACTGTCTAAACTTTGCTTATTATTGATTTATTAATAGTTACAGTGCCTGATAACATAATAGAGTCTCAAATATTGTGTCGGTGATTAGCCAAGATTGTTGTGAAAATGAAGAGTATATTTTGTTAAAAGGAAAAGTATGCAATGTCCTGTTTCAGTCTGTAGATATTTTTTTATATATAAAGAATAATACTGAATTTGGTGTGTGTGAATAAAAATTAACAGCTACTTTTTTTCTTTTGCTTCTTCTAGGAGGGTATACAAGGAAAGGTTAGGACTTCCTCCAAAGATAGTGATTGGTTATCAGTCCCATGCAGACACAGCTACTAAGAGCGGCTCCACCACTAAAAATAGGTTTGTTGTTTAAGAAGACACCTTCTGAGTATTCTCATAGGAGACTGCGTCAAGCAATCGAGATTTGGGAGCTGAACCAAAGCCTCTTCAAAAGCAGAGTGGACTGCATTTAAATTTGATTTCCATCTAAATGTTGCTAAGATATAAGAGAAGTCTCATTCGCCTTTGTCTNATCCCAATCAAAGAATTACAGTACACATCATCCCCAGAATCCATGAATGTGTTCCTGGCCCACTCTATTGTAATAGCTTAGTAGAATTACCATTATAAACACACTTTACCCATCCACAATATTCAAAAAAGAACTTGTATTTCTATACCTTAAAGGAAAAAAATTCTGTTTATGTTCCATTGTATGCAGGAGCATATTTTGCTGGTTTGAAAGAGTATGATGCATACAGTTTTCTAGCAATTTTCTTTGTTTCTTTTTACAGCATTGTCTTTGCTGTACTCTTGCTGATGGCTGCTAGATTTTAATTTATTTGTTTCCCTACTTGATAACATTAGTGATTCTGATTTCAGTTTTTCATTTGTTTTGCTTTTGTTTTTTTTTTTTTTTCCTCATGTAACATTGGTGAAGGATCCAGGAATATGACACAAAGGTGGAATAAACATTAATTTTGTGCATTCTTTGGTAATTTTTTTGTTTTTTTGTAACTACAAAGCTTTGCTACAAATTTATGCATTTCATTCAAATCAGTGATCTATGTTTGTGTGATTTCCTAAACATAATTGTGGATTATAAAAAAAAATGTAACATCATAATTACATTCCTAATTAGAATTAGTATGTCTGTTTTTGTATCTTTATGCTGTATTTTAACACTTTGTATTACTTAGGTTATTTTGCTTTGGTTAAAAAATGGCTCAAGTAGAAAAGCGGTCCCATTCATATTAAGACAGTGTACAAAACTGTAAATAAAATGTGTACAGTGAATTGTCTTTTAGACAACTAGA
Source organism: Crocuta crocuta (assembly GCF_008692635.1). Classification (NCBI taxonomy): domain Eukaryota; kingdom Metazoa; phylum Chordata; class Mammalia; order Carnivora; family Hyaenidae; genus Crocuta; species Crocuta crocuta. The sequence continues at coordinate 7,371,971 of NW_027529638.1, read as the reverse complement.
TTTGTCCTTTTATTTCTCCATCTCTATAGAAGGGATTTGTGTTTCTTATTGCCAGGCAGTCTCTATTGTGTCTTTTTGTAGTGTCTTCCACGTGAACAGCATAAGTTTGGAGCACTAGTTTATTATGTTATAATTTTTAATAAATTGAATAGGTAGCATCATATGTATGGAATTAAATTGATGTGGCTATCTTTGTTTTTTGATACAGGAAGGCATAGTCCTTCAGTCATAGGTAAATAATGTACTCTTAATGTATTAAAACACGAGAGAATTGTTATCTTGGTGCATTACCATTTGATTGGTAGGAATGGTAGTTGTAAAACTTGGTTGCTGAATTGAGATGTTCTTTTGTGAGTGTCAAAATGATAGCATAGGGAAAGAGTACAGGTGGTGGGGACATATACATTAAGAATTTTGTTAGTGTTGCTGTCTAAATAGAACGGAATAAACAGGTATGAAGACTTATATTTATATTGGTAAATTGGTGTAGTGTGGTTTTATGTAAATTTGAAACGTGATCTACTCTTTGTAGGCATTTGAAAGCACATTTGAAAAATTTTGTATATAATTGTGTTATTTCAGATGCAGTAAAATGAAATATGGCTATTGTAGACAAAAGAGTAAGCTGAACTTCTAGATAGAATGAAAATGATTAGATGAGAGGAAAATTTGTGTTTAGTGATTATGAATTAATCATTTAAAAACTGGAAGGTTTGACAAAAACACATATAAAGTAAACATGAAATTAATAGTATTGATTTTGTTGAAGAATTTGAAAACTTACGTTTAAAGGGTGCCATCTGAGTACTCTCGATACCACAGACACCTCTTGTTCAGTGTTCTAGAAATACTGAATCTCTTGTGTTTATAATCTCAATAGACTATAGCTAATATCTGCTGCTTAAGCTTGAGTGATTGGTTAAGGTGATTTATTGTCTGTGTTGATATGTGTAGTCGTGAGCACTTGAGGAGCTTGCTTATAGGTGATGGTGGTGTGTTGGCAATGAGTGGGATTGGAGTAGTGTATCTATTAGAAATTAATACTCTATTTCCTTAATTCTGAGATGCAGTCCATTTGAAGAAGCATCAGCTTTCAGGAGTGGAGGAGGAATAATGCATTAAATGTACACATTTCTGAATTTTAAAAAACCTGATATATGATAAGCATTTGATTATCCTTATCATTACCATTTTAGAATCATAATCAGTTTTATTTTAAGTCTTTTCCCAGTGGGTGGGGAGGATGATAAATTACTGAGTCACTTTTGGCAGATGCCACATAAGTATTACAGTGACTTGCAACTTTTCATAATTTCATTAGCATCTTTTCTAAATAAGATTAGACTATATGATTTTTCTAACTTCTTTCTCCCTGTCCAACAGGATATTATAAATAAATATATTTTCATAATAGAGAATTAAAATCTTTTAACAGAAGAATTGTAATTAATTGTAGGGTTGTGACATATTTAACCAATTTAATTGTTAATCCAATTCTACAGAAGGATTTGAGACATACTGTGTAAGAATTAAATAATTACAATACTTAGGTAATACTTTGTGCCAGGCAGTGTTCTAAGCACTTTACATGCACTTTAACCTGCACAGTAATTATTCGATGTAGGTGCTGTTGTCCCCATTTTATAGATAAAACAGAAGCAGTGAGGATGTAAGTCACTGTACAGCTAGCAAATTGCAAAGTGTGGATTTCATTCCAGAGACCCTGTAAATCACATCATACTCTTAATAGTGTAGAGCCTATCTTAAAGGCTGTAGTAAATCACATCAGATTATAGTCATTTTATAGGCCAGCCAGTTTACTTAACATTTTATTTCCTTTGGTTATGAAAACTTAAAATAGTCCCCTTAGGCTCACTCTGTTAGCAATCAACTAAATTAATCATTTGGAGGAGTTTTTGAGAATGTGGAGACAAAGATACAGGAGTTTACAGATACTGTTCAGTTGTATCAGTTAAGTGGATATTTTCATATACAACTTTTAAGTGTCTATATCCTGTTATCTTCTAAAATAAGTGGTAAAATAAAGAAAAATTTTCAAGTTGATAGTCAAGATTCTTAAATACCATAGTTTGCATTTAAAAGGATAATTTTCTAAGGCAGTGTGATAATGCGATGTTTTACATTTTACAATTAAAACAAGTTAATGACAAGTCTCTGTGCTACTTTTTATCTCTTAATTGTTATGGAATGTCTTCATTATTTAGGAGGGGGAAAAAACAACTGAGTTTTCTCACTTAAGAGTCAGACTCTAGACAAATGCAAGATTTTAAAGATCAGATTGAAATTAGAAAACAAAAGGGTAGGTCATTGCTATCCATTGTCTCTGTGGACCAGTTAGAAACTCAGAAATGTCTGGAAATTTCTACAGCAATTTGATAGTGCTGTCATATTAAACTATATCATTTTTCTAGTAATATTTGAAAATGTATTTTACAAAAATATGTTTTCAACAGAGAGCAATTTAGGGATTAAGACTGGTCCTTCACATATAATTTGAGAAACACAACTCTTAGGTGGTTTTCCTCAGAAGGCAAGGACAGCTCATTTGCCCATCCTTCCCTAAAACAACTCAGTTTGTTATCCAATCTCACTATTGGATTTGGTGTCAAAATTTTATTCCTAAACTGTAGCATCTTTAAAGAATACTGTGTGGTATCCTGCTTACTATGAATTCCAAAGTTGACATTAGGCAGCCTTCCTAGTACCTTGGGTAGTTTAGACTTTAATGTTCCTGTTGCTATTCCATTGCTAGAAGCAAGAAATTGCAGGCATGTGGTCACATGTGGTACTATTTTTTTTATTTCAGAGGAATCAATTTTTACATTTTAATCTTGTCCTGTTTTCTTTTAATTCAGTACTTGTAATTCCTTATAGTTTTGCACAGAGGTTCTTTTCCTACCTTTTCTATCCCCCCACCCCAAATATGTATTGAGTTCTTGTGTTCTAGGTAAGAGGCATAACAGCAGAAAACAACTAGTTTTAAACTTTTAAAAACAGACATGTCTTTTTTAAAAATTTTTAATGTGCTATTTATTTTTGAGAGAGAGAGAGAGACAGCATGAGCAAGGGAGGGTCAGAGAGAGAGGGAGACACGGAATCTGAAGACAGGCTCCAGGCTCTGAGCCAACTGTCAGCACAGAGCCCGACGCGGGGCTTGAACCCACGAACCGTGAGATCATGACCTGAGCTGAAGTCGGATGTTTAACCGACTGAGCCACCCAGGCGCCCCAAAAGCAGACATGTCTTCAAAATAAATCTCTCCATAAGGTTCTACAAACATTTTTTGTTACTGAACTAGAACTCCTAGGGTCTCTGTTACTAGGGATTAGTAGTCTGGAGGTATATAGAACAGGAGGTGGTTTAACCATGAGCGAACATCACACTGGGTAAGACTAAACCCTCACAGGCAAAGAATAGCTTTCGCAAGACCCGATTTTTGTATTACTGAAATCTGTATGATCAGGAGAAATTTGGTGGTTCTTTTTTTATAATGTAATTGCACTTTTTAAAAATTTCAACTTTCATTTAACATACTGAGTACGGTGAAACATTTTAAATGTGATTGTGTCTATGTTGGCATGGTTGCATAGACAGCAGTCCTCTAGCCACCTTCCCAAAATACCTGACATGTTTTTTCCTTTCATATTTGACCAAACATAATGCATGTTTATTGTATTTTCATTACAGAAAGGTAGAAGGTGAAAATTTCCTCTTGTTCAGACCCACTCTTTTTTTTAAGACCCCTTTCAAATTTCTGGTAAATGTCTAATTTTCTGTGCACACACCAGGTACATGTGTTTGCACGTGTACGTAACTTTTCTTTGGACACATTTTGGTAGCATTGTTTTCTCATTTAATACTTTTGGACATTTTGACCTTGCATTGCACATATGGAACATTATGTTCTTTGTCTAGTGACCCATTCTGTGAATGTATGCCTTATTGGGGGACTGCCTGCCTGCTTTCCTTCCTTGTGATTTTTGCCTTTATAATCCCCAGTGTAAATTGTAGTCTTATCTTTGTACACTGTAGTTCTTTGCTATGTGTAAAGAAAATAATTTTCTGTTCTTTAGCTAAGTGGCACTTCTTCTTTCCCCCGTCCACACCAGACTTTTGACTCCACATACATGAATTATCAGTTTTGTAATTGTGTCCTACAGTGCTTCTTTGCAACTTTTGCCGTTTTGAGCCTTGTGATACCTTTCTGATTGGTTTTTAATTGCATTTCTTCTAATGAGCCAACATTGTTATAATTACAAGTACTTTTTCCCAAAGATAAGCAATAAGCTAGTAATTCTATTTTAGACCTGTAAACATTGGAAGAGCTTGAATTAAATAATGTTGATATTGGACCCTGTTCTATTTTTAAGCAGTGTAATGAATTTAACTTCATAATTTTTAAAATGAGAGCATTTCTCAAACACATCTATATGTTCTCATAACCTTTTTACTTGGCATTTGGTTTTGTTTTTAAGGGCTTTTTTTTTTTTTGCTTTATATTTGCTTTAAATCTTTGACTCAGTTTTAAGTAAATGGTTTCTGTGCAATGCCTGTGTATTTTATTTTGGTACAGGGTACACTATAAAATGTGAGACATAAGATATGTTCCAACTTGACCCTGCTCTGCGCTGTCTCATGTCAAGGCATTAAGTGTATTACATACATATTTGGGGCTTTTTCTGTGTTCTGGCACTGCTTTCCAGATAATGACTATGGTTAAATATTGCAGTGTCCTGGGCTTCTTCAAGCATAAGGAATTTGTAATTGAGCCAGAATGACCTTTAAGGGAATCACGAGTTTTCATTTCACATGCTATTTCTTCTTTCAGGAAACCACTAATTATTTATCTCCTCCTAATGCTTTTTTTAAAGTGCTGCTCTTTATAAAGTTTGTCTTTAAATATTCGTATTTTCCATTTCTTAGGTAATCTATTCTGTCACTTTGTGACAGTGACTTCCAAGCATTTGTCCTTAGGCATGACCTTCCTTTTGTGCTTCAGATCTGTTTCTCCCTGCCTACTGGACCTCTTTTGTCGGGGTCAGCAAGCTACAACTCATAGGCTATATTTGGTCTGCATTCTGCTTTGTAAATAAAGTTTTATTAAAACATAGCCTCATCTATTTGTTTACATATGTCTGGCTGTTTCTGTGCTACAATGGCAGAGTTGGCTAGTTGGGACAGACTAGACTGTGTAGCCTGCAAAGCCTAAGATATTTACTATCTGCCCCTTAATTGAAAAAGGGCTGACCTTTTTTAAAGTCTGATCCATACCCTAAATGTTTTGTGGTGATGGTGTTACTGGCAGAAACCAAATATCTTATCCTTTTTCAATTTCCTTTTCACTTCTAGCAAACCTCTAGCCCCATTCCCACTTGATCAAAGCTTTATTATCAACACAATTAAGTGTGATGTGCGTTGTTATTTACTTCCTTTCACCTTCCACTTAACACAATTTCTGAGTCTGTTACAGTTTTCTTCTAATTGTCTCTGAGTTTTTATGCTAAAAGACATCCCAGCTGACCTCCCTACTTTTTGCCCGTGTCCTCAAAGGCTTGCTGTTTTATCTGCATATTAAGACTTACTGCTCTTTTGAAAGCAGAGTAACCAGAGTTTTATCAAACTGGAAAATGCTGGAGCTTATGTACTCATTATCAAAGTGACGGTTGGTGTTTTTAATTGTAAAAATGGTTGCAAAGTGGTTTTTGAGTTATCCAAGAAAGCTTGTACTCTGTAGGACTGTCTTACTAATACACTTTCTGTATTATCAAAAGCAGAATGTGGTATGCATTTGTTTGTTCCTTGTTTTATTACAGGAAGGAGAAGAATGATAGGGGGGAAATGTGAGAAAAAATTAAGCCAAAAGTAAAGTTAGCAATGCAAAATGCACTCATCCCATAAAGTCAATGTAGTGACCAAATAAAAAGGGAGAAGCAAGTAATTCATAGATGCTAATGTGCTTGGGCAACTGCCATTTGTGGCCACAATTTTTGCTGTAAGTAATTTAACAGCCTATGCCAAAGGAAGACAAGATCCAGTAGATTAAAAGAAAAAACAGCCACCTGCTCCAGAAAAGCACACACCTGCTTTGGAGTCTTACAGCCTGAGTTCAGATTCTAGTTCTGCCATCTATTAGCTATATATACCTAGTCAGATTTCTTGAGCTCTCCAAGTATTTTCTCATCTGTGAAATGAGTGATCGCTGTATCAGAGGGCAGTTGTAAGACAGTTGTGTGTACAGTCTATAGTGCAGTGCCTGGTGTGTTGTGAATGTGGGATGAATAATAGCCTTCTTCCATGGGTCTTCATAAAAGAACACCAGTAGTGTACATAATGCGGTGACTGGCATACTTTAGTAATTTACGGGATTTAAAAAAATGTCAGTTTAAGGTCATGGAGTGATGCAAATTGTGGTTCCACATATGTAATTGGATAGGGGGTCAACTACATTTGAGAGCCAAGTTTATGACCCAGCCCAAGAGTCTCAGGATGTAAAGTAATGGTTCTTAATCTAACAGTTTTTGATGGAACAAAGTTCTGTTACCACCCCGGTGTGGCTATACATATATATCAAATTGTATGTAGTATTTGGGAGTCTGTTAACCTCCTGAAGCCACTCCATGGATTAATTAGCCTGAGTGTCTTGTGCCCCCCAAATTAAGGGCTCTTGATTTAGGGGGATGGTATTGGGGGCATAAATCATTAAGTCATTGGTTCTTACTGATTTTTTTTTAAAGTTTTATTTATTTGAGAGACTGCGCAATCAGGAAAAGGGGAGATAAACAGGGAGAGAATCTCAAGTAGGCTCCTCACTGCTAGTGCAGGCCCAATGTGGGGCTCGAACCTGTGAAACTGAGATCATAACCTGAGCTGAAACCAAGAGTCAGACACTTAACTGACTGAGCCATGCAGGCACCCCAAATCAGTGGTTCTTAAATCTGTCAGACATAGCACCCCATGTGTAAAAAGAAATGTATCCTTGTATATTCTTACCCTGATGTGAAATTGATGGGTAATATAACTTGCTTATCCACTTTTTAAAGAATACTAAGTATCCTAACTTGAGAATAAAAGAGGTAATAATAGAATAATAAGGGAAATTGGAAGTAATTTTTAATAAAATTATTTTAGCCCACATAGAAGTACATAATGAAGTCTGATCATTGAACTTCTACCTAGTACCAGTGGGAATGTAACTTTTTTTTTTGGAATATAACAATTTTAAATGTAAGTTATTAAGTTACTCTGAAATGATGAACAATACTTAGGACAGTTCTTGACTAAAACTATCTTTTTTTAGTTGATGTGGTAGTTTTAGAAAATTCAGAGTATATTAAAATTGTGCAAAAAATGGTTAGATGACATGTATAATACAATTACATTCAAAATTTCAAAGTCTATTACAAATAAATTTTTTTTTAATGTTTTTAATGTATTCTTAGAGACAGAGCATGAGAGGGTGAGGGGCAGATCGAGAGAGGGACACAGAATCTGAAGCAGGCTCCAGGCTCTGAGCTGTCAGCACAGAGCCTGACCCTGAGCTTGAGCTCATAAGCTGTGAGATCATGACCTGAGCTGAAGTCGGACACTTAACCAACTGAGCCAACCAGGCGCCCCTAGATTTTTTTTTTTTTAAGTTGATGTCAATGTCTGGCAGGATATTTGAATGTTGTTCGGGATACTAGCTTTTTAGGTTTGTGGTTTGTAGATCTATTCTGTGTATTGCTTATCTGTAAAACCAGCATTATTTTACCTGTAATTACTATAAAACCAAGGTATCCCATAAACTTCCGCTAGTATTTTAGTGTTCAGTGGTAATGTACCCACTGACTGCTAGTCCTTTAGGTTGCTTTCATTGTGCACATGAATCAGCAGGTAATTCTGATTCATTATACGTGAAGTCAGACCTATGATTCTGCATTTATAAGAAATCCCCGCATGATACAGATGATTATTGTGATCCATAGGCCACACTTTAAGGCACAATGCTCTGTATCTGTACTGTCCAAAAGGGTAGCTCAGGTGATGGGACATTTCTGTTATTGGCAGAAAGTTGTTAGGGAACTGTTGTGAATACTGTTTCTCAAGTGATCTTTTAATAGGTTGTAAATACCAATGAGTTTATACCATTTGGCCATATCAGCCATGAAAAAGTATCTCTAAAGCCTCATTGTTTGTTTACACTTGGTTTAACTTTAAAAAAAATTTTATTTAGTAATCTCTATACCCCATATGGGGCTTAACCTCACAATCCTGAGATCAAGAGTTGCATACTCTTGGACTGAGCCAGCTAGGGCACCACTAGTTTAACCTTATTTTTTTTTAATTGAAGTAAAGCTGGTATATAACATTAGTTTGAAGTATATGACATAATTCCATATTTGTATATACTACAAAGTGATCAGTCAGCACAAGTCTAGTTACCACCTGTCACCATGCAATTGACTCCCTTCACTTATTTTGCCCACCCCCCAATCCTCTTCCCTTTAACTATCAATCTGTTCTCTGTATGAGTTTTGTTTGTTCATTTGTCTTTTACATTCCACATATAAACAAAACCATAACACTATTTGTCTTTCTCTGGCTTGTTTCACTTAGCATAATATGTTTAAGGCCCATCAATGCTACAAATGGCCTGCCTGAATAGTATTCCATTGTGTATGTATACACCACATCTTGATTCATTCATGCATTGATGGACAAAGGTGGTTTTCATATCTTGAAATTTCTTGGCTATTGTAAATAATGTTGCAATGAACATAATGGGGTACATATACCTTTTTGAATTAATGTTTTTTGTTTCTTTGGATAAATACCCAGAAATGGAGTAGGTGGATCATTTGGTACTTTTGTTTTTGAATTATTGAGGAACCTGCATACTGTTTCCCGTAGTGGCTGCACCAATTTATATTCCCACGAACAGTGCATGAGGGATCTTTTCTCTACATCCTTACCAACAATTGTTATTTCTTGTCCTTTTGATACTAGCATTTCTGGCTGATATCAGGTGATATCTCATTGTGGTTTTGATTTACATTTCCCTGATAATTAATGATGTTGAACATCTTTTCATGTGTCTGTTGGTTATCTATATGTCTTCCTTAGAAAAATGTCTGTTTAGATTCTCTGCCCATTTTTTACTGGGATTTTTTTTTTCCTATTGAGTTGTTTGATTTTTTAAAAAAAATTATTTTAATGTTTATTTATTTTTGAGAGAGAGAGCGTGCTACAGAGCATGAGTGGAAGAGGGGCAGAGAGAGGCAGACACAGAATCTGAAGCAGGCTCCAGGCTCTGAGCTGTCAGCACAGAGCCTGACGGGCCTGAACTCATGAACCATGAGATCATGACCTGAGCCGAAGTTGCACGCTGAACCAACTGAGCCACCAAGATGCCCCAGTGTGAGTTCTTTTAATTAGACTTTAAGATAAATACAAAATATATTCCTAGGTAACTAAATGAGTGGGCAATCTTAAGTCTTAATCAGTTAAATGGTTATCACATTGTAAGAAGTGATAGTGCTGGTATTAGATAGGTATTCTGTGGAATGTTTATTTTTGGGGGGGGAGCAATAATTACATTGCAAACTACTTGCCTATTTAATGTCACAATGGCAGTAAACCCATGTCGTCTGCATTAACACGAATATTTTGTATAGATAGCAAAAGAGCCTATATTCATCTTATCCAAGTACGATACCAATTTACTAAGTTAAAAAATGTATAGGAAGTATGCACATTAATTTTTTCTGCCACTGAAATTCTGATCTATTAAAGATGTTTCTTACTATTCAGTTTCCCACAAGTGTTAATGAGCAGGCTTAAGTATTTAGCCATTCAACAAACATTGAGTACCTATTATATACTAGCCATTGCTACGTGTTGAATAGACAGTGGAGAATAAATGAGACATAGTAACCCTGATGATGAATATAGTCTGTAAGTTTATATAGTGTAAGTGAAAATACATGTATTAAATGGTTACTATATGCCAAGGTAGTTTATACTAACAACAGAGCAGAAGAAAAATTTCTCACCTAATAAATCTTGTTCTAGTAGAATTGTAGATGTGTTCATTTTCTCTGTATCTTTGTAACAGTTTTTGCCTTACATAGTTCAATGCAAAGTTATTTGATGCTAACGGATGACATTTCATTGTTAATTGTATGCTTTGTCATACAGAGAAATGGCTAATATTTCTCCATTGCAATAGATATCACTGAGCCCTGAATCCCCTTCTCTAACTCCCTGAAGTCCATATGGTTTTAGTTTAGGTTAGAATTTAAATAGGGAGTTTATTCCAGAGCAATAATTATTTATGTGTGAACTCCAGAAAATATTTTTTTAACTTTTAGTTTTGGTATAATTTCAAAGTTACAGAAAAACTGGAACAATACAAAGAATTTCTATATGCCCTTCACCCAGATTTATCACATGTTAGCATTTTATAACATTTACTTTTTTCTAATTTTTTTTTTCTGAGCCTTTTGAGAATAAGTGGATACACTCCTTTGCCCTAGATACTTCAGTGTGTTTCCTAAAATATATTCGGCATATTTTCTAAAAGCCAGGACATTCTCTTACATAACCATGACAATGATCAAAATCAGGAAATTAGCATTGATACAATGGTATAATTTATAGATTTTATTAAAATATCTCTGTCCCAAAAATTTCCTTGATAACAAATGAAAAGTTTTGTATATTTATATGTTATACTCAGTTGTCCTTTCCCTTTAGACTCCTGTAATCTGGAACAGGTCCTCAGCCTTTTCGTTCAATGACATTAACGTTCTCTTGTTTTTGTTTTTATTTTTTTAACGTTTTTAATAGTTTATTGTCAAGTTGGTTTCCATATAACACCCAGTGCTCATCCCCACAAGTGCCCTCCTCCATGCCCATCACCCCCCTTCCCCTACCCCTCACCCCCAGCTGCCCTCAGTTTGTTCTCAACATTCAAGAGTCTCTCATGCTTTGCCTCCCTCCCTCTCCCCCACTATATTACCCCTTCTTCTCCCCCATGGTCCTTCGTTAAGTTCCTCCTAATCCTCCTATACGTGCAAACGTGGTATTTGTCCTTCTCTGCCTGACTTATTTTGCTCAGCATAACACCCTCAAGGTCTATCCATGTTGCTACACATGGCCAGATTTCATTGTTTCTCATTGCCATGTAGTATTCCATTGTATAGATAAACCACATCTTCTTGATCCATTCGTCTGTTGATGGACACTTAGGCTCTTTCCATGTTTTAGCTATTGTGGAGAGTGCTGCTATGAACATTGGGGTACATGTGCTCCTATGCATCAGCATTTCTGTATCCCTTGGGTAAATTCCTAGCAGTGCTATTGCTGGGTCATAGGGGAGTTCTATTGTTAGTTTCCTGAGGAACCTCCACACTGTTTTCCAGAGGGGCTGCACCAGTTTACATTCCCACCAACAGTGTAGGAGGGTGCCCGTTTCTCCACATCCTCACCAGCATCTAGAGTTCTCTGATGTGCTCATTTTAGCCACTCTGACTGGCGTGAGGTGGTATCTCTGTGGTTTTGATTTGTATTTCCCTGATGAGGAGGAGTGCTGAGTATCATTTCATGTGTCTGTTGGCCATCTGGATGTCCTCTTTGGAGAAGTGTCTGTTCATGTCTTCTGCCCATTTCTTCACTGGATTGTTTGTTTTTCGGGTGTGGAATTTGGTGAGTTCCTTATAGATTTTGGATACTAGCCCTTTATCTGATATGACATTAACATTTTTGAAGAGAACATGCTAGCTACTTCGTAGTATATTTCGGTTTTGGTTTGAATGTTTCCTCGTCATTAGAATCAGGTTATGAACTTTTTGCAAATATATAACCTAAGTTCTATGGTTTTCTCAGGGCATCCTACCAGGAACATATGCTGCCAATTTGTTCCACTACTGATGATGTTAATTTTGATCACTTGATTAAGATGATGTCTATGATTTTCTCCACTGTAAACGTACTGGTTTTCCCTTTGTAGTTAATAAAAATATCTTGTAGGGGTACTTCCTGTTTCTCCGCAAATTTTGCCCACAAAGTTTTAGTACTCGGTGATGGTGTTGCCTTTGGTTAGGACTGACAAATGGTGATTTTTCTACTTCCATCAGTCTTCTGTATTTATTAGTTGGCTTCCTATTGTTAGAGCTTTCCCCTCTTTATTTAAATGCAGACTTACGGTTTCTATTCAATTGATAATAATCTTTTCCCATCATTAGTTTGGTGTTCATACTGTCCCAGATTTGGCCAGTGGGTACTCCTCCAAACTGGCTCCTTGTCATTTTGATACATTCATATCATTCTTTGAGTGGAATTTACTTTTGGGTACAAAAGAATGTCCCAGACTTATCTTGATTCATTTCATACTTTCTCTGCTCCATGGTGATTTCTCCATGGACCCCTAATCCCTTTAATGGATAATGTAATTTATAACCAAGATCTGGCAGTTGGTATACTCATTGCTACCAAGGTGTCATTGCTTAAAAGTTCTCATGGTTGACAGAGCTAGGAAATAGAAGTATGTATGTGTTTATACATGTCTTCCTACAATCCTTTATAAAATCCATGAGTTTCTCCAATGTCTCTAATTCCAACCCAACGTAACACAGAGGTTTTTGTGTCCTCTCTTTTCATGCACGTAACTCTTTTTCTGTGTACAGTGAGAAAGCAGTTTTTCATCTGCAATATATTTACTTGTTCAATCCTAGAATAGAAAATAGTTTCATAATTGCTAGCCTTTGTCTTTACAAGAAAGAAATCTAATAATTCAAGATATGTTTAGAGTTCATTTGATCTTTAGATGTGGAGAATTTAGTTCAAATACTGTATTCAATACTGTACTCCTATCCCTCCTTCGGTATAGCAATGCTGTTATTTGAAATGTCACTTCATTCATGGTTTCTGTTGTATTCCATTTTAGGTTCCCTGCCCCATCATTTCTGGTTTCTCTCTTCTTTCTTACCCTTTTCTTTTTCCTTTCCTTTTCTTTTTTTTTCTTTTCCCTTCCCTCCTTTTCTTCCTTTCCCTTTCTTTTTCCTTCCCCTCCTTAATTTCTTCCTCCCCTCTCCCCTTTACCTTCTTCCCTTTTGTCTTCCCTGAATGGATAAAACATTAATGTGATTCCAAAAGGCAGAATAGTTTATGAAGCTATACTCAGAAAAATGACCTCTTCCCCCAATTGCTTTTGTTCTTTCTATCCCATTCCAACTCGCCTCCTGTAGGTAACCAAATTCATTAATCTCTGGGTCGTCCTTTATTTTTCTTTGCACAAACGAGTCCACATATGTATATATTACTTCCTCATTTCTTACACATAGAGTAAGATACTATAGATGTCTTTTGTACTTTGCTTATTTTACTTGACAGTGTATCCTGGAAAGTATTTCACATCTATTCATAGAGATCTTATTCTTATTTAAACTACATGGCCTGTCTCATCGTTTATTTAACCACTCTCCTATGTATGACTATGCATAACAAAATATGCAATTATACACAATGCTGCAGTAGATAATCTTGTACAGTTAAATTTTCATGTATCTGCAGGTTAAACTCCTTGAAGCAAGATTGCTTAGTTAAAAGATAAACATTTATATCGTTTCCATTTGTCTCTTAAAGTTTGCATCAATGTGCATTGCCACCTGCAGTATGAGAGTGCCTGTTTTCCCATGACTTCAAACCCATCTTGTTAATAATATAACGTTTGCCAACGGAAAGCAGAGAAACAGTGTTTTGGTATAGTCTTAATGTTCTCTTCTTTTGGGTGATGTTGAATATACTTTAAAGGCTGTGTGTGTGTGTGTGTGTGTGTGTGTGTGTGTGTGTGTGTTTAAATGTTTTTGTCTTTCACTCATTTATAATTTTTATTATTTACCAGCAGCCAAGATTGAAAATTGCTGCTCTGTTCTTATAAAACTTCTCCATAATGGCCAAATTTATACTTCTTTCCCAAGATGTGTGAGCGTGCCTCGAATAAATAAGGATAGTAGTGTAAGAACTGGTGGTTTTGGGTCAGCACAGACTTTACTGGCTTTTCTCACATTTTCTCTTGCTTGGCCATTTTGATCTAAGCTTTTCACTCCGCTTTGTCTGTGACAGCCTGCACTTTAGTTCTTGTGCTGGTTGTTATAAAGAAGGCCACACATTTTAGGATGAAAGCACGTTTTTGCTGGTGCTCTCTGAAATCTGCCACCACTGGGGCTGTCTCTGTTCACTTCTGTGCAATCTTTGGTGCTTTTAGCAGTACATTATGTTTTGGTGTCTGAGGATTCTACTTTTCCTGTGTTTCAGTAGGAAAGGTCACAAGGTTTCCCTCCTCCCTATATTCTGTTTTTTGTAGTTTCTAAGAGGAGAAGAGAAAGATGCTGATTTCTAGCTGTTTTGCATTAAAAGTCCTTATTTCTTTTCATTGTTATTTTATTATCATTATGGGAAGGAGGGGGGGGTAAATGCATCCTGAGTCTATTATTTTCAATTGGAAACCAGATTTTGGTCATTTCTAACCCTTTCTGAGATTACCTGTCATTATTTTTTTTATTGTTATTTTTTTTTAAGTAATTTCTACACCCAATGTGGGGCTCAAACTTGCAACCCAAGATCAAGAGTCATATTCTCTACTGACTGAGCTAGCCAGGGGCCCCTCATCTGTTTTTAATACAGATGATTAATTTATTCTTATAATTAATGTGTTGATGATAGTCATCTTTTTCATTTTCTTAAAATGAAACACTTTTTTCAGTGTTTTGGGTTAAACTATTTTCTTTGCTTATGTCTTCCTAAAATGTATTTTATTTTTTATTCTTGTGGTTGATATTTTAAGTTTTCAAAGGATTCTTTAACTTATGTTCTTTGTTAGTATTAATGACTTCATGACATGTAATATTTTTAGCCCCTGTTGTTTAAGAAAATGCTTCAATTCTTACAGTTCTGAGTCTTTTTGTACTGTGTTCTTTGATCACATTTACAGCATTAAAAGTTACNATTTATTCTTATAATTAATGTGTTGATGATAGTCATCTTTTTCATTTTCTTAAAATGAAACACTTTTTTCAGTGTTTTGGGTTAAACTATTTTCTTTGCTTATGTCTTCCTAAAATGTATTTTATTTTTTATTCTTGTGGTTGATATTTTAAGTTTTCAAAGGATTCTTTAACTTATGTTCTTTGTTAGTATTAATGACTTCATGACATGTAATATTTTTAGCCCCTGTTGTTTAAGAAAATGCTTCAATTCTTACAGTTCTGAGTCTTTTTGTACTGTGTTCTTTGATCACACTTACAGCATTAAAAGTTACCTCTGTTTTATCTTATTTACTACCTGATCCTGAAGTCATGATTTTTTAGAATAATGAAATCTGCTTTATTATTTTGATATGACTATATAAATGATATTTGCTCATCAAAAACTCAAACAATTTATAAAAGTCTGAGGACTACTGTTAATATTTTGATGGTCAAATTTTTTATGTATTCATAATATCCAGATATACCGAGGGCTAGTTAAGATGTTGAGCTACAATTGACCCAAATATTTGACTGAAAGCAGTATCAAAAATAGAGATTTGTTAATTATATAACATAAAATAAGGCTACAGGTTGACAGCAGCTTAGCAAAGTTAGGGCTTCGGACTGGCTTCTTGATTTTTTGGCTTTCCTCTCTTAATCACAAAACAGTCTCACACTTCCAGCCATAACTTACTCAGATAACTAGGTTCAAAACCAGGAAGCAAGGAAATAAACTGCTTCTCCATGTGTCTTTTTAAGGATAAAAGAAATCTTTCCTAGGAGACCCTGGCAAGTGTTTACTATCTATTGGTCAGGTTACACGGTTGTGCCCCAGGGTAAGGAAGGCTGGGAAAGAGTGCCTCAGGCATTTTCTGCTTCTATATTGAGAGGTTAGACTGATAGCAAGAAAGAATGATAGGGAATGGCTACTACGTTTGTCACGTGTAATCGTACACAATGGGGCCATATATTGGGTTTATTTTGTTGTGGATTTTTTCAAAAGAGAATTCTTTTCTTTCTTATCATACCCAAGCCCCATATAGCCATTATTAAAAATCTGGTCACATTTCACTGTACTTTTATATACACATATGTATAGAGTGGAGATTTAGTCACTGGTTTTTATAAAATGGGCTCATGTTATATACATTTATCTGAATCTTCTTTTTCTTGCCTACTATACAGTACAAATACTCCTAAGTCAATAGGCATAGATCTAATTTCAGTTATTTTGAAGCCTGCATGACCTGTGCTGTGTAACTACCACATTTTATTCACCCATATCCTTCTTGGTGAACTTTCATTCGTGTTGCTAGTTTTTCCCCTCTACAAGTATTGCCATTATAGATATCTTCACTAGGCTGTGTCTTCATATTTTGGAGCTAATTTGGATTATGAGGATGGTAACACATTGCTGGGTTAAAGGGAATTGTTGTCAATACACAGGCATAATTTTACATAAATTCAAAAATGCTATTATAAATTCACATATCCCCGGGGCGCCTGGGTGGCTTAGTCTGTTAAGCGTCCGACTTTCGCTTGGGTCATGGTCTCGCGGTGTGGGTTCGAGCCCCGCGTCGGGCTCTGTGCTGACTGCCAGCTCAGAGCCTGGAGCCTGTTTCAGAGTCTGTGATTCCCTCTCTCTCTGACCCTCCCCTGCTCACGCTGTCTCTCTCTCTCCTAGAAATAAATAAAAACATTAAAAAAAAAATAAATTCACATATCCCCCACATCTGTAGAAGTCTTTCATTTTATTAATACTTTTACTAGTGGTAGGTGTTTGCTCATTGTATGTTTGTTCATTCAGTCAACAAATATTTATTGAGTATCTTGGCCATGTACATTATTCCAGGTATGAGAGTGAAAAAGTTCCTGCCTTCATGGAGTTTACAGTCTATTGAGGAAGACAGGCAATAAACAGTAATGAATGCAATCTAATAAAATAAATATTGTACACATACAATATACAATAAAACAATCAGTTATGCTAGGTAACTGATAAGTGTTGTAAAGGGAAATAAAGTAGGATAGGTATTATGGGAAGAGGTTGCTCTGTTAAGGAGATCAGAACAAATTTCTGAGCAGTTGATTTTTGGGCAAAGACTTGATTTAAATGAAGGAGCAAGGAAGGAATGTTTCAGGCAGAGGGGACACTTTTTTATTTGAAGATCACTAGATGGACAGTGTAGAATGGCTGGGTAGAATGATAGGGGAAGAATAGAAAGAAATGAAGTCAGAAGGGGTGGTCTATGGCTAGATTACAATAGGCCTTGTCAGCCATAGTAAGAACTTTGGTAAGGTGCCAACTGAGACTCTTAATTCTTGATAATCTGATGGGTGCAAAGTGACATGTCATTGGTACTTCAGTTTTCTCTGTATAGTAATGTTTTGAAAATATTTCATATGTGTATCTGGACTTACTCTCCTGCTTATTAATATTTACTCTTCTGCATATGTATATCCTTAGTCCATGTTTCTGTCCAGTTACTCTTTTCTGTTGTTTTCTAAGAGTTATTTGTTTCACATTATAAATACTTTTACAAGTATATTATTTAATGACTTGAGTTATGATACATTTTCTTATCCACAAATTAAATTTTTTTTAAGTCAAACCTCTCTATGTTGTTGTTAGTACTTATAAACTTATGACCATTGTATCTGCATGAACTGCTACTCTCTATATGATGCCTCTCTTTATTCTGTGTAGGCTTTTAATATTATATATTGCACCCTGGCTGGTATTAGCAGAGAGAAACGTTTGGCCACTTATCAGTCTGTGTCTTCAGGCAACTTTTAAATCTCTCTGTACTTCCATTACTCATCTGTGAACTAGGGATTATAACAGCATCTACCTCATGGGGTTATGAGGATTAAAAGAGTTAATACTTCTAAAGTGCTTAGAACAATGCTCAGCACAGTATGTATTATGGAAGTGTCTGTTACTCAGTCATGATATCCTTCGCTTGCTCGAAGACAATATTCCCAGACAGGGAAATCTTCAGAGACTGTACCAGTTACCTTCACCGTCTTAGCAAAATACCCAAGGAACAACCCAAGCTTGATTAAGAAAGAACCTAAACTGATTTTACCTTATACTGTTAGAGACTAAAAAAACAAAATCTAGTACTGATCTTTTTGGGGGGATGTGATGGGGAAAGGAAATGATTCCCCCTTTTTTTCTTTGGAAGGCTATATAATTTTACCTTTGAAATAGTTTTATAAAGCTAATCAGGTGTATGTATTTTCTCAATCCTAACTGGTCTCCTAATCTCTTTAATCTGCAGACTTCAGTCTTATTAATTAGTTTAATTATTACCTTTCCTTCATCTATATTTTGTTAACTTCTCCTGGCACTCCTGTGATTTTTTATGACCTTGGCTTTGTCCAGGTCAGTTGTCATTGTTTCTTGCAAGTCACATTCTTTTGCCTGCCTGCTGACTGTTTTGAGATAGGTCTCCTTATTTTTAATTAATCGAGGTCTAAACAGTGAACTTCCTGTTTTGATACATCTACTTAATTTAAAAATTTTCAGTCCACGGTCTGTGATTTGTAATTAGATTTCCTTAAACATTTTGATTTTGTACACTTAAGGTGGCTTTGCCTGTCAGTAGCTCTGTCTCAGGAGATGATCTCAGTTCTGGGGGTTTTGCACATTCTTCCTCATTCTGGCTGCTGAGTCAGGGGCTGTGTTATTTGCCTTTGCCTCCACAGGGCTCCCTCCACCCTTGCTCGGGGCTCAAGTGCTCCTATTGATACACTTCCAGTGTATACCTCTGGTTCTGAGAGGCACTGGCATCTTCTGTTTCGCAGCCGGCTGGTACTCCTGTCAGGAGGTTGCTTATCCCTTCCCGAGAATGATCTGCTCCCTTCACTCCTCAGATTTGGAGGCAGGCAGTTTATCAGTTCTCCGCTTATCCCCAAGGGCCAGAGACGTGAGAAGGAACAAGTCATGAGATCTAGGGTGATCACATATCAGTGACTTTCTATCCTCATCCCAGGATGCCTGCTTTCTCCAGGGCCCAATCATTTCATCTGGCCTGGAAGGGGAAGTCCTGGGCTCACTCTCTGAAGAGCTCTAAGCATACCTGAAGTTTGGCTCATCCATGCTGTCTGCCCAGCTGGGGGGAAGTACGAGGTATTTGGGCTGGAGTTGAGAAAGCCGAGCAGGAGGAACACATTCACATTGCCATCTTCCCAGATACCTTCCAATGTTGAGCTTTTAATTTGGGGTCATTTGGTGGACATCTTCATGTAACCTGTACAAGAAGGATTTGTGGATGGTGTATTTTCTCAGACTTTGTCTATCTGAAATGATCTTTTGTTTCTTTTTACATTTAAAGGAGACTTGAAAGGATATAAACGGTTTATCATTTTAGGATTGCAGGACTTTCTCTTTGAAAACTTTATAGATATTGCATAATTATTCTTGACCTTTAAAATTACAGTCAGGCCCACCCCTAATGTTCACAGGGCCCAAGGCAAGAGTTCAAATGGAGAACCCGTATCTAAATCTTTAAAACGTTTGAATTAAGCTTAAATATATACCATTCTTTCACCTTAGCAAATAAATTTTCATTACAATAATGTTGAAAAGGATACATAATATGGTTTTTATTTGATGAAAGACAAAATATCAAAGATGACTGAATTTAATTAGTGAATGTATCTGGGTTTTCAACAGCAGTGTCTGGGTGAATGATATAGACCTATGCCTTTGATTAATGCTTCTGTTTCTTTTGTTCAGTCTCCTTCAGGAGCACTGTTTATTTTGATTCTATTCTTTGTATTTTTAGCTATTCTTTATTTTTTTTAACTTTTCTTGTCTTTTTCAAACCTTTATTCTGAAGAGCTTTCTCATTTACCTTGCCTTTGTTCTAGCAAAATCATTAATTACATTCTTATATTAAGAATTTTCTTATAATTTCTGTTGGCAGAAATATAAGGCATAAAAATATACCCTAAGTATTTAATATATTTCATCAAAAATTAAAATTAAAAGGGAACCTGGGTGAGTCGTCTGTTAAGTGTCCAAATTCGGCTCAGGTCATCATCTCACTGTTCGTGAGTTTTAATTCTGTGTTGGGCTCTGTGCTGACAGCTCAGAGCCTGGAGCCTGCTTCAGATTCTGTGTCTCCTTCTCTCTCTCTGCCCTTCCCCGATTCGTGTCCCGTCTCTGTCTCTCAAAAATAAATAATCATTAAAAAAAAATTTTAATGATAATTAAAATAAATACTAGAAATCATTTTTATGTTTTCAAAAAGTTATCTTAAAATATTCATTTTATTCTTTTATTTATTAAAACTAAGAGGTAGAGGTAACATACAAATATAGTATCTCAATTTTAACTAAGAATTGAATTAAAAACTTAATTTTTTGGAAATTTAATGAAATGTTATTAAATGGTTTATATAAATAAAACTCTTTGCAATTCTAATATTCAGTGTCCATCTTGTTGCCAATGTAAAGAGAATCAGTAACATCCTTTCCAGGTTGCCTCTGTAACTATTTATACACAAATGTAAGAGTAATAATGAATTGCTTAATATCGTGAAGTGTGCTACCTAATGTGAATACATTGCTATTTGTGTAAGTATGTCTTTTTAAAATCTAGTTTCATTTAGTCTCTTTTAACCTAGAAGCAACTTGATGTTCACTGACTGTTAGAAGAAATCAGATCTTTTAGGAAGGCCCACAATCTAGATTTGTCTGATTGTTTAACGTGTTCTTTCATCTTCCATATTCCCATTAATTGAAAGTTTAGCCCAAAGTTTTGGCTAAAACAATGTTAAACTTTTTTGGCAAGAGTGCTTCAGGGTTAATGCTGTGTATTTCATACTAGATCCCGACAGTGAGCACATAATGTCAAGTCTGATCACTTGGCTAAGACAGTAATGCCAGGGCTCTCAGTTGTAAGGTATATTTCTCCTTTGCAGTAAGCAAATCATCTGTGGGGTGATACTTTGGTTCTGTGCCAATACCATCATCTTCAACAACCTTTTACCTAATGGCTTTAACATCCTTGTCTGAATTATGTCATTAAGATTTAAAGAAAGGTTTTCCAATTAAATGATTTCTTCTACATTTATTAGCTGACATTTTTCTTTTAAAACATTTTGAATGTTTTGGGGCGCCTGGGTGGCTTAGTCGGTTAAGCGACCGACTTTCGCTTAGGTCATGATCTCGCGGTTCGTGGGTTCGAGCCTGCGTCGGGCTCTGTGCTGACTGGTAGCTCAGAGCCTAGAGCCTGTTTCAGAGTCTGTGTCTCCCTTTCTCTCTGACCCTCCCCAGCTCACACTGTCTCTCTCTCTGTCTCCTAGAAATAAATAAAAATATTTAAAAAAAATTTTAAATGTTTTATTTGTTTCTGAGACAGAGAGAGAAAGAGAGAGAGAGAGAGACAGCCAGTGTGAGCAAGGGAGGGTCAGAGAGAGGGAGACACAGAATCTGAAACAGGCTCCAGGCTCTGAGCTAGCTGTTAGCACAGAGCCCGTCACGGGGCTCAAACCCACAAACTGTGAGATCATGACCTGAGCCGAAGTTGGACACTTAACCGAATGAGCCACCCAGGCACTCCTGACATTTTTCTGTAAAGAAGAAATTTCTCTCATCAACAGGAGTTATGTTCTAGTTTTTCCCCAAAGGCAGGATAAATGTTTAATTCTCTCCTTTACAAACTAAAGAATGGTTGCCTAAAAGGGATGAAGAGGGCCTGGGGAGAGGAGAAGGATGGATAGCATGACTTTTATATGAATTTGATTTTATTTTACCAATGAGCTTTACAAATTAAAAGAAAAATTTAGATGGGGTGTAAAATGCAAACATCCAAATTTAATATCAATAATTAGAAAGCCTATGACAAAAACTGAGGACTGATGGATGTGGGGGGGAGGGGGGATGGGCATGGAGGAGGACACTTGTGGGGATGAGCACTGAGTGTTATGTGGAAACTAATTTGACAATAAACTATTTGTAAAAAAAAAATAAAAAAATAATAATTAGAAAGCCTATTTTTACTTCATATTGGTAGGATCCATACAGAGAAAATAATGATTCCAAATGAACATTGAATATCATACTCCATTTGTACATTCAAAATGGGATATATTGTAAGAACAAAAAGAACTGCAAAGAAATCTTTAAACTACATAATTTTATTGCCGATAGTAATATTGGTGGTAGAATTATCGGGCCCCAAGATTTTCACCACCAGAGAAAAGAGATACAAATGTAAAATCAGAAGTTCAGAAATATCTTTATAATAGTATGAATTATAGATATTAATATGAAGTTATTTAAAAATATTTAAGAATACTTTCTAATTTTGCCCATAGAAAGAGCCTGGAGCTAATGATGCCCCAACTGGTAAAAATAAGATTCTATGATCTCTCTCACAAAATCTGCACTAACACTTACTCTAAAACTGCAAAGCTGATTAAATCCAACCCACCACCTCTCAGGTAACTGGAAAAAAACACAACCACACTAACTTAATTCATCACCCTATCCTACACTAGGTCCCAATGCTACCTCATGGTTGTGGTATAGCACCCTGGTCCATTTACTGTGCCACTCTTGGTTATTTCACACTTCTCTTTTCTCACACTTCCAGGTCACTTCCTCTGTCCTGTGATGGTTTTGCTTCGTAATTCCCTGAAAAAATGGAACAATCAGAAAAGAACTTTGTAGGTTCCCATGACCGTATCTATCCACCTATACAATTTCATGTGTTTTGGCTCAAATGCTCTTATGGAACCTCCCTCTCCACATAGACAGAATATTTCCTGCCCCCCATTCTTGCTCAGGGACATTACTCCATCATTCTCTCTCTCTCTCATCATCAGATGTCTCACTACTTTATTATTACTATCAGTATATACATGTGTTATTTATTCTCTAAGAAACTTTCCCACTTCTCTGCCAGCTACAGCCCCAATTCTCTGCTCAAAAGAGTTACTTGTCTAGTCTATAGGATCCATGAAACCACCATCCATATAAATTTCTAGAACATTCTATGTCTCTAGGAGTTTTCCTCATGTCCCTTTCTATTAATACCATCTTCAAAAGGAAATCACTATTCTGATGTCTTTTACTATTCATTAGCTTTGTCTGATCTTAAACTTTGTATAAGCACATCATCAGTATGTACTGTTGTGACTGCTTTCACTTGGTATGATGTCTGTAATCTGTTTTGTTGCAAGTATCAATAGTTTTAAAATACTGTATGGCATTCCATTGTGAGACTATACTATAATTGAATCATCCTTCTATTGAACATTGGGTGGATCCTAGATTTTTACTATTATGGATAATGCTGCTGTGACCATTTTAAAACCATGTTTTGGAAAACACATGCACATATTTCTCTTGAGTATGTATGTAGCAGTAGAATTGCTGGAATAGAGGGTAGGTATGTTTCATTGTAGTGCATAGTGTCACCAGTTTCCCCAAAGTGGTTGCACTAATTTACCTCCCAATAAGTAACATATGAGAGTTCCAACCATTGCTTTATATCCTCAGTAATATTTGATATTGACAATCTTTTAAATTTTAGTGATTCTGGTAGATGTGTTATCTTATTATATTTTAATTATTATTTCTGTGACAAATACTTATATACCTTTTCATATGCTTGTTGGCCATTTGAAATGGCCTCTTTTGTGACAGACTGGTTCAGGTCTTTTACCCATTAAAAAAAAGAGTTGTTTGTCATTTTCTTACAGATTTATATAGTAGTCCTTTGTTGGATTTGTGTATCAAGAAAATCTCCCATTCTGTGATTTGCCTTTTATTACTTGTTTAATTGTGGGGTTTTTTTGATGAGTATAGTTCTCAATTTTAATGAAGTCAGTCTTTTATGATTAGTGTCTTTCGTGTTCTATGTAAGAATGTCTTGAAGACATTTTTCTGTTTTGTTTTAAAAGCTTTATTGTTTTACACATTTAGAACTATGGTTTCTCTCAAGTTAAATTTTGTATACTGTGTTTGATAGAGGTCAACCTTCATTATGTTCTATAAAATATCAAAAAGTTCCAACACAAATGATTGAAAAAACATTCATTTCCCTTATACACTTGCATTGATATCTGTCATAAATGGGTCTTTTTTCCTGATTATTCTGTTCCATTGGTCTATTTGTACACCCTTGTGCCAATCCCACACTGTCATAACTACTATAACTTTGCACTAAATCTTGAATTCAAATGTGTTTTTAACCCATTTTTTTGTTTATTTATTTTGAGAGAGAGAGAGATGGAGAAGGAGAAAGTGCATGTGCCTATGAGCAGGGGCCCTGAGCTTCCAACTGAGCTACCCAGGTGCCCCTCTTTTTCTAGCTTGATTGGACCCCTCTGGTCTTATTTCCTGATACCCCAAAGCCAAAGTAATATGTATTTATGGACCCAGTACCAAAAAGACCTATTTTAGGTTATTAATAATTGATAGAGAAAAATATATGATACTTGAAAAGTTTCAGGTGGCAAAATCTCACCAACAGTATTTTAAATTTCTGTAGTCCACCTATTATCATTCCTTCATTCTCTCCAGTCCAATCATGTGCAGAAAGGTACCAGTTTTTGCTTTATTTTATTATGTTTTAAATCACTTTTTTAAAGTTTATATATTTATTTTGAGAGAAAGAGAATGATCATGTGAGCAGGGGAGGGGATGCAAAGAGAAGGAGAGAGAGAATCCCAAGCAGGCCCCGTGCTGTCAGCACCGAGCCTGACATGGGGCTTGAACTCACAAACTGTGAGATCATGACCCGAGCAGAGAGCAAGAGTCAGTGCTTAACCAACTAAGCCATCCAGGGGCCCCTATTTTATATTTTAGAGAGAGAGAAGGAGGTGCCTGGGTGGCTCAGTTGGTTGAGTGTCTGACTTCAGCTCTGGTTATTATCTCAAGGTTCATGAATTTGAGCCCCACATCAGACTCGCTGCTGTCAGTGCAGAGTCTGCTTCAGATCCTCCATCCCACTCTCTCTCNGGATACATATTTATTAAAAAAAAAAAAAATAGAGCACAGATGCCTGAGTGGGGCAAAGGCAGAAGGAGAGAGAATCTTAAGCAGGATCCACGTTCAGCACATAGCCTGACACGAAGCTCAATGCCACGACCTGAGCCAAAATCAGGAGTTAGAACCTCAACCCACTGAGCTAGTCAGGCACGCCAAGGTACGAGTTTTTAAAATGGGGATTACAGGGGCGCCTGGGTGGCTTAGTCGGTTAAGTATCCGACTTTCGCTTAGGTCATGATCTCGCGGTTCGTGGGTTCGAGCCCCGCGTCGGGCTCTGTGCTGACTGCCAGCTCAGAGCCTGGAGCCTGTTTCAGAGTCTGTGTCTCCCTCTCTCTCTGACCCTCCCCTGCTCACGCTCTCTCTCTCTCTCTCCTAGAAATAAATAAAACCTTTAAAAAATAAATAAATAAAATGGGGATTACTGCTTTATAGTGGATACATAATTTCATTAAGAATAGTGGTAAGAAGTGGAGGGTTAACAATCTTAACTATTTAAAAAGCATACAATAAAGATATGGGTAATAAATTCTCAGCTTTATCCCATGTATAATCATTGACCCTCCCAGGATCTGTTAATAATGTATTAGGGCTCCCGAGTGGCTCAGTCAGTTAAGCGTCTGACTTCAGCTCAGGTCATGATCTTGGGTTCATGGGTTCAAGCCCCACATCTATCTCTGTGCTGACAGCTCAGAGCCTGGAGCCTGCTTTGGATTCTGTGTCTTCCTCTCTCTCTGCCCCTCCCCTGCTTGTGCTCTCTCTCTCTCTCTCAAAAATAAACATTAAAAATGTTTTTAAAAATAAGAAATATTAATAATGTATTGAAGAATTTTACATTTTCACCAGTAGTTCACAACTGGGGGCAATTTTTATACAATGTCTGGAGACTTTTTTTTTTGGTCACGACTGGGGCAGGAGGCAGTAGGAAGGGAAAAGTGCTACTGACTTCTAGTGGGTAGAGGCCAAGAATGTTGCTCAACGCCCTTTGATGCACCAGATAACACTCAACAACAAAGAATTAACCAGCCCCAAATGTCATACTGCAGAGGTTAAGAAACCTTGATCTAGGTGATTACATTTTTCTCTCAGAAATATCAGATCATCAGGCAAATAACCCACCCATTTAATTCTGCTCTTATATTTACAAAATAAAGTTAAAGAGAACAGCCAGAATGCGCCTTGCTGAGTGAATATGGAGTGGGAGAGGTAAGACTTAAAAATTGGATAAACTGGGTCCAGTTTACGAGAAAATAAAATCAAGAACTAAAGAAAACGGTGGTAATGTAGGCGCGAGGTCAACAGCACCTCTCCAACAGAGATTAGAGAAAAGGTTGACTAACTGCCTCTCTCTTCTGTGGGAAATCATTCTCTCCAGAAACATAATTGTAGCATTTACTATGTGGAAGAGGATGAAAATATGCCACCCCATTCTCTAACTTTCCACAGGGAAATGCTTTTTTGGTGGCTACAATTTGATGCCAGTGTCTACCTAAAAGTCTTCTCAGTGACTCTTTAATACCTCCTTATATCATTTCTGACCTTTCCCTCCCTCTCTTTCACTGGTTTCTTGTCTCTTCTAGAGTTTAGACTCCAAGATTTGGGAACTATCCATGCTTTTCTTTGTATTGGGTCATTTCTTTTAGCATATAGATAGACTGTTGTGTACCATCTTAAAAAATAAAACCTTTGCTTGAATAATTTCTGTTTCCCTTTTCAGCAAAGCTCAAAAAACTTTTGTTTACTCATTTATGCAATTTATTTACTTCAATGTTTGCTTAAAGGTACTTCAATAAGGCTTAGCCTACCTTCTTCCTGATTTCTTTCCTTGCTCCACAAACAGCCAGAATGATCCCTTAAGAAACTGCACTGCCTCTGTTCAAAACACTGCAATAGCTATTCATTTCTTTTTGAGGGCAGACCCTCATTCATGCTCCTTCACATGGCTGTTGGCAGGAGGCCTTAGTTCTTCACTTGTAAGCCTCTCTTGAGGGCTGCGTGCATGACTTTACAACATGTGAGCTGGCTTCCCACAGAACAAGTGGCCCAAAGGGTGCCTGGGTGGCTTGTTAGTTGGGTGTCTGAGTTGGCTCATGATCTCACATTTTGTGGNGAGTCTGTGTCTCCCTCTCTCTCTGACTCTCCCCTGCTCATGCTGTTTCTCTCTCTCTCTCCTAGAAATAAATAAAAATATTAAAAAAAAGTTGCCTTAAAAAAAAGAAATCACACTCTATTATTTTTTACAATATCTTATGGCTATTCAATATAGAAGGGGGCTATGCAAGGTCATGAATACCAGGAGACAGGGACCATTGGGGGACATGTTGGAGACTGGTTATCATACTTGGGATATTCTTTATGAGTGCCTAATTTCTTCTTAGTCTTTTATATCCATATCAACTTAAATTAGGTTGTCAGTTTCACACCCAATTTCTGTTACCATTTTAACTATGACCACATCGAATCTATAGATATACAGACCAATTTGGGTGATTTGATAGCATTACAGTATTTGATCTTCCATTCTATGAACATAATATATCTCTGTACTTATTTAGATCTGTTATAATTTCTCTCAACAGTGTTTTTAGGTTTCTGCATAAAACTCTTTTACATTTTTTAAAAGTAGATCTATTTTATTAGACATTTTTGATGCTAATGCTAGTAGGGTGTTAAGTGTTGTAAGATTTAAGTTTCTAGATGATTTTTTTCTGGGCCAGACTTTTCCTGCTGTGTGGGCGTCATTTGGGAGAATAGTCATCAGGCAAATAGTGAGGGCAGACCATCATTTAGACTCTTTCAGGGTCTGGGTGAAAGGTAACAATGTTATGTTTAAAGTAATGAAAAAATATCCATTATGGAGAGGGGATTTGGAGATGTACCTCTCAGCAATCCTGAGAAGAAAAGTATATGAAATTTGGTGTATTATCTACTGAGTTAAAAACAACCCCAAACTTAGTGACTTAAAAAACAAACATTGTGTAGTTTCTGTAGATCAAGAATAAAGGAGTGGCTTAGCTGGATGGCTTAGCTTGGGATGTCTCATGAGGTTGCAGGCAAAATATTGGCTGGGGCTCAAGTCACTTTGAAGGGACTCTTGCTGATGGGATGGAGTGGATGGGGTGGATCTGCAGGAAAACACAGTGTTAGCAAAGTAGGCTGTAGGGTGTTTGTGCTGGTTCCTGCACTTGTCTGTCTGGCTATCTAGTTTGGGCAAGGGAGAGAAATGTCACCTGCCAGCTCTTTTGTTCTTAGAGAAGTATTCTAAAGATCCTTGCCCCTTCAGTGCATGTTCTGAAATTAATAAAAAATCTTCATGCATACCCAGGCACTTTAAGTTGCTGCTTCTATGCTATATCTCAGTGGGGTTATTTGTTATGCTGGCTTTTTAAGAGATGGGACCCAGTTTCCCTATCATTCTCCAGTTCTCTTAGAGCTAAGCTCACTGATTTTCTTTTCTTTTTTCTTAAATTTTTTATTTATTTCTGAGAGAGCAAGAGAGAGAGAGAGAGAGTGAGAAAGAGAGAGACAGCATGAGCAGGGGAGGGTCAGAGAGAGAGGGAGACACAGAATCTGAAATAGGCTCCAGGCTCTGAGCTGTCAGCACAGAGCCCCATGCAGGGCTCAAACCCACAAACCATGAGATCATGACCTGAGTCAAAGTCAGACGCTCACCCGACTGAGCCACCCAGGTGCCCCATGTCCACTGATTTTCAGTGTACCTGGAGTTAAGCCTTGGTGACTGTAAATACAAGGTTAAGTCCCACTGGTTTTCAAAGCCAAATGTTATGGGGACTCATCTTCCTATGCAAGGTTCCAATGCCTGGTGTGCCTTCCCATGCCTCTGCTCCTCTCCCCCATGCTTGTAATGTCCCTCTTGTTTGTGATTAATCTGGTTCTTGACTGCATCTCCAGACCTCCATGCTTTCTATGTGACCTCCTGTCTACTATTAATTGTGGAAAGTCTGTTCTGCCATTCCCTGGATTATTTTCTAGATTGGCTGCACTGATGTAGCTATTATGTAGGTGTGTCCATGAGATGGGGTGACTTTGGGATCCTCCTCCTCCTCATCTTCCTAGCTTGGGTCCATGATACATATTTAAAAATAGTCTTGGGGCTAAAGAAGAAATCAAAGTGCAAGTTAGAAAGTACTTAAAATTGATTGTGGAAATACTGTATTTTTAAATTTGTAGGATGCAGCTAAAATACTACTTAGAGGGAACCCTGTATTAGAAAAGAAATAGACTGAAAATTAATACACTAAGTCATCATCTTAAGACGTTAGAAAAGAAGTAAAAAGAAGTGTTATATATGAGAGCAGAAATTAATGAAAGAAAAAGCAAACATATGAAAGATAAGATTGACAAAGCTAAAAGTTGGTTCTTTATAATGATGAGTAAAATTGATTAATCTGCTTAGTCTGATTAAGAAAGAAAGCACTAATATTCAAGATCAGGAATTCGAAGGAGGATATAATTCTAGATCTTATAAACACTAAAAAGATAAGTGGATATTTTTGACAACTTTATACCAAAAAATTGAAAATTTGATTGACATGGACAAATTCCAATAAAAATGCAACTTGATAAACTTATGGAAGAAAAAGGAAACCTAAATAGTCATATTACTATAAAGGACTGAATTTATTATTAAAAACCTATCACACACACAGAAATATCCAGGCCCAAATGTAATAAAATGTGAATTTTGCCCAACATTTATTTAGGTAGAAAAAATCTTGTAAGCTCTTCCAGAAAATAGAAAATGGGGAAAAACTTCCAAACTTGTTTTATAAGTCTAGCAAAGTCTTGAAAAAGTTGGAAAGTTAGAAAACTTCAAGGATAAGATGGGGAAAAAAATTAAGGTCAGTTTCAATTATGAACATAGATGCAAATATCCTAAACAAAATAATTTTAAAACAATTTGGGAAAATGTATAAAGGTAATGTATCATGGTCAAATTGGTTGTATGTGAGGATTTCAAGGCTGGTTTAACATCAAAAAATGTGTCAACATAACTTACCAATTAGTTGATTGAAGGAGAAAAATCGTATGATTGTCACAAAGGATGCAGAATCCATAATTAAAAAGCACTCTTAGTAAATTAGGAAGCAGGAAGCTGCCCCAGTCTATCAAAATCTATCAAAATTTACAAAAGGTTTAAGTTTAACTGGAAAAAGTGAAAAGATTTTCCTTTTCAAATGGGAGCAAGAAAGGGATGTCCACTTCTATTCAACCTTGTATTGGAGGTCCTAGAAAGAGCAGTAAGTCTGGAAATAGAAATGTGTAGGAGTAGGGGGAGATGTCATTATTCACTGATATTAATATTATGAGCTTAAGAGTTTGGCAAAACTCCTGAGTTCATAAGCAGTTTATAAAGGTCAGGTTATATTTTCTTATATCATGAACAATTAGTTAGAAAATGGAATTTAAAATGGGCAATATTAACATTAGCATGAAAAATATCTAATAAAAAATATGGAAGACCTTCATGCAGAAACCTAAAAACACTACTGAGAGAAATTTTAACAGACCTAAGTAAGTAAAGAGATACATTATATTTATGAAATGGAAGATCTAATACTGTAAAGCTATTAATTTACCCAAATTGGCTTAGAGATCTATACATTTAATGCAGTCTTAGTCTAAATGATAATAGAAATTATGTGTGTAAATTAACAAAGTGATTTAAGTTGATGTGGAAGTAAAAAGCTAAGAACAGGTGAGACACTCATAAAGAAGAATTTGTTGAGAGAACTTGTTCTACCAAGTATCAAGACATCTTTAAGTATTAGAAATTGTAAAAATGTGGTATTTTGGCACAAGGATCAGAAAACAAACCTGTGGAATACAATAAAAAACCCAGAATAGACTCGTGCCTATATGAGCACTTTATTCATAACACAGGTGATACTGCATATCAGTGGGAGAAATATGGTCTTTCAATAAATGTGTAGGAAAAATTGGGTATTATTATGGAAGAAGAGAAATTTAGGCCCAAACTCATATGCACACACACAAATAACTCCAGATTGCATAAAGACCTAAGTGAAAAGCCAAACAACAAAGCTTTGAAAACAATATCTTCATGGGTTTTCTTAAGACCCCAAAGCACTGAGGTTAAGAAAAGGATTAATTTGACCACGTTAAAATTAAGAGTCTGAGTTTATAAGAAAAAGACTTGGGGCGCCTGGGTGGCTTAGTCGGTTAAGCGTCCGACTTTCACTTAGGTCATGATCTCGCGGTTCGTGGGTTCGAGCCCCGCGTTCGGGCTCTGTGCTACCTGCCGGCTCAGAGCCTGGAGCCTGTTTCAGTCTGTGACTCCCTCTCTCTCTCTGACCCTCCCCTGCTCATGCTGTCTCTCGCTCTCTCTCTCTCTCTCCTAGAAATAAATAAAACATTTAAAAAAAAAAAAGAAAAAGACTTTAAGATAGTAAAAAGATAATACTGAGTGGAAGAAGAAAGCAGCAACACATATAACCAAGGACTCATAACAAGAATATATAAAGAACCCTGCAAAATCAATAAGGAAAAGGAAGGATAACCCAATAGAAAAATGGGCAAAAGACCTGGCCAACTCCACAGAAGGACTATCTGCATAGTTAACAAACCTATACAAAAGTGGAGATCTCATTAATAATTAGGAAAATGCTGAGTAAAGCAATGAGATAGCACAACACATTCACTAAATTGACAAAGAATCCTGAAAAATTAAAAAGTTCAAGAAAAAATAGAAGAGTAAAATGTAAAAAAAAAATACATTGGTAGAGCTGAATCCTACCACATTAATAATTACATTAAATATCAATGGACTAAACATTCCAGTTAAAGGGTAGAGGTTATCAGAATGGATTGATAAACCAAGATTTTCTCAATTATATATCGTCTACAAGAGATTAACTTTATTTATTTTTTTAAATGTTTTATTTATTTCTAGGAAAGAGAGAGAGAGACAGCGTGAGCAGGGGAGGGTCAGAGAGAGAGGAGTCACAGACTCTGAAACAGGCTCCAGGCTCTGAGCTGGCAGTCAGCACAGAGCCCGACGCGGGGCTCGAACCCACGAACCGCGAGATAATGACCTAAGCGAAAGTCAGACGCTTAACCGACTAAGCCTTCCAGGCGCCCCGAGATTAACTTTAAATATAAAGACACAGGTAGGTTGAAAACAAATGGATAGGGCATATACCATACAAACAATAAGTATAAGTAGGTTGGAATGGCTATATTAAGATCAGTTAATATACCTGATAAAACTAGTATCACAAAGAAAGGCTTCTAGGTAATTTCACACATCATCTCACAGACCTTAAAGAGAATAATTATAGAATCTAGTAGGACATTAATGCAGTAATAGTTTATACCCTCTTGGATTCATACCAGGAATACAAGTACAGATTAATAGATGAAGGGGGAGAAATGATAGGAGTATCTCTAGGTGCATATGGGTATTTTACAAATTTTAACATCTATTGGTTATTTAAAGAAAAAAGTATCTTCCCTGGGGGAAGAATCCGTTTCCAAGCTTCTTCAGGTTGTCAGCATTCAGTTTCTTGTGTTTGTAGGAGTGTGGTTCCCATTTCCTTGTGGGCTATCAGCTGGAAGCAGCTCTCAGCTCCCAGAGCTATTCATATTCCTCAACACTTGATCTTCAAAGGCAAAAATGGCATGCCAAATCCCCCATCATACTTGGAACCTCTCTGACATGCACTTCTACTACCAGCTGGAGAAAACTCTACGCCTTTATATGGCTCATGTGATTAGGTTGGGTCCATCTAGACAGTCTCTTAAGGTCACTGATTTGTATCCTTAATTACATCTGAAAAATCCTTTTGCCATGTAGCCAATATGATCATGGGAATAACATTATGGGACAGAGAGCAATGAGGACATTAGGATTCTGCCTGCAACTTAAGTTCCAAGGATCAAGGAAAAGATTATGAAGGTGACATATGTACAAGTCGGCAGAGAGGTACCATGAAGCTGTGAAGAAAATGTTGAAAACACATGATTCTTTCTCTGTAATCAATCTGAGTGGAAAAAAATTGTTCTCACAAAGAAAAAGATGAAAAAAAGGGGGAGGGCTATAAGTTACAAATACTAAATTGCACATATTTTAGCCAACCAATAATTATATGAATTATATGAAGACTATTCTGAAATTCTAGTCTCTCACCATCACAGGATTTTTATGTGGGATAATTTGGAGATGCATATCTTAAAAACTTATAAAGCTTTGTTAAGTATCTCTCAAAAGTGGTTTCTACACAATAAAAAGAACCATCAAATTGGCAGTATATTTGTTTTTCTTTTTCTTAACCCATTGGTACAAAATGGGTCACTAAGGCTTTTTTTCATGGGACCAATGGAAGTCATTCAGCTACTTTCTAATTAACCATTTCACAATATCTTAAACTAATAGGAAGTCCTGGACTAATTTTATTCTGATATGGGACAATAATGCTACATGACAATTATTAAAAGCATTAAAGAGTATTTTTTTAAAGTAAGATTTAATAAATTAAACCTTAGATAAGTTTCTAAGTGAAAAAATTCCATTTCATACTATTAGGGTTTACTAAGTAAGCACGAACACGTTTTGTGGAAAGCCTACAGTGTATAGTGTATTATTTTGCATTTTAAGGATTGGTTGTCAGACACAAGCTCAAAATAATCAGTACCCAGTTCAACCCGGTAGTCCAACCCACTATAATTTGATCCTTAGACACTGAGGGTGTCAGTTTGTTACTTAGAAGCTAACATCTTTTTTTCAATTTTTCATGCATTAAAGATAATCTGAATAACAATAGCCTGAGGAAAAGGCAACTTCCCCACTCCATCTATCAATTTCAAGCTTCCCTTCTTCCTTATTTATATACCTCCAAGCTTTAAAAAAATGTTTTGATAATATCGGCTGGAAAGGCATGGAAATTAATAAGAACATACTTGTAATCTACTTGGGTTTTCTCAGATTCGTTTTCATAACAGACTTTCCATAATAATTTCCAAGGTTTTTATGAGGTGGAAGAAAGGCAGCATGTCATCATGGATAGAGCCCTATATTGGGTTCAGGTCTTTGTTTTGGGACTGACTGCTACTACCTATTTGGGTAATCTTGAACAAGTCTCTTAACTTTTCCTGGTCCTAGTTTTTCAAACCATAAAATAGATTGTCTTAGATCATTGCTTCCCAAAGTGTGTTTCATTCATGAATGGTAAGTGCTAAAAGACAGTTTGGGAAAATCGGATTAATCTAAGTTAAAGAGGTTTCTGTAGTGTGGGACTTTGCAGAACCTGTACTGTGCCAATGTGTTTTGTGAATTTCCAAGGGGGAAATAGATTATTTAGGATCTTTAAACTTGCCTAATGATGTAACTCTTTTATTGAAAAGCATGTAATGGAAACACTGTTGAGAAATGGTGAGCCAAGTTATTTCTAAATTACTTTCTAATACCCTGGTTCTATAATGATATCCAGACAATTGTTCTAAGCTGTTAGGGACACTTACATCTTGGTATTAGACTTTAGGTCTGTTTGCTTAGAAATTTGCACAGGGAGCAAGAGTTGCAGGTAATTGGGTTTACAATTAGTAATATAGACTTGAATCCTAAAATATATTAGAAAGAAAGTATAGAGACCTATGCCATTACTGACATTATTAACACTTGTGTGTAAAATAGCTTTTTGACTGTAAGAATGAAAAGTTTTTAACTTGGTATTAATATTTTGCTCTGACTTTTTATTGAAGTTGTTGAAATAAAGGAAAATTGCTATTTTAGCTTTTTAAAGGGTGATTATTACAACTATTAAAGGAAGTAAAAGATTTATGAAGCCAGCAATCCTTAATAACAAATAGACTTTTCTCAGCCGTAAAAAAAGAATGAAATCTTGCCATTTGCAACCATGTGGATGGAGCTAGAGAGTATTATGCAAAGTGAAATAAGTCAGTCAGAGAAAGAAAAATACCATATGATTTCATTCGTGTATGGGACTTAAGAAACAGAAGAACATAGGTTAAAGAAAGAGAAAGAGAGAGGCAAACCAGAAAATAGACTCTTTCAACTTTGGAGAACAAACTGATGGTTCCTGGAAGGTAGGAAGGTGGGGGGATGGGTTAAATGGGTGATGGAGATTAAGAAGGGCACTTGTGATAAGCACTGGGGTGTTGTATGTAAGTGATGAATCACTAAATTCTACACCTGAAACTAATATTACACTGTATGTTAACTAACGGGAATTTACTTATTATTTATTTATTCATTTATTTTAAATGTTTACTTACGAGAGAGAGAGAAAGCACTAGCAGGGAAGGGACAGGGAGAGAGGAGGGTACAGAATGTGAAGCAGGCTTCAGGCTCTGAACTGTTAACACAGAGTCTGTGGCGGGGCTTGAATGCATGAACCGCAAGATGATGACCTGAGCCAAAGTCGCACACTTAACTAAGTGAGCCACCCAGGTGCCCCAACTAACTGGAATTTAAATAAAAACTTGAAGAAAGAAAAAAAAATTTTCAGCACATAAAAATAACAAATAGACTTTTAAGTAACAGATAGGTTTTTATTAATTATTCCTATCTAATTTTTCAAGGAGTGACGTATTTGCACATTATTTGCAATTTGAAAGGATTATTTTTACACCTGCTAAGTGGCTGCACTGTTATTTTTGAGATATCTGTTTTTCCTTTTTGTATCATGGAAACTGTAGTCATTAAAATTTATTTTTGACAGTGATACCTGTTTTGAACACATTTTATTGACATTGGATTTGACTTCTTGTGGTACCCCTTTGGCAGACATTTTAGACAAATGTCCCCGAGGTTATCGTATTTCATAGGTCAGTAAGGTATATATTTCTAAAACTGGGCAGGGGAGTTTCCCAACTGTTAAATTTTGTCAAGTGAGCAAAATAAAAGCAAATAGCAAAAATCGTTAATAGGAAAATAGAAAAAAAGTTAATGGAAAAATAGTTTTGATTAAGTGCTTTTCAATAGAGTTGTATAGTCAGTTAAGTTTTGAGAACCTTGAATAATTTATTTCCCATTTGGAAATTTATTTTTTTTNACTAAAAAAGCCAAAAAAAAAAAAAAAAAGAAGAGGAAGCAATCAGCATCTACTATCTTCAAAAGAAAAAAGAGAGAGAGAGAGAAGAGAGAACATTCTAACACCATGATTTTGGAAAAGCTATAACATCAGAAAAAATGGGTTATTTCAATTTTAGTTTCATAAAAAGTTAACTGTGTTTCTCCCCTTTCCCTCAGTTTCACATGAAGAAGAGAAAACCCTACTAGAAAATTCCTTTGGTCCAGGGGACAGCTGTTTCCAATGAAGCGCAAGGAGCCTCCGCCCTGCAGCGACTGAGGTCCTGGTCTGTGCATGACAGGCTAAAGTCGTGCTCTGTGGCCACTAGTTCAGAAGCCACTTCTATGCTACAGTGTTTGAGAGAGGAGGTGGGTTTTGTTTGTTTGCTTGTTTTAACATCCCTCTTTCTCTTTCTTTTACACTTCCTCTTATCACTTTTCTTCTCCTTTTGCCCCCTTCATTGACACCCAGTTTATTCCCCGGGTTCCTTTTTCCTAACTGGAAAGCTCAGAATCAAAATTGCACAACACTCGTTCAACTACAGCAAAGCAATTCAGACGCTGATTTCTCCATGGGGGGGAGTCAAAGGACTGGCGGTCGGGCAGGGCTTGATGGTTGTCCTAAACACCCTTTATGAATTGGTACCTTAAACTACTTTCACTGTTGCCTCGGCCTTTGCATTCCCAGCAAGGAAGCACTTTGAGTCAATTATTCTTTGAAACATTACTTTCAGTGCCACTGAGAGTTGGTGACATTTTCCTTGGTTGCCTCTCGTGACCTATTTATAATAACTGCTTTAAAAATATGCCTAGTTTGACACTTTGGAATCTGTCAGAAATGTGGGAGCATGAGTAGAAAAGAGTATGAAAACTAACAAAAAAATAAATAAACCCAATGTATATTTTTTAGCATATAGGAATGATTTTAAAATCTAGGACTCTCTGGTCCCAAATAGCAGTCAAGGTGAGAACAATTCAACTGTGTCTCCATTTCACCATATGGTCAGTGTCCAAGAGGCCAACCAAAGGTCAGTCTGAAGGGGCACAAAACGGGGACCAGCCAAGTCCATTTGTGTTTGGATGGGCTGATACAGCTACCTGGGACCAATCCCAGTCCTTAAGGTGAGGATAAGTGCCCCTCAGAGCATGGAGAAAACATTCCTTAACATTATAGTGTTGATCCACACGATCTCTTCACCCTGAATGTCTACAAGTCTATTTGTTCATCCTGTATGAGCCCGGGGTTCTGGGAAGTTGTTTCCTGGACACATTGCATCCCTCTCTAGATCCATGATTCTTCATGCATCAAGTCTGCAGCTGCCCTCTTGAACCTCGTATATTGTCCCTTGATGGAAAAACAGTGTGTATCATGCACAAGGTCCACAAATGGCTGGAGAGGTCATCCTTTCTGAATAGCTTAACTGTTATGGGGAAACATTTTCTAACTATGTCAAATTAGGTAAAATTCCATTCATTTTCGCAGTCGTGAAGCAAACGATGCATAAATTTAGTCTTGTGTCTTTTCTCCCTTGTTCACAGCTCTCAATTACCTGCACAGAATCACATGCAGATATTTTTACTTACATTTGAGTGGGGAATATAATTCCATAGTTTAAAATTTTTAAATACAATAGGGAACCCAGTTCATGGTCTCCTGCAATTCATGTCCCCCCCATCATCTAGCACCTGTTTCTAGAGGCCTGCGGAGTTCTCCGTTTCTTGTCTTCCCTGTTAGGGCCCAGATGGGAAGAACGCTTCTTGCTCACCCACAAGGTTTGCACCAAGAGGTTTCTTCCTAACTCTCTTGGCCTTGGTGCTGTCCCTTTCTCCTCCCCCTCAAAAAGGAGTGAGTTATGTGACTGATGGGTTTGGAAGAAAAAGGAGTGTGTGGAGCTCCTTCCTCTCCTTCCTTTTGGGGGCCAAGATGACTCCAGCAACAGACTTCTTACTCTATATATCTATCTGGGAAAATGTACAGGGAGGGTTCCCTCAGGAGGAGGCTTATAAGGGCCCAGTTTAACTGGGCAAACCTGCTTTCTTCTGGGGTTCAGTATTGGGGGGCCCACTGTTGACACATACCTAAGTTGTGTTCTCTGATAGGAACTTTACCAATAATAAGGATAATATGCTGAATTCTAGTTGCCAGTCTTTGTTTCCCATCAGCCATAAAAATCCTTCCAGAGGTAAAAACACATGTAAATTCTCCCCTCTTCTTCTTAGGGGGAAAAAAAAAAAAGCAAGTGTGCTAAAAGACACTGCTTTGTGTCTAAGGGAGCATGTGTTATCAGCACCTAGAGAAGAGCCCCATTTTTCCCGATGGATGCATAGAATTCCATTGTGTGGCAGGATCATCATTTATTTAATCAGACCCATAGTAAATGGACATTTAGGCTCTTTCTAGTCTTTTGCCATTGCCAGCATACTATAAGGAGCAATTTTGTACATATGTTGTTTTGCATACATGCAAATATTACCTAGTTGACAAAATTCAACAATTAGAATTGTTGGGTCAATATTTGCATGTGTATTTGGATGCATTTCTGCCACTCAATGATGGGCTAATTTTTGAGAAATTCAAAGAACCTTTCCTGTTTCCTACTGCCCACAGACATCTGGTATTGTTGAGAATTGGAATGACCTTCTAAAAAACTTCTACTTAAAAATAGTTGTTTTTACCTCCTTCACCTCTTTTTGATCCACACACGTTAGTAAGACAGTTTGGTCACTGAATTTGGCTATACCCAGAAAGGGACCATGTCCTCTCAATATTTTCCTGGGTGGTGAGCAAAATGGGGGATGGATTCTATAGATTTTGGGGGATGTTTAAAACTGTTTATTGTTGAGAGACAGAGAAGACAGAACATGAGCGAGGGTGGGGGAGCGTGCAGAGACAGAGAGGGACACAGAATCTGAAGCAGCCTCCAGGCTCCAAGCTGTTAGCACAGAGCCCATGTGAGGCTTGAACCCATGAATCATGAGATCATGACCTGAGCCAAAGTCAGATGCTTAACTGACTGACCCACCCAGGTGCCTGCTGTTTTGGGATTTTTTTTTTCTTGGCTGTTTCCAGACATGATGTACCTTTCTTTCCCCTAACAACAACACTGGGCCAACCTGGTTGATATTCTCTCCAAGTAGCAGTCCAGCCAAAATGGGGCATAAAGGATATAAATTTAATTCTGACTCAGGCAATTGGATTCCCTTTTTGTGTTGACACAGTCCTAGATTGTAGGATCATGACCACTTAGTTGAGCACACAGTTCACTGAGTTTCTATGCGGGCCAAAGTAGAGGACATAATAGGTCTCCGTAAATTTTATTTTATTTTAATACACCCTGTCCATCTTGCCCCTGATCTTTCCAGACAAAATGTCTGGGTGCAAGTAGGATATGACTGAAAAAAAGATGAAGGAATAGCTCCCGAATTGAGACACAGATTTTGTACCGAGAGAGAGAGACAGAGAGAGACAGAGAGAGACGGAAAGACAGAGAGAGGGCAACAGCCCCAGCATCTGGGGAGGAAACATCCTAGATCCCAGTGATACGGAGGAGGGAGGGCCATTACTAATTTCTGGAGCTTTCTTCATGAAAAAAAAGTGCTCAAAAATGCTCTCCTGTGGCTCTCCCAAACTGTTGCAGTGCCTTACGTTTAACTGACTGCTGGGTCTGACGTTTCCCTCTAGGTAATGAGGTAAGCCAAGGGGATGTGATGTCCTAAAAGTAAAAATCAAAGGTAAAAGTCAAATGAAACTGTTTCAAGAAGTAGGGAAAGGATCAACTGTGCAGATGCTGCTGCCAGTATGAATCAGATGAGGACTTAGAATTGGTCATTGACACTGTGACAATGAAGTCACTGGTCATCTTGTCTTTTTCAATTTCAGTGCTAGAGACATGGTCATGAGAAAGGGATGACAACATAGAAATGATTGCTTTTTAAAATTTTTATTTTTATCAGAGAAGGATGTGGGAGAGAAATGACAGCCACATTCTTATCTTCCATGGTGGAAAGTTAGTAGATGATACTTAAACTCCTTAATTCTGGTGAGATCAATATTCAATATTCAATATTCAATATTATGACTATGTAAACCCTATCCATAGATGACCCAGGAGGTAAATTTTGGTTACTTTTGCT
Organism: Crocuta crocuta; assembly: GCF_008692635.1. NCBI lineage: Eukaryota > Metazoa > Chordata > Mammalia > Carnivora > Hyaenidae > Crocuta > Crocuta crocuta. Next base: position 7,331,729 of record NW_027529638.1, on the reverse strand, counting down.
GTGCAAGTATTTGCAAAATGCGAAAGGAGTTGGGATCTAACACACAAGTGGAGAATTTGGCCCTAGAATGAGTTCTCTAATATGCATTCCATGAATTTGACTCTAACCCCTCCACCACTGTTTAAGTCTTTTTTCAGAACTTTCATAAGTGTGATATATCCTCTCTCTTACACTAGTGGAATTAGTTTCTCCACTGAAATTGGAAGGAAGGCAGAGTGTGTACATTTAAGGGAGAGTAAGTTGGGAGGTGGAGGATTGTTGAGAAAGTTATTTTCTGATTGCAGCTGTTGTCTTAGTGAAATAAAAAGCAAGTTTATCAGTGAGAGTGAGAAAGGTCAAGGGGCTGGAGATTTAAGAGGCGAGAAGAAGTGTGAAACAGCTGTAGGGGAAACTGGGAGAGTAAATAAACAAGGGGAATGAAGTAGGATTTCCCATGCATCCTGGGGACCTTCCTGAGATTTGTGACCACCAGTTTAAAGTAACGCCCCTCAGAATGTTGGGTGGTTTCTTTCCAGCTATGTCCAACTGCTCAGATTTGGAAATAGAGTAGATGAGGTTTGTAACTTTTCCAGGCAAGAACACAGAAGGTAAAGGAGCCGAGAGTGGAAGTTTCATGCAAGAGAATGAGGAGGAGGAGGAGGACGGGATGATGGTTTGTGGCATCTAATCTGGATAAGGAAAGAAAGGAGAATGTGAAGGGGTTGCTGGACAGTGAAAAGATAGTGGATGGATGGAGTAGATAGTCGAAGGAATTATTGGAATGACGATAGCTGAGGAAGTGAAATGGAAAGATACGAGGTGGTTTTACTCTGGAACCCGAGTAGAACTCCTATAATCAAAGGTTTGAAGGCGATGTAGTTGTATTAATGGCAGTGTCTAGATATGACCCTAAGTGAGGTCAAGGTGGAAAAAGTGGCAGAATCCTGCAATTGTTTGATATAATTGTAGAGAAAAAGACAATGTTAATGTTAAAAAAGATGACAAGTTAAGAACACTCTTGGTGGGGGGCGCCTGGGTGGCTTAGTCGGTTAAGCGTCCGACTTTCGCTTAGGTCATGATCTCGCGGTTCGTGGGTTCGAGCCCCGCGTCGGGCTCTGTGCTGACTGCCGGCTCAGAGCCTGGAGCCTGTTTCAGTCTGTGACTCCCTCTCTCTCTGACCCTCCCCTGCTCACGCTGTCTCTCTCTCTCTCTCTCCTAGAAATAAATAAAACATTAAAAAGAAAAAAAAAAAGAATACTCTTGGTGTATTAACTTTACCCAACTTAATGAGGAGTTAGGTTATGGTTTAGCTGCTTGGGAGATGAGAACCAACATGGTGCCCTGCTGTGGATAAGTTAGCTGAAGGGAAAGAAAGCTTTCCACCTAGAAAAGTATCACAAGTAGCTGTCATTATTTTTTAAAAATCTTTAAATATCCCCTAATTGATAAATAGAATATGCTGCATCTATAAAATGGAATATCATTTGGCAATAAAAACAATGAACTATTCTTTTTATAACATAGTTATGCCTTAAAAATATTATGCTAAGTGAAAGAAGCTGACTGGCTTCATATTGTATGATTTCATTTATATGAAACATCCAGAATAGGCAAATCTATAGACAGAAAATAGACTGGTGATTTACTAGGGCTTTGGGAGGAAGCATGAGGGGACATATGGAGTGACTGCTAATGGGTATAGGGTTTCTTTTTAGGGTGATGAATATATTGTAAGATTTTAAACTCTGTGACTATTCTAGAAACTCTTGAATACACATACACATACATCAATATAGGAATGGTATGGTACATGAATTATGTCAATACAGTTATTTTTTTTCATGAGAAATAAATCTTTAAGTAATCAGCAACTGCGTAAGACATTTGAGAAAACTGAAGTAAAAGACATTCAATGATTTGCTTAAAGGCTGCAGTTAGAGCCAAGATTTAAACTGGTGTTGTGAGTTCTGGGACCAAACTACTAATTTCAATGCATTCTACTATATTGACATTGACCATTTACTGTTTGCTCTATTTCCCCTATCAGGATATTATGAATAAATTATTTTTCAGGATAGTAGTAAGACAAATTTGTGAGTTAGAATGACTATCCTCAGGAGCAATATCCTGGCAAAAGGTTGAGGGAGATAGGAAGTGGGGCAAAGCAGCAATTCTTTAAACCTGGACCTGTTTCTTCTAGTGTGTAAGTGTACAGGAGAATTCTATGTGTTCGAGGGCCTTTGTGTTCACTGTACCGTGTTCTGTCCTGATTCAACAACAGTTTTGAGCGTCTCCAATATGGCAGGCACATTAGCCTATAATTTAAGAGAAGTTACTAGTGCCTACATATCCACCTCCTCCTAAAAATTCCAAAAATTGTGTTTGAACCTGTTGATGACTGTGCTTGAACCTGGACTTCATGGTCTTCAGCTCTATACATTATTATCATTCTCTAAACCTATATGGAATGAACCATTCTAAAGTAAAAACCTTTAAAAAATCTTTCCAGTAAAAAGAATATTTAAAACTGACAGAAGGTAATTTTGAGGTGGGGGAGGTAAAGGTGGGTAGTTTATTCCAGCATGTGAGTTGCTTCTTAGGGAAATACTGTGGGTTTTAGCATCCATTAGCACTGTTAAATATAGTGTTGCCGCTTGTACATCTTCCTAAAAGAGATTCAATATACAGGAGTATCATCTATCTATCTATCTATCTATCTATCTATCTATCTATCTATCTATCTATCTATCATCTCTTTATCTATCTATCATCTATCATTTTTTAAGCTTATAAGTTCTTCTACCAACTATATGGCTTAATAAGATGATAAAATTATGGAAACTGGTGGTACCCTAGAAATGCTCCAGTCCAGTGCTTCTAAATAATCATTGGGGGAACTTAGGCTCCGAGACATTGGGATTTGCTGTGAGCTTCTGCCCTCTGTGTGTGGGGGTCCATTGTGCCTACTCACCTTTGTTTTTAAAATTGCAGCAACATGGTATTATAAAGGCATTTGTGAGGGCACCTGGGTGCCTCAGTCAGTGAAAGGTCCAACTCTTGATTTCAGCTCAGGTCTTGATCTCAGGGTGGTGAGGTCAAGCCTCGCATTGGGTTCCACAGGAGCCTACTTAAAAATAAATAAATAGGTAAATAGATAAAGGAAGAAAGGAAGGAAGAAAGGAAGGCAGGCATTTGTGATGAGTTCTTCCAGGTTTTCTACTGGAGAAGCTTTGGTGAGGAAACACATGGGGGGGATTGAAGTTACTTTTTTTGTTGTTGTTGTTCACCTTACAAGATACACGAATATACTTGGAAATATAGGGTGCTTTAAATTTTTTTGGGTGTTTTAAAGCTCAATGGGGGCGCCTGGGTGGCTTAGTCGGTTAAGCGTCCGACTTTCGCTTAGGTCATGATCTCGCGGTTCGCGGGTTCGAGCCCCGCGTCGGGCTCTGTGCTGACTGGCAGCTCAGAGCCTGGAGCCTGTTTCAGAGTCTGTGACTCCCTCTCTCTCTGACCCTCCCCTGCTCACGCTGTTTCTCTCTCTCTCTCCTAGAAGTAAATAAAAATATTAAAAAAAAAAAAAAGCTCAATAGTTACACTGTTTTAGAAGCTGAGCCCTTCCCTCACAGAGAGCTCACAAAGGGCTACTGGTCCCCGTTTCTGCTTGACTCAAAGGTATTCCTGTCCTGCTCTTGCAGCTTTGGTCATTTCTAATTTTCGTTCTGAATCTAGTCTCTTTTTTTCTCAACAGTATACCTTTGAGTTAAGAAAAAACTTAAAAGAACTTACCTTGTACCTGACCACACTGAAAGGGCAGGAGGGTTGCAGCGTCCTCAGCAGGCCAGGGCGCCCGTACCTTTGATGGCCTTGGCTCACTGGAGGCGCTGAGAGGACACGGAGCCGGGGCGGGCATGGGTGGGGGGGGCTTCAGGGTCACGTGCAATGCTGTGCACCCAGTTCACACTGCCACCTTTGGAAAAGCCTAAGTAACTTTTCTTTGTGAAAATAAGCATATATAGTACCTTCATTTGTTGTTTTATCTTTATGTTTTATCACAAATTATATTTTAATCAGATATTCAATCTATGAATCTGTTAAAAAATCCTCTTCCTTCCCCCCTAAAAATCAGTTTACTTCCGGGAAATACAGAGTAACTAACCTCTAGTCACAGGGAATAACTCTGCCTTGAACCATAATCTAGAGAAAGGAGATTTTCCTTTTCTGGTACTGAATACTTCTGTAACCTTTTTTAAATCTTTATTTATTTTTGAGAGGGAGAGAGAGAGAAACAGAGTGTGAGTGGGGGAGGGGCAGAGAGAGAGGGAGACACAGAATCCGAAGCAGACTCCAGGCTCTGAGCTGTCAGCATAGAGTCCGATATGAAGCTCAAACCCACAGACCATCAGATCATGACCTGAGCCAAGGTTGGATGCTTAACCTACTGAGTCAGCCAGTCAGCCCTTCTGTAACTCATTATATGTCTTTTCTCCTTCACCCAAACACTTCTGCCTTGTTGTAAGGAGAACAGGGGACTAATATGTAAGGGACATTTGTAACTCCTGTTGTTCTTAGCCAACCAGAGAGTCACATAGACCAACACTTTTGCTTTTCTTCTTTTTACACACACACACACACACACACACACACACACAAGCATAAAACATCAACATTTTGAGACATGAACAGAGGAAGGAGAGCTTAGAGAAGGAGGTGGAAACGGGGAGAAGAGTGTGTGAGGTCTCAGTATTTCTGAGCATGAAAAAGAGAGTAAAGGAGAGAGGGTAGGGTGGGAGAGATGGTCACGGCAGAGGAGGAGAGATTGCAGAGATGGGAAAAGAGGAGAGAAGAAAAAGAAAAATACAGGGAAGGCAAATTAGGCAAGCACTTGATTTGATTTTGAGTCATTGCCACAATGGCTGTTCCCTCTGGCTCTCTCGGCTCCCTTGAGAATGCGGATCAGACAAGCTACGGTCTCTCCCAGAGCTGTGAGGGAAACTTCATGCTGTCATCATGTGCATTTTTTTCATTGCTTTAATGACTGCTCGTGGGGATAGGGTTTTTTTTGGGGGGGGGCAATGAAAATTTTCTGGAATTAGATAGTGGCACAACTTTGTGAATACATAAAGTCTACTGAGTCTTACACTTAAAAATCAATAAAGTAAGAAAAATGAGATTCAAGCCCATACTTCTGTTCTTTTCTAATGTTGTTTTCCTCAGAAATGGGAGACCAGGTAGCCTCCCTTCTCTCCTCAGTTTACAAATACTCATGTTGGGGCGCCTAGGTGGCTCAGTCGGTTGGGCATCTGACTTCAACTAAGGTCATGATCTCACAGCTTGTGAGTTCGAGCCCCGCATTGGGCTCTGTGCTGACAGCTCAGAGCCTGGAGCCTGTTTGGAATTCTGTGTCTCCCTCTCTCTCTCTGCCCCTCCCTGGCTCATGCTCTGTCTGTCTGTCTCTCTCAAAAATAAATAAACATTAAAAAAATTTTTTTAACTATACTCATGCTGAAGCATTGGTTCTTTGACCTTGATGAACAGACAAATGAATGAACAAACAAGCAAGCAAACAAAAAAGCATCATTTGTTGTAGGTGTTTGTTGCTCAAGCCTGACTTCTGGGATTTTATTCAATTTGCCCATGGAAGTAGGGGCTACTCTATACAGGTATATAAATGGCAAGCGCAGAGTATATCTAATGTTTTCAGCTCCGTTGACAGGCAATTCTGATATAAGAAATCATAACAGGCCTTCAGTTTTCTAAATAAGTGGTGAAAGTCAACTGAGCTTCCTTTAGTTGTTTATTTTAATAGAAATGACCTCTGTGTTAATCCTAGAACTCCCACTTGATGAAGGGAAAGAATATTTTTTCCTGTGTTACTTTCTGTAGGAATATGGTTCATCCATGCCCTACCTAAACCAGGTATCCAGTAATTTCTGATCAAGATGATGACAGCTCGGCTGTCCACACGGTGCCTTCATTTCTCTGTAAATAACATACGTATCATGTGTCTTCCTCCTTTCTTTGGAGAAAAATGGTCAGGACAATTCATAGTATTGCTTGAAACTTATCTTTCTTGGTTTATTGATTTTTAAGTGTATAACTCTTTAGATTTCAGTATATTTTAGTATATCCACAAAATTTTGTCACTACTGAAGTCCAGAAAATTTTCATCACCCCCCCCAAAAAAAATTCCATGCCCACTAATAGTTATTTCTCATTTCCCACTCCCCCAGCCTCTTGAAACTTTTAATTTGCTTTCTGCCTCTATGGATTTGTTTGTTCTGGACGTTTCATAGAACTAGAATCACACAGTATATAGCTTTTATTTTTTTAATCTCTGGCTTCTTTCACTTTGCGTAATGTTTTCAAGATTCATTCATGTATTAGCATATGTTAATATTTTATTCCTTTTAAATGCAAATCAAAACTACAATGAGATATCACCTCATACTTGTTGAAATGGCTAAAATCAAAACCACAAGAAATAACAAGTTGTTGGCGAGGATGCAGAGAAAATGGACCCCTTGTGCACTGTTGGTGGGAATGCAAACTGGTGCAGCCACTGGGAAAAACAGTATGGAGGTTCCTCAAAAAATTTTAAAATTGAATTACCATATAATCCAGTAATTCCACTACTGGGTGTTTGCCCAAAGAATATGAAAATTCTAATTCAAAAGGATATATTCACTCCCATGTTTATCGTAGCATTATTTACAATAACCAAATTATGGAAGCAACCCAAGTGTCCATTGATAGATGAATGGATAGAGAAAAAGTGGTATATGTGTACAATTGAATATTACTCAGCTATAAAAAAGAATGAATCTTGCCATTTGTAACAACATGGATGGACCTAGAAGGTATAATGCTAAGTGAAATACATCAGACAAAGACAAATATCATGTGATTTCACCCATATGTGGAATTTAAGAAACGAAGCCAACAAAGAAAAGAGGAGGCAAGCCAAAAATAGACTCGAACCTCCGGAGAACAAACTGATGGTTATCAGAAGGGAGGGGGGGATGAGAGAAATAGGTGAAGGGGATTAACAGTACACTTATCATGATAAACACTGTGTAATATATAGAAATGTTGAAACACTATTTTGCACACCACAAAGTAATATAACACTGTATGTTAACACACTGGAATTTACAAAAAAGCCTCATTCCTTTTTATAGCTGAATAATATTCCAGTATATCGATATACAATGTTTTGTTTACCCATTCTTTAATTGATGGATATTTGGGTTTTTCCATTTTTCAGCTACTATGAATAATACTGCTATGAACATTCTTACACTAGTTTTTATTTGAACATACATTTTAAGTTCTCTTGATTATGTAACTAGGAATGAAATTGCTGGGTCATGTTGTAGTTCTTGGTTTAATTTTGGAGAAGCTGCCAAAGTGTTTTCCAAATATGCTGCAGGATTTTAATTTCTACCAGCAACATATGAGGGTTCTGTTTCCTTTGCATCCTTTTCAACACTTGTTATTGTTTAATTGTTTACCTTTTTGATTATANAAAGTGTTTTCCAAATATGCTGCAGGATTTTAATTTCTACCAGCAACATATGAGGGTTCTGTTTCCTTTGCATCCTTTTCAACACTTGTTATTGTTTACCTTTTTGATTATATACTAGCATTCCTAGTAGGGGTGATGTGATATCTTATTGTGGTTTTAATTTGTATTTCCCTATACACAAATGGTGTTGAACCTCTTTTCATGTGCTTATTGGTCATTTGTGTATCTCCTTCTGCCAAATGTCTTTTCAGATCTTTGCCTGTTTTTAAATTGAGTTGTTTCTAAACTTTGTATATTGTGTCTTTTTAAAATAAGCTTTTTAAGAACAGTTTTAGATTTACAGGAAAATTGTGAAGATAGCACAGAAGAGTCCTGTATACCCTCTACTGTTGTAGACTCTGGGTCTAACGTTCACTCATCCAGCAAGAGAGTGGACACAGGATTAAAATGAGAGAGAGGCTGATGTCCAGGAGAAGACAGGAGCCCTGAATAAGGGTCCTTGCTCCATATTTATTAAGATCAGAAAGGTTACAAACATGATGGGCATGTACAAAGAGACTGTTATACCCAGACTGCAGTATCCTCAATGACCAGAGACCACCGGGGAGACCGAGTCACGCATGCAAAGGCAAAGGGCTTTATTACAGGCTCGAGCTCGGGCTCACAGACCTCACCAACGCAGTGGATCCGTGCTGTGAGCCCCAAACAAAGGCAGACTAGGGTTTTTATGGGGTTTGTGATGGGGGAGTTATAGAAATTGTGGCATGGAAACAGTGATCCAATCATAATTATACAATATCATTGACAGCGGGTTTAACCATGCACATTGTCTAGAGTATTTGTTACTTTTGGTGAGACCCAATTACAACATTTAGAGTACTTTTAAATTCAACCAATTACAGAGCAAGTCTAGGGTCTTGTTTGGCGCCTAATGGGTTAACTTTAACATTAGGTAACAGAGTTTATCTATAGTTGCTGGCCTTTCTTGATTGGGTGTTGCCAAGGTAGTGTGGTGGAGAGATGTGATGGGCAGTTTCTTCGGCCTTGGGCAAGGTGTAGCTGCTGCCTGATAGTTTCAGGGAAACTGAAATTTAGGCCTTGTAGTTTAGAGGGGAAACAAAGCCTATTATGGAGTCAGCCTGGTTTAGACTTGTGTCCTTACAAGACAATAAATCTGTGAACATTAACTCATGGGCATAAGGGAAAGGGGGTTTTGAAGATACACGGTGTTAGGGGTTTGGGTCAATATAAAACAAAATCCTGGCAGATGGTTATTAATCGGCAGACATGAGGCACTGTGTCTGTTTATCCTAGCCAGCCTAGGGGATAAGACAGATAGAATGTGCAACCTCAGGGTCAACAAGGCACCTTTCTTTTGCTAATTAGCTATGCTCTGGGCAACTTCATCCTGCAGCTGCCTAAAGCACTATTTACCTGTTTACCTAATTTGGTCCTTCCTTCCTGTGAAAGGAGCTTTCTGCTATAGCACTACATTGGGGGGGTATATCTGCCCTGAATACCTAATCTTATTTACCTCATATACCTTGGCATTGAGGCCTTTGCCCCACCCTCTTGCCTAATCTTGTTTACCTAAACTTGGGTGTGAGTATCTTACGGCTTTGTAATTCTTTTTGCTTTGTTAACCCATGGATGCAGGCTCAGGGAATTCCCAAGCTTATTCCCCACACTCTACCTAGTTTTCCCCTTTATTAACATCTTACGATACATTTGTTACAATCAGTGAGCCAATACTGATTCATTATTATTGACTAAAATCTGTATTTTATTCAGATTTCCTTAGTTTTTACCTACTGTCCTTTTTCTATTCCAGGATCCCATCCAGGACACCACACTGCATCTAGTTGTCATGTTTCAGACTCCTCTTGTCTGTGGCAGTTTCTCAGACATTCCTTGGTTTTGATGACTTCAACAGTTTAGAGAAATACTGGTCAAGTGTTTCAGAGAATGTTCTTCAATTGGGATTTTCTGATGTTTTTCTCATGATTAGACAGGGATAATGTGTTTTGTGGAGTAAGTTCACAGAGGTGAAGTGCTGTTTTCATCATTTTCTATGACATGGCTTATCACTGTTGATGCTAATTAACCTTTATCACTTGGCTGAGATCAAGCTTCTCCCCTCTCCCTTTCCATACTATACTCTTTGCAAGGAAATCACTATGCACAACCCACATCTAAAGAGTAGGGAAATACGCATCACCTCTTGAGGGAAGAATATCTACATAAAATATTTGGTAGTCCTCTGTGCATGATATTTATCTCTTCTTATCATCTGTCTATCATCTATTATCTATTTATGTTCATATGGACTCATGGATATTTATTTTATATTTTGGTTTATAATGCAAAACTACTTTATCTCTTTTATTGCTCAACTGTTCAACGTAAGCCATTGAGATCCTTTTTAGGTTGGTTCCTGGCATATCCCCATCATTGTGTGTGTGTGTGTGTGTGTGTGTGTGTGTGTGTGTGAGCACTTCCTTACTTTCTGGTACTATAATATGCTCCAGGGCCATTTTCTGTACAATACTTCTCACATCAGTCGTAGAAGCAACCATTTCTCCAAGGAGTCCTTTTTCTTTTATTGATGCCACTGAAGAATGGTATTAAAGAACAAGACTTAGGTTCAAGAATGTTTTTTAAAGCTTATTTATTTATTTTTGAGAAGGGGCCTGGAAGGGCAGAGAGAGAGAGAAAATCCCACCCAAGCGGACTGCATTGTTAGCATGGAGCCCGACATAGAGCTAGAACTCACAAACCATGAGATCGTGACCTGAGCCAAAATCCAGAATTGGAGACTTAACTGACTGAGCCACCCTGATGCCCCTCAAGGATTATTTTTATTTTGTTGCTGAATTTTAAGACTTTAATACATTCATTATGCAATTCCTTAATTACATATATATATGTGTGATTTATAAATATATATCTTCTTTCACTCCTTGTGTTTTCTCTTTCTCTTTCTTTCTTTTTCATGTTTATTTGTTTTTGAGACAGAGTGCAAGTGAGGGAGGGGCAGAGAGAGAGAGTGAGACACAGAATCCAAAGCAGGCTCCAGGCTCTGGGCTGTTAGCACAGAGCCTGATGTAGGGCACAAACTCACGGACCATGAGATCATGATGTGAACTGAAGTCGGAAGCTTAACTGACTGGGCCACCCTGGCTCCCCCTTTTTTATTTTCTTGATAGTATCCTTTGAAATGTGCAAGTTTTAATTTTTTTCTAATGTTTATTTATTTTTGAGAGAGAGGGAGAGACAGAATCTGAAGCATGTTCCAGGCTCTGCGTTGTCAGCACAGAGCCTGATGGGGGGCATGAACCCACAAACTGCAAGATGGTGACCTGAGCCAAAGTTGGACACTTAGCCGACTGAGCCCCCAGGCGTCCCCACAAGACTTAATTTTTGATAAAGTCTATTTTTCTTTTGTCACTTGTGCTTATTGGTGTTCTATCCAAGAAACCACTGTCTAATCCAAGGTGATGAAGATTTATGCCTAGGTTTTCATCTAAGACTTTTGTAGCTTTAGCTTTTACATTTAGGTCTTTAATCCATTTTGTGTTAATTTTTGTATTTTGTATTTTATGAAATAATGGTCCAACTTCATTATTTTGTATGTGAACTTCCAGTGTCCTAGGATTATTTCTTGAAAAGACTATTCTTACCCCATTGAATTGTCTTGACATTCTTATGGAAAATATCAAGGTTTATTTCTGGATTCTTGGTTCTATTTCATTGATCTATATGTCTTTCCTTAAGCTAGTACCTCACTGTCTGGATTACTGTCGTTTTGTTGTGGCTTGAATCTTGCAGTAATATAATTAGCGCAATGCACTTAGTTGTACTATTGGTGAGCGGTGAGAGGCTGTTCAGTTGGCCTCACTTAGAGCTGTCTGGATTCTTACTGTGCTCTAAACTGGACTGGAACCTTTACTCACTTGCTGCAGTCAGATGGTGGGAGGTACACACAGGAACCATGAAATTCCTTTATGGCATAATGACATGGTGTGACATTGGCTAGATCTGTAAACTGAGTAGCTTGAAATAGATACAGACAAAGCCACAAGCAGGATAAAAGGAGGGTGCTTTGGGTATAAGAAATGAAATTCATGCTTAGTTTGCTGTTTTTTGAGAAGCTCTTCAAGCTAGCTGCTTTCCCCAGATGCACAGCTTAAGGGGCTGCAGGAAAGACCAGTCTGCTTTGCAAATCACTTCTGCTTTGCTCCCTGCTCCCAGGACTTGGCTCCGTGAGGTCTTCTGTAGGAGTAAAAAATAAATAAATTTAAATCCAGGTTGGTTGACATATAGCATAATGATATTTTAATATCATTTTAATACCATTTAAATGACAATTTAATAGGAAAATTGTATTTCTTTTATTTCTAAAAATGTTAAATGTTGTATTATCCCCTTTTGTGACGGTGGTTCAAGCCATTTATCTGTTGAGGTCTGAGTGATTTTTAAAAGTCTGTGTGTTCTATTTATATTTGCTATAGATATTTTTGTTTCTTAAATTCCACATATGAGTGACATCACATGATATTTGCCTTTCTCTGACTTATTTCACTTAGCAAATGGCAAGATTTCATTCTTTTTGACTGCTGAGTGATATTCCATGGTATATATATACCACATCTTCTTTATCTATTCTTCAGTCAAGGACATCTGAGGTCCTTCCATACTTTGGCTATTGTTGACATTGCTGCTATAAACATTGGGGCATTTTTGTGTCCTTTAATGTTCATATACTTTAATCCAGGATTTCCACTTCTAAGATATGAAAAACTTGACACACAATAACATCCAAATGAAAATTTGGAGCACAAAACTCCACAATAGGTTAATGTTTACACATTTTATGGTAAATATACTGAGATTTTAAGAAGCTATCAAATATTGATTTGACAAGTTTTTTAGCCAATAGAATATGTTTTTAAGAATGAACAGGGGTGCCTGGGTGGCTCCATTGGTTAAATGGTCAAGCGTCTGACTTCAGCTCAGGTCGTGATCTCATGGTTTCTGAGTTCGATCCCCACATTGAGCTCTGTGCTGACAGCGTGGAACCTGGAGCCTGCTTCAGATTCTGTGTCTCCCTCTCCCTCTGTCTCTCTCTCTCAAAAGTAAATTAACATTAAAAAAAGAGAATGAACAATATACAAAGTTATAAATATAGTGTAAACACAATTTTATATTAAAATGCATAGAAAAAGAAAATAAGGAATTATGGCAAAGTAATTTTTCTAAGTGAATGTTCTGTACTTCAATAATCAATAATAAAATGAGTAAATAAAAAACTCCAAGTTTAAGGAATTCTCTGTTTTCTTTCTTTCTTTCTTTCTTTTTTTTAATGTTTATTTATTTTTGAGAGAGAGGGACAGAGGATCCAAAGTGGACTCTCCACTGACAGCACAAAGCCAAATGTGGGGCTTGAACTCACAAACTGTGAGATCATGACCTAAGCCAAAGTCAGGTGCTTAACCACCTAAGCCACCCAGGCACCCTTGGAATCCTGTTTCCTGTTACTGCTCTTGCTGGGCTCTTAAAGCATCTTCCAAGGTGAAGGTCAAAGGTCACCTCCTCTGTGAAACCCTTCTAGACCCTCAGACAGTCATATACCCCTTTGTGTTTGTCAACTCTTTCCATGTAGCTCTCTCACTCGTTGCTCCCACTAGACTGAGGAGCAGGGGCCATATTTTATCATCTTGTCTTCCTGGTACTCAGCATAGCATCAAGTACAAAGCAGATACTAATTAATCATCATTATGGTTATTGAATGGCTCAGTTCACTCTTTTCTTCATTCTTTTGCTGGAGACTCATATCCCTTCCCAGCTGATATTCCTGAGAAGCCAGAGAACTTAGGAAGCCATGAGGGCAAAGACATTTCTCAGTCCTGTGAAAGACTGACTTTCATTTTCCTGCTCATGGCGTCACAGTTAGAAGTTGAATCCAAAAGGAGGGTGATGGGTATGGAGGAGGGCACTTGTGGGAATGAGCCCTGGGTGTTGTATGGAAACCAACTTTACAATAAACTATTAAAAAAAAGGAAATAAATAAAACATTAAAAAAAAAAAGAAGTTGGATCCAAGATGTGAGTGTCCTTTCTGTCCCTGGCAGAAGAAACAGCATTATGTTCTGAAACAGAATGAGTGGCTTGTGGTAATTTCTGCCACAGATGAACTCTTCTCTTTCTTTTCTGTAGTGAATGGATTAGACTGTCCTAAATAAAATCAGCCGAAAACTTTTAGGCAAAAATATCTTCACATCTTAGTTCTCTTCTCTAGCTCCCTTAAGATCTGATCCTGAGAATAGCCTTTCTTGATACAGGTCTGTAAAAGCAGTTGGGGCTACATTTTCTCCCTCCATGAATGCCGAGGAAAAAACTTTCCTATACACCTTTATGCTAATGAGATGGTTACAAAATGCGTTAGTCACTGTGGTAAAAAGAGCCCAAAACTTTGATGATGCTCAAGGCTGCTTTTCCTCCTAAAATTGAAAAGTAGGTTAAAAAAAAAAGCAACAAAACCATGAAATAAAAGTATATACTGCATATACTTTTCATGTCAAGTGCAGACATGGCTCATGGTCCCAAGAAGCATCTAAAGCACACAGCACCTCCAAAGCATTGGATGTTGGATAAATTGAATGGCGTGTTTGTGCCTCGTCCATCTACTCGTTCCCATTAAGGTGAGAGAACGTGTCCCTCTTATCATTTTGCCTAAGGAACAGACTTAAGCATGTGCTGACAGGAGATGAAGAAAGAAGATCTGTATGCAGTGTTTTATTAAGATGGATGGCAAGTCCGAACTGATATACCCTCCCCTGCTGGTTTTATGGATGTCATCAGACTGGGGAGAGTTTCTGTAGGATCTATGACACCAAGGGTCACTTTGCTGTCCCTTGGATTACACCTGAGGAGGCCAAGTATAAGTTGTGAAATGTAAGAAAGATCTTTATGGGGATAAAAGGAATCCTTCATCTGGTGACATGATGCTCTCATCATCCTCTATCCTGATCCTCTCATCAAGGTGAATGACATCATTCAGATTGATTTGGAGACTGGAGAGATTACAGGTTTCATCAAGTTTGATACTGGTAATCTGTATATGGTGACCCCAGAGGTGCTGACCTGGGAAGAATTGGTGTGATCACCAACAGAGAGAGACACCCTGGTTCTTTTTTTTTTTTTTAATGTTTTATTTATTTCTAGGAGAGAGAGAGACAGCGTGAGCAGGGGAGGGTCAGAGAGAGAGGGAGTCACAGACTGAAACAGGCTCTAGGCTCTGAGCTGGCAGTCAGCACAGAGCCCGACGCGGGGCTCAAACCCACGAACCACGAGATCATGACCTAAGTGAAAGTCGGACGCTTAACCGACTAAGCCACCCAGGCGCCCCCACCCTGGTTCTTTTGATGTACTTCATGTGAAAGATGCCAATGGCAACAGCTTTGCCACCTGACTCTCCAACATTTTTGTTATTGGTAAAGGGTGAAAGCCATGGACTTCTCTTCACCATGGAAAGGGTATCTGCCTCACCATTGCTAACAAGAAAGAAAAGAGACTAGTGGCCAAACAGAGCAGTGAGTAAAACAGTCTCTAGGTGACGTGATTGGAAAGTCTTTATACTAATTATAGATACTACAGCATGAAAAAAGTATATGTATCACTGAATGACATGAGACCAAAGTGAGTGACCTTGAATCCAAAGAGATGCACCTTGTTCTACACATTTGTCCAGAACAATGACAGCGGTTCTTTTTTTCCCTGTGTGATAGTTAATGTGTCAACTTGGCTAGGCATTGGGACTCAGATATTTGGTAAAAACATTTTTCTAGATGTTTTGTGAAGGTATCTTTCAGTGAGATTAACATTTAAATCAGTAGAGTTTAAATTAAGCAGATTAACTCCATAGTGTGGGTGGGCCTCATCCAGTCAGGTGAAGGTATTAATAGAAAAAGACCAGCTTCTCCAAGCAGGAAAGAATTCTGCCAGCGACTGCCTTTGGACTCAAACTGCAATTCCTTCTAGAGTCTCCAGACTGCTGGCTTACCCTGCAGATTTTGGACTTCCAAGCCTCCAAAGCACATGAGTCAATTCCTTAAAATAAATCTCTTTCTCTCTCTAACTCTATCTCCATCTCCATCTCCACATCCTGTTGCTTTTGTTTCTCTGGAGAGCCCTGACTGTTACCTCCTGCTATAGCTGAATTGTTAGATCAAGTGATGCCCTGTGGCATGCCACGATTGGGAAATAAATGTAGTAAAGCTGTCTAAAACCCCTTAGAACTGTGGATGAAAAGAGAGTACAATCCTTAATTAACAAGGACATCTACTTCTTCATGAATATGAAGTATTTTATTGTTAACCTTCTGTTTGAAGATGAAGCCACTTTAATAGTGTATTAGATCTGTGATTTTGCTTGGACCTTCAAGCATGATGGGATGGGCATGGTTGAATACCCCCAGTCTTTCTTCAACTCATTGGTAACGGAGAGTAGGCCAGATAAAGCAACACCTATTTCTTGGCAAGCCATTAAGTATTAGGGATTGATTCCATATTAGTTTCCAGTCACTGTTTTAACAAATCACCATGAACTGTTTAAAACAACAGCAATCTTTTCTCTTACAGTTCGTGAGGCCAACAGGCCAAAACCAGTTTCATTAAGGCTAAATGAAGCCTTACATGCCTCCCTCTGGAGGCATTAGGGGACAATCCAGTCTTGGCTTCTTCTAGTGGCTGCCAGCACTCTGGCCGTTCCTGGCCACGTTGGTTTTCATTTCTCTTTACTTTCCTTTAATCCTGTACAGTTTTTAAATCTTCCCTTGACTATCATAACCTTGAGAATTTTGAAGATCACAGGCCAGTCATTTTATAGAATGTCCTTCAATTTGGGTTTGTCTGATACCTCCCCACGAGTAGATCTGGATTATGCATCTGGCAGGGATATCATGGGCGTGATCCCGTGGCTCATTGCAGTCTGTCAGCAGACACATTTTACTTTGTTTCATTACTGGTGATGTTAACTTGGGTCACTGAATCACAAAGGTATTTGCTGGCCTTTTCCAGTGTAAATTTACTATGTTTTCCTTAGTAATTGGTGACTATTTTGAGGGGATGTACTTTAAGATTATGCACATATTCTGTTCCTCATCAAACCTTCAATTTCTCCACTTATCTATCTAAATATTTATGTATTTATATAATGGTTCCTCCATTGTTTCATAGGGTTTAATTGATTACTCTATTTATTTTAATGCTCTAATTGTCTCAGATGTAGCCAGTGGGAACCTCTTCAAAGTGGCTTCCTCTTGACATGTGATCTCTCTCTTTTTTTTTTTGTTTTTTTGGAGCACTTTCTTGCACTTCCTTAGTTATGGTTGAACAAGATGTTCCAGGCTCATCTTTCCTTGGGAATCAGCTGTTTTTCCAAGGAACTCTGATTTCTTTAGTGGAGAATGGCATTGAGAAGGAAGACCTGGGTGTTGGGTCATTTCTATTAGGGAGTTGCTGTCCCCAGGCCCTTTCCGGGGACAGAGTTAGGAAGTTTGTATACACATACACATTTAATTATGTTTATCTATTTACATATATTGAAAGCCACGTGTTCCCATTAATATCTCCAATTCTAATCCAACAATATAGGGTTCATTATAATTTTCTTCCTTTCCCTATATGTAACTCCCTTCTCCGGTAATGAGAAATTTGACTCCTGTAATCCATAGTATATTTACTTATTTGATCTTCTCACCCTGTCTGTCTCTGGCACCCTGCTCTGGGACTCTACATCTGTTCACATTTCTACCAAGCACCTACCTTCCGTGGCCCCTCATAAAGGCTTCTGGACTAAGTGGTTCAGAAAGGAAAGAGAGAGGAAAAATTTTAGCCAATTTTTATTGAATGTGTACTACACAAAGGTACTAATCAAAAGATTATGCTGGGCGCTATTTGGGATATAGAGGAAAATAAGATGCATTGGAGTTTATAGACTTAGCAGACAGCTGGGCTAGGTTATAGAGCTGTAACAAATGACTCCCAAATCTAAGGGGCTTAAGACCACAATGGTTTATTTTTCACTTATGTTTTATGTTTCTTGTCTCACTGTTCTGTGTTGTTTTTATTCCAGAACCCAGGCTGAAAGAACAAGCCATTTTTAGGACGTGCTGGGGATGATCTGGGGATGATCTTGCAGTAGGGGAAAGAATGAGAGGAAGGCATTAGATGGTGATGTGTGAGCAGTATATGAATGAATAGATGTGCTGTCCCATCTTGGGTGTGATGGCCTAAGGCTTCTGGGTGGAAGTAGCCTATGTCACTTGTGCTCATATTTCACTGACCAGTGCAGGTTATAAAACCAAGCTTGACATGATTGGAATGAAGAGATGCAATCCTTCTAAGAGCGATCAAGTGAATATTTGGGAAAAATAACACAATAAATCACTTAGATCTGTGAGAAAACAGACACGTATACATCTAACTAGCAGGCACGGTGTGAGAGAAGAAAATGCATAGTCCATTTAATTCCACTTTGCAGTAAGACAGGTAGAAAAAATATGACAAACGGAAGGGAGTGGTCCATTTTGTGGTGTTAAAGAGAGAAAGACTTCAGGCGAAAGTGAGAAATTGAAGGAAAAGGAAAACAGCATGTTCTTTATGACCTGAAGAGGAAACACAATGTAACATGTAACATTTCTGAGGAGGTAGATGTTCAGGTTAATAATAAAGGTTTGCAGTCTCTTTCACCCACATCCCTGCAGGGTTTGTGCAGCTTTCTCAGTTTCACTTCCCACCAGTGAAACTCCTCAGGGCTGTTTCTTGGACTAACAATTCCTTTGTAACAGGGGACGAAGAACCTAGATATATGGACAGGATGAAAACTTATATTTTGCATGTTTCCCAGTCTCATGGTTGAAAAATAGTATTCCATTGTAGTTTTAATTCATATTTCACTTATTATGAGTGAGGATAAGCATCTGTTACGTTTCATGTCTCTATCTCCATTTTATTGGGCCGTTTTTGTTAATACTCTATGCCTATTTTTCTACTGGGTCTTGGGTCTTTTTCTAATGATTTCTAGAAAAGGTCGAGGAGGATTTTGTTGGTCAGGGTTGAGGAATCCCACCAGAACTGTGCCAGGTGCTATGGGTGGATGGGATGCAGTCTGTGGACTGAGTCTCTCTCTCTAGATCACTGCAAGTGAAAGACTCACCTGTTTCAAGTATTTAGGAAACAGCAATGAGTTCACGTGGTGGGGCTTAGGGCTCATGGTGTGCTCTGCCAGTAGCACAGTCCCATTCTGGGCAAAGAGAAGTTCTTAGTGTTTTAGGTTGTGCTCCCTAAAAGCAGACTCTGAGATGGGGGTTCATTTTCAAGTGATTTTTTTCAGAGTCCTCTCAGGAGGAGATGAGTGAGAGAACAAGGACAAGTTAAAGGAAGAAAACTAAGAAAGGAGGTGATCTCCTCGGGGAGACTAGCTTCAGCCTGTCCCCCCACCCCCGGGGAAGTTCTGGAGCATGAACCGCATCACAGAGATGGTCATCCCTCCCTTAAGAGAAGCGACTTGCCGTTTGTACTTCATGTCAGTAAGTCATTGGCTGAGGTCTGGGGAAGACGGGGTGGGGAGAGCATAGCTTCCAGGTCAAGATGGCCCCAGTTGGGGGGAGGGCAGTTCCCTCGAGAAAGGAGCAGCTGCGAGTTGTTAGCAGCCACCACTTACAGCAGCTGAGCGACAGGTGCACCTGCCTTTAAAAGGAATCTGGGCGGGGCACTAATAGCTTCCCTCGCATTTAGTGGGATCCGGAGTTCCCTCAGGAATCCTGCACTATCTGCCAATGTACCGTTCCAACTGTACTTGGATGTCCCCTAAAAATGTCCCCAAATAGCAAGTGAAAAAGCTTTCCACAAAAGCTAATGGATGCAGCCCAGAAACATAATTGTGAAACTCATAAATCAGAGTTTGACTTGCAGTTGCATGGCCTAGGATAATCATTTGTTATCTTGAGCAGACACTCTGCTGGGACCCAAGTGTTAGTTTATGAACATTTTGATAATTCTTGAGTCCCAGCTGCAAAATGCCAGAAGCTTGACTCTTCAAATGTATCACGTAGTTACAGGTAGTAATGACTCCAACGATGGTGGCAGAGGTTATCCCAAGCAAATATTTATAATTGACATTGAATGTGTGAGCAGGATGCTAACAAATGCATGTGCTGATTACTTTCTCCTGCCACAAACATTAGCTCTTGTTTGGTTTAACTGTCAAATTGACACTGTAGATTAGGGATGACAGAATGCTGGCAAAGATCCACAGGGGGAAGAATATTAAGAAAATTAGCAAATTGTGTATCTTTTGATTCTTCTATTTCCAAATATAAATTATTTGTGGGTGTTAGGAGGTTATGGCTTAATTATAGGCCTAAAAGAAAAGCAATTGGATTTACAAGTACGTTCGGATTTTTTGAAGTCTTTTCATTTTAGCACAGGACGCCAAGCTGATGACATCTGGTTGGATTCAGGTGGATGTATCTGAGATCAGATATATACCAAAAAAAAAAAAAGCATTTTGTTCTTTCCTGTTGTTCTTTCCTATTATATGCATTAGTAATGAGTTTTTGATTATAATGTATAATGTGGTCTTGTATATCCTTGCATACATTTGCTTGGCTTGTCAGTAACATTGCTACATGTTTTCATGGTGGTCTTGGCTGGTGGTATTATCATTCATGAAGGTGACCACTCTTTCCAGCAGATTAAGTTGGTGGCTTTGTGTTTTGATATTTTTTGCTTCTGAACCTCTCAGCTGCTGAATATGCCTTTCAATGTCATACGTTAGCTCTTATTGGCAAGCCCCCACATGCGGAGGCATGGGGGTGTCCCTTCCAGGCAGGAGTGTCTTGTGCTTATGGCACGACAGGCCTTGAGCTTAGCCTGCACACTGTGGGTGCCTTGGTGGGCACTTTGTCTTCTGGTGACCCACCAACATCTTGACCTACTTAGTCTGCGGGATGTCTATTGTATATCAGTGAGTCACAAAGCAGAAGTAAATGCCAGCAGAGCAGATGTGGTGCCCCAGTGTGCATGAAATGTCTTGGAAAAGAGTGACTCTGTAGAGTATTTTTTTTAATGTTTTATTTTTTTCTGAGAGAGAGAGAGACAGCGTGAGCAGGGGAGGGTCAGAGAGAGAGGGAGACACAGACTCTGAAGCAGGCTCCAGGCTCTGAGCTAGCGGTCAGCACAGAGCCTGACACGGGGCTCAAACCCACAAACTGTGAGATCATGACCTGAGCCAAAGTCAGACACTTAACCAACTGAGCCACCCAGTGGTCCCAAGTAGAGTATTGTTTTCCCAATAAATCTGCCATGTCTTCATTTGAGCCTCCTTCATCTAGCAGTTGGACTTCTCTTTAAGGCATTATAAAAGCTCCCAGATCAAGGGTGAGAAGACAGTAGAGGGAATCAGCAGGTGTGTCCACTGATGGGGTAAAGTGGGTGTTTGATCACAGCTTTTCCTAGAAGGATAGCTGTATAGGGATGTGTGTACCCTGCTGTTTTTAATCTCTGACACCGTAGTGCAGAAGGAGGGAGGACACTGCCTCCTCCTTCAATTACTGTGTGAGTTTCTCCAGGAGTCAGAATAGCAGTGGCAAGTGACGATTCACATGTGGCAGCTCAAGGCTCGTTTACTGAGAACTTACTATATTCTAGGCACTGTGAGAAGGAAAACATGCATGTTCTCTTATCAAGGTCCTTCTAACTGCCCATTGTTACACTAAAGGTACTAAGAGTAAGTACCCTTATTATTCCTAATTTTGCAGTCTAGAAAACTGAAGTCTGAGGAATTCAAATAAGTTTGTAGATTACACAGTTAGCATCAGAGGAGCTAGACTTCCTACCCCAACCTTCCTGATGTCACGATCCATGGTCTGAACCAATGGGTTAAATTGTCTCTAGGGCCAGTGCTTGCACATTCAGGCAACAGCTTGATTCTGAGAACTGAGTGTACATAGCAGAGGTGAGTTCCTGTTTTTACAGTTACCTGGTGACCTGTCCTGGATTGGGGAGTACTTAAGAGTATGGTTTTTAAATAATTTTTAAAAAGTTTGTTTATTTATTTATTTTGAGAGAGAGAGAGAGAGAGTGCAGAGGGAAGGGCAGAGAGGAGAGAGAGAGAATCCCAAGCAGGCTCTGTGCTGTCAGTGCAGAGCCTGATGAGGGACTCAATCTCACAAATGATGAGATCATGACCTGAGCTGAAATCACGAGTTGGACACTTAACTGAATGAGCCACCCACGAGCCCTGGTTTTTTAGAAATTTTTAATCCTAGCCACTTGGACTGACATATTTATTCATGTGAGTTTCTCTGATCACTTTAACCAAAGTGTTCTTGACTTGTCACCATTGTCATTTGCTCTGCAAGTTCAGGCTGATGCCACATCCTGTTGCCTTCATTTTGCCAGGTCCTTGAATCAAATTGCAACCCCTGCCACACAGTCCTAGACAAGGCTCAGGTCAGGACATTTCCTTAGACTTCTTGTCCCCATAACTTTCTGTAGGAGCCAGTGTCAAAATCCTTCTAGAATATTCTTTCCATCTGTCACTGCAAACATGCTGCTTCACTGGGAGACTTGATGGTTATTGTCCACTGAGTGGAAATCAGGGCCTTGGCTTTTGCTTTCCCTCTCCAGGTCACAAAGTACATGTTGCTTATTTCC
Organism: Crocuta crocuta; assembly: GCF_008692635.1. NCBI lineage: Eukaryota > Metazoa > Chordata > Mammalia > Carnivora > Hyaenidae > Crocuta > Crocuta crocuta. Next base: position 7,309,503 of record NW_027529638.1, on the reverse strand, counting down.
AGTGTCTGTCCTGCCCAGGCCTACTTCTCAGCATGTCCACCATCACTACCCTACTCTGTTATTGGTTCTTGACTACTGCAGTGGCCTATAACCGGTCTTTTGGCTTCTACTCTGATTCCTCTGTATTAGTTATCTACTGCTATAATAACATCCCCAAACATAATGACTTAAAAGCAACAAGCCTGTGTATTATTACTATTTCTGTGGGTCAGGAAACCAAGAGCAGTTTAAGAAAAAAAATCGTTTAATATTTATTTACTTTTGACAGATAGAGAATGATCAGGAGAAGACCAGACAGAGAGGGAGACACAGAATCCAAAGCAAGCTGCAGGCTCTGAGCCGTCAGCACAGAACCGCACATGGAGGTTGAACTCACAAACTGTGAGATCATGACCTGAGCCAAAACCAAGAGTCAGACATTTAATCGACTGAGCCACCCAGGTGCCCCAGGAAACCGAGAGCAGTTTAGTCGGGTGCCTCTGACTCACAGATTCTTGCGAAGTCACGGTCCACGTGTTGATCCGGGCTGCAGTCATCTCAACATTTGACCAGGGCACCAGGATCTACTTCCTAGATCAGCCATTGGGCTTTGGACCGCAGGTCCTCGTTCCTTGTCACATCCTGTGGACCTCTTCATGAGGCGGCTCACAATATGGCCTTATTATGTCACCTGCTCAAAGCCTTTTAATGGCCTCCCCAGGTCCAAAGTCCTTATCGTGACCTATAGTCTCCTTCAGGAATCTCAGCTATTTTTCTCACCCCTTTTCTTTCCTTCCACTCTCCCTTTGTCTCCTTCATCCTTCCTGTGTAGCCCTCCACTATTTCTGCCAAACCCCCTCCTGTCTTGGGACCTTGACCTTGCTATTCCCTCTGGATTAGACTCTCTTCCCAGAATAGCTACAGGCTTCATCCAGGTCCCTTTGGAAGTGTCCCCTCCTCGGAGACCCCTCCCCTGGCCCCCCTAACCAGGATGTACCCGTCCTTAGTTTCTACTCCCTTATTTGGTTTAATTTTTGTCTGTGTCACGTACCACTTACCTGACAAATTATTTGTAATTACCTGTATATTTCTGTATCATCCAGTAGAAATATTAAACTCGGTGGAGGCAGGGACTTGGTTTTGTATTTGTCTGTGTCCTCGATGCCTAAGACAACGCCTTGCTGTAAACAGGTGATTTATAATATGTCTTATGGGATTGAATCATTTGGAAGCAATAAACAAAACCCAAAGGGAAAATAAAATGATTTCTATGATGTCCCTTTCCTGTGCTCCACGCACCACCTCCCGCCCTTGGAGTGGTGCCAATAGTTTTTATCCTCGAGAAGTTCGAGAAGTTCGAATTTGAACGCAATCCCCGTAGCACACCCGAGAACCCAAACGGCAACTTGATGAGAAAGCTGTTTTCAGACTCCTTTGCCTCTGAATGCGAACACAGCAGCCCTTCCTCTGGGAGCCTGTAGTGAGGTGTGATGCAACTCACGGCTAAGAGCGAGGAGGCTGGAGAGCGTGGGCTGACGAGGTACCCGCTCGGGCGACAGGGAATTGGAGAAGCGATTTGTAAGCGTTTCTTGCCAGCACCGTAACTTCAGTTCAAGCCCCCTCTGCAGTGACGGGGGACAAGCCCAAGGCTGAATGATTGATTCTGTTGTCTTTACTTCAATAATAAAACATCAAGGATATTGTAGTGGAGAGTTTCTGATGCACTTTTTAATATGTCAGGCTTTTATCCTGAACTCCGAAACCTGCTCGAGGCTAGTGCATGCGATGGGGAAGGGGATACCGAGGTGATTTTCATCATAGTGTGGTGAGAACAGAATCTGGTGCTTTTTGTGTTAAAAGAGGAGCTCTTGTTTTCTGCACACTGTAGCGGGGGAATCGCCGGGACCGAGAACGGAGTCTCTGGCTGCTGGAGTTTTATGGGATTTTTCCTGCTTTAAAACATTAGAACCTCTTGTATAATCCACAGACTATTTTTACTGAGTAGCACTTGACTGTGAGAAGAGTCCTTTAGAATTATTTCTGTGGAACAAATTCGGTGGCAGCATCTTTACTTTCTGCGTGGCATGGTGGATTCCTAAAGGCCTTTCAAAGAAAATTCTTTTGCCTCTCAAAGCCATATGTAGGGGCGCCTGGGTGGCTTAGTCGGTTAAGCGTCCGACTTTTCGCTGAGNCTCTCTCTCTCTCCTAGAAATAAATAAAACATTAAAAAAAAAAAAAGGCATATGTATTGGGAAACAGTTGCTTCATACTATCTAGAAATCAATTAAAAGAGACAATATTCTTTTATCCAAGTCTGTATGTTCTCTTCCTTTAAAATGGTGCTGGGGCACCTGGGGAGCTCAGCTGGTTGAGTGTCCAACTCTTGATTTCCGCTCAGATCATGATCTGAGCGTTGTGGGATAGCACCCGACACTGACAGCACGGAGCCTGCTTAAGGCACCTGGGTGGCTCAGTCAGTTAAGCATCTGACTTCGCCTCAGGTCACCATCTCACAGTGTTCGTGAGTTCAAATACCACAATGGGCTCTGTGCTGTCACCGCAGAGCCCCCTTCAGATCCTTTGTCTCCCTCTCTCTCTGCTCCTCCCCTTGCTTGCAGTCTCTCTCTGTTTCTCTCAAAATAAATAAACTTAAAAAAATTAATCTTGGGGCACCTGGGTGGCTCAGGCGGTTAAGCGTCTGACTTTGGTTCTGGTCATGATCTCACGGTTCATGCGTTGGAGCCCTGCATCAGGCTGTGTGCTGACAGCTCAGAGCCTGGAGCCTGCTTCAGATTCTGTGTCTCCTTCTCTCTCTGCCCCTCCCCCACTCTTGCTCTGTCTCTCTCTGTCTCAAAAATAAAACACAACAACAAAAAATTATTTTTAATAAAAATAAAAAATTAATCTTTAAGATTCTTTCCTTCTCTCCCTGCCCCTCCCCTACTGGTGTGCACACGCACATGCTCGCTCGTTCTCTCTCTCTCTCTCAAAAATAAAAATTAAAAAAGAAAATGGGGCTGATAGTCCTGCTCTATAGGGTTATTGGGAAGGTTAAATGAGACTATATAACCACAGCTCTAAACTCTGAGTTTTACAAAGAGCAGCNCACACGCACATGCTCGCTCGTTCTCTCTCTCTCTCTCAAAAATAAAAATTAAAAAAGAAAATGGGGCTGATAGTCCTGCTCTATAGGGTTATTGGGAAAATTAAAGAGACTATATAACCACAGCTCTAAACTCTGAGTTTTACAAAGAGCAGCCCTTCCATAAATTGTTGTCATCCTTGTTATAATATTATTGTTTTAAGAAGGACGGGGCGCCTGGGTGGCTTAGTCGGTTAAGCGTCCGACTTTTGCTTAGGTCATGATCTCGCGGTTTGTGGGTTCGGGCCCCGCGTCGGGCTCTGTGCTGACTGCCAGCTCAGAGCCTGGAGCCTGTTTCTGAGTCTGTGTCTCCCTCTCTCTCTGACTCTCCCCTGCTCCCGCTATCTCTCTCTCTCACTCCTAGAAATAAATAAAAAAAAAGTTAAAAAAAAATCTTACAAAAAAAAAAAGAAGGAAAGAAAGGAAAGTATCCAACTCGTAGCCTTAACAGCAATTTAAGGAAGTAGCTCCCAAGATGTGACCAGCCAGAGAGCAAGCTCGCTGCTAGTGATTTTATATCAGTTTGCACAACTTTCAGGTTTAAACAGGTTAAGCACCAGCACCTTTCATTATTCTGAGTTAAAAATGGTGTTCTTGATGACAATTAATTTGTTCCTTTTTAATTTGTAATTTTTACTTTAAAAAAATAGGTTACGCACTTACTTGTTTCAAAATTCAAATGGCACAGATCTGCCATTCTTCCCGCCACCAGCCTCCTGCTGGAGGCAACCCTGGTTACAAATGTCTTGACAGTCTAGTTAAATACAGAGACTTGCATATATTTTCCCCTTCACACAAATGGAAGCACGTGGTACTTGTTCTGCAGATGCAGAATTCACTTAGTAAATTACATCAACAATAATCCTCATTTTTTACTGCCTGTGTAGAATTCTTTGTGTGAATGACCATAATTTATAAGTCTCCTATTAATGAAAATCAGGGTGTTTCAGTCCTTTGCTATTTAAGTTGCGGTGAATAATCTTGTGCATATGTTATTTTTCATAAATGCAAGTATACCTGAAGGGAAAAATGGAGGAAGAGCCATTTGGTAGGAATTGCCAAAGGGCCTCTGGAATAGTGCCGCTCATCTGCACTGTCACCCACAGTGCACGAGCAAGCCTGTCTTCCCATGGCTCATGGCCACAGGGTGACACTGAATGTTTTTCAGCTCTGATACATTGATAAGTGAAGTTTTTAATTTGCATTTCTCTTATGAGTATACGTGAACACCTAAAAAATGTGCTTAAGAGACTTTTCTGCAAACTGGTGGTTCTCCTCTGCACATTTCTCTCTGGGCTGTTGGTAAATTGGGATGTTAAAGATTGGAGTCTATTGGATGGTTGAAAGAAATAGGTCTTAAAGTTGATAGATCAATATTCAAGTTCCGGTTCAATCTTTTATTGGTTATATGTTATGTGTTTGTGCTTCAGTTTCTTCATCTCTAAAATAATAATAACAGTGCCTACTTCACAGGGCTCTAGGGAGTATAGCCGGGGAGTAAAGGTGTAAGAGCACCTGGCTTTGGAGGTCCCAAACAGACCAGGTTCAGCCACTCACTGTTGACCAATCCAAAGGCAGTGAAACGACTGGAGGTGAAACAAGAAAAAAATTTAGTTCAGTGAGGCCCACACTGGGAAGACAGCTGACTAATATTTCAAAGACTGTCTCCAAAGTGCCAAAAATTCTTCCGGTTTTCTGTAGGGGAAAATTGGGGCAAAGGTTGCTGGGTACATGTAGGTGGGCAGGGAAGGTCAAGTCAATCACTTTCTTGGAGTCAATGATGAGTAGGGGCTTGCTGGCTCAGGGCCGTCCTTATTGCTTGAGGGGTAGTTTCCTTTCCCATCAGGGGACGTTTTGCCTGAAGGGTCTGTTGCTTGAGTTCAGAGATAAGATGGAAAGATCTTAATCAATGAGAAAGTTTGAGGTCTAAATGGAGGTGGTTGAAAGTTCTCTTTCAAGAGGATTGAAAGAGATAACGCATGTAACAGTATAATATCTAGCCCTTTTGGGGGCTATAAGTTAAAAAGTGGGGTTTTTTTCTCCTCCCATAATTTTCTAAAGATCACAACAAACACTTTTTCATATAATTTCTAAGAAAAAAAAAAGAGGAAAGAATGAAAGAAAAATGTCCTGGAGAGGCAGAAATAGAGGGTGGACAGAGAAGCCTTGTCTTCTTGGCTTTGGTATCTTGAATCCCTTTGTATCTTGCTGCCCAGCCTGTTTCTAAAGCTACTTCTTTCTCTGAAGGTGGTCAGGGAATACAGGCTAATTTTAATATTAGCATAAGCAAAACATAATTAGGGAAGTAACGCTGCTGTGTCTGGATGCACATTATGCATTATAAAGTCAATAATGTAATATGGCTTTAAAAAGCCGTTTGCTGCTCAGCATTATTCGGGGGTTATCAGGCTTTGCCCAAGACCTTAAAATGAGCTCTCCAGAATGTTTACTGAACTCACTTGGTGCAGTGTTTCTTTCTGCTAGCAAAATAGCAAAAATGTCACCCTCCAGTCCTTTTCTCTGGGCAGATGTGCGTTATTACTCTCCATACCACCAGTGCCTAGCTCCGTGCCAAGCACATAGAAGAGGCTGACCAACTGAATTATGGTCTGAGACATGTGCTTTTGAAATTCAATATGAATCGTGGTTAAAACCCCAAAGAATTAAAACATGTCTGACTTTCCAAAAGGACATTGATGCATTTTTCTGCTCTACATCCATTTAATAAGCCAGAGTTATCTACAGAGCCGTGCTTTTCAACTTTTTTTTTTTAGTTCACAAGATCCTATTTTTATTTTATGTCAAATTTCCTCTCTCTGACTCACCAAACGTGATATGCTATATATTCATATGAAATAAAAATAATTGTAGATCTGTTTTGTGAATGACTTAATATCTCATGGGATAGATGGAAAGATGGTAGAGTGTTGTAAAGCCATGATGGAAAATTCATGCTCCGGAGATTCCAGGATGGGCTATTTTAATAGCCTCATAGAAGGTTGAGTGCTGGGGATGACTTTCTCATATTTTTTCTCTCTCTAACCATTTAAAATCAGTCACTCTGCTCTCTATAGGCCTAGGTTGCAATTTATTATGCGTAAATGTGGCTCTTGCTTCAATGTGGATTTCACCAAGCTACAAATGAGAGTTTCTCACAAACCCCACCTTCATTTGCATATATTGGAGGGTCTGATCCCTGTAGTTTCCTTTAGAGAAGGTGCACCAATTATTGCAACATCTGCATTTTTGCTTCTGGCAACTTGCGGCCTTTACCTGTAGATTAATAAATTCTTCTCTGCGTGTGCTTGAAAAGCCATTTAAAGATTCTTCCTCCTTCACACAGTGTCTGCACCCACATCCTGGGGTGGACACCCGGAGGCTCTTTTACTGGCCAGGGCCCTCAGCAATCTGATATCTGGAAAGACTGCAGGAACGAGCACTCTTTCTACCTTTTAACACACTTTAGCCTTAGGATTATTTGTTGGACATGGCATGAAGGTCACGTGTTTCTAAAACATTTCTGCAAGGGCTCCGAGCCTGGAGGTGGACCTGAAAGTGCCAGGTGAGATTACAGACAGTCCAAGCTGCTCCGGAGATTTGTGTTTCACTCATTGGACCCTTCCCTCTCTCTATTCCCTTCCACCATGTTTATCATCTTCCTTATCACTGACGTCTTCTTCAGAGAAGGTACACAGAATGAGCAAAGGCAGCACATCATGATTAAATCTATCACTTGCTAGCTGGTCTGGTAAAGGAGGGTCAGTCTCATAGGCAGACCAGTTCGGGGTTCAGCATCAAGACCCCCCTGTTCCTGAGACCTGTGGCCATGGATAGTTGAAAGTTGCCCACGTGCAATCTTGTAAGTTAAGGCTTCAAGAAGAAGCTCAGTTAGGCTCCTAGGTTTGAACATACACTCCAGGATAGGAACCCGATAACTCAGCAGGAACTCTCACAAGTAAGCACTTGCCACGAATGGGAGAGTGACTCAGCAGGGACTCCGAGGCAAAATAGTAACAGTGAAGACCTGACTGGTTAGTCTCAGAGGAGATCATCTGAAGGGTATGAGGAGCTACAGGAATTGAGGTAAGGAATGAGGAAGTTCAGGCTGACAAACTGCTTCAGTCACCGTGTGCTCCCTTATTTCCCTCTTGCTAATTGCAGTTTCAAAATCAGCGGCAACTACCCATCACAATAATTAGGGTTTATAAGTGCATGGACACACACTTGAGAGTTATACAGGTTAGACTCAGGTGCTCTACAGCCAAAATTATTGAAGGTGTTTGTGTAATTTGTTTCTTGAAAGATGAACTCAGTAGGATATAATTAAGAAGCAGCTCTATTTTTCTCCTGCTACTACCTATAAACACACTTGGTCAGACCTCTATTCAAAGCTTCTTGAACTCGATCTGGGGTAGCGATGGTTCTTTGGACTCTTGCCACTTTACCGAATTCTCTAGTCATTCACAGTGGTTTTCAATAGTTTCTCTTGTGTTTTTCCAAATATTCACTATATCAAATGAGCATCGTGGAGGTTTAAATTGTTCCTCTCATTTACACTTAAATTTTTTTTAACATTTATTTGTTTTTGAGAGACAGTAAAAGACAGAGCACGAGCAGGAGAGGGGCAGAGAGAGAGAGAGAGAGAGAGAGAGAGAGAGAGAGAGAGGGAGACACAGAATCTGAAGCAGACTCCAGGTTCTGAGCTGTCAGCACAGAGCCCAACGCAAGGCTTGAATCCACAGAACTTGAGATCACAACCTGAGCCGAAGTTGGATGCTTAACTGACTGAGCCACCAGGCGCACCTCATTTACATTTTAATTTCATTTTCTTTTCTAAGTACATTTACTCCAGTAAATAAGAATAGCAATAGTGGGTATTCTTGTCTTGTGATTCTTAAAAGCATGGCTGAGCATGCAAAAAAAAAAAAAATGCATACTCTTGTATAATGCAGCTGGGAACATACACGGTTCATACCTAGTGATGCCACTTCTAGGAAGTTAGAGGCATTCTAAGAGGTTAATAAATAATAATTTACTATTTATCAGTTTCTTCATAGTAGTACTATTTGTAATGATGAAAAATTAGAAGCAGTCTAAATGTTCAACACAGTATAGCTAAATACATACCTACCCATATAAAACCAGGCTGTGTTCTTTATTAATACATAACAAAGCACCCCAAACTTAGTGGCTTAGAGCAATAAACATTTATTAATTTTTAAATTTATTTTGAGAGTGTGAAAGAGAGAGCACGCACAAGAAGGTGTGCATGAGCAGAGGAGGGGCTGAAAGAGAGAGGGAGAATCCCAAGCAGGCTCCTTGCTGTCAGACCAGAGCTCAATGTGGGGCTTGATCTCATAAACAATGAGATCATGACCTGAGCTGAATCAAGAGTCAGAGGTTTAAACAACTGAGTCATCCACGTGCCCCAACAATAAACATCTTACACAATTTCTGTGGGCCAGGAATCCAGGAGAAGCTTACCTGGATAGTTGTGCCTCAGGGTATATCACGAGGTTTCTGTCAGGAGGTTGGCCAGGGCTGAGGTCATCTGCTGCTTGACCGGGGCTGCAGGTTCTGCTTCTAAGGTAGCTCACACACATTCCCCGTAAGGTGGTGCTGGTTTCTGGCAGGAGGTCTTGAGTCCTCACCACACGGACCTCCCCATAGGACTGGAGTGTCTTCTCGTGATGTGGTAGGTGGCTTCTCTCATAGTGAGTGATCAAAGAGAAAGCAAAGTAGAGACTGCAATGTCTTTTGTGAAGTCCACTCTGTTATTTTCATAGTATCCTGTGGGTCTATAGATCAGTTCTGTGGTGAGAGGGGCCTAAATGGGGACATGAATACCAGGAGGTAAGAACTATTGGGGGTCATCAGGGAGGCTGGTCACTACAGTCTGTGCCTGGCCCCCAGTGATTCATCTCCTTCACACATACAAAATCCACTTACCCTTTCACAAGGCTCTCGAAGTTTTATCTACATCATCTATTCCGAGGCCAGAATCTCACCACCTAGAATCAGGTCTAGGGGCAGCTAAGCTCTTCAGGTACAGTCCCTTCAGGATAGAGTTTCAAATACAGCTTAAGAGAAGCTCCTCTTGAACTGAAGGCTATCAATTAAAGAGACAAAACCATTCATTTTGTATGGTTTCTATCCACTCAGTCCAACCTGGTAGTATTTCCATTGATATCAATTTAAAAAAAACCCCAACTTTGTAGGTCACTTGCAAAAGAGTTGTGGATGGGGCTCATTCCATTAGACAAAAGCTACACCCTTACATCTCTTCAAGATAAGCTATTTTCTACCATGGGCTTTCGTTGAAGTTGCTGAGGGACAATACCCCTAAGTTTCTTAGAAGTCATGGAGTTCTCTGAAGTATTCCCTTAGCTTTTTCTTAATCCTTAAAGTGGGACTCAGCTCCATCTTTAAACAATGTTTTCTTGGTAGAGCCCTAGATCCAATCTTTGCCTGGAAGACATTTTACAATTTTAGCATTTTCTGTCATCTGGAAAATTTCAGAAGCAGAAAGTCTTAATTCCTTTTTGTTTGATAGTCCTTCCTTCAGCTTATCTGCCCTCTCACATGTTTATAACATCAAGAAGAAATCAAGCACACTTTCAACACTCTGCCTGGAAATCTCCTTAGCTAGATCACTTCATTCATTAGATGTATTTCCTTTGTTTTGATATTTTTTGCATGTGACAGTGTTGCTAAATTTACTGTCATATCGAACAAGAATCTCTTATCTTCTAGTTTCCAATATTATTTTCCAGATTTCCCTCCAAGCTGTCACCAGTAGCATCCTTGAAGGTCGCCAGGATTCTACTAACAATGTCTTCAGTGCGTTTCATGCTTTCACTTCTCAGAGTCTTGCCTTCATGCTGTTGGGAAGCCATTCTCATGTTTTAGGTTTTTAGTTATGGTTGTGCTCCATTTCTGGCCCCCAAATCATCATTATGATGAATCTGTGTGCAACAAGTTACTCCAAAATGTATATATTTAACACTGTAAATATGTATTAATTCACAATTTCTGTGGGTCAGGAAGCTGGGAGCAGATTAGTTTTGGTGGGTCTGTTTCAGACTCTCTCATGAGGTTACACTGAAGGTATCAATGAGGATTGCGATCGTTGGAGAACTTGACTGAATGGGACGATTTACTTCTGTGGTGACAAACCCAGTGACCTGGCAAAATTAGTGCTGGTTATTGGCAGAGGGTCTCACTTTCTTCACCTGGCTTTTCCTGTAGTAAATAATGCCCAAAAGAGCAAGACAGAAGTTATAGTGTCTTTTATTCCCTATCTTTGGAAGTCACACTCTATTTCTTATTAGTTATTAAGGTCAGCTCTGTTCATTGTGGGTACTGTGCAGGATCATAAATATCAAAAGGCAAGAATCATTGGGGGCCATCTTGGAGGCTGGCCACCACATGGCAGGTAAATAATTATGGCAGATACCCAAAATAATGTGTTTGAAAGGTCTTTAATAATAGATGAGAGAAAGGATTCAAAACTTTTACTTAAATTAGTATAATCCATAAATTAAAAATAACTTTTTATGCTACTGTCTGGGTGTGTCTATTCATGCAGAAAAGATAGACCAGATGGAAAACAAAAATGTTAGCATTGCTTATGTTCAGGTGAGAGGACTGTAAAGTTTTTTTTTTTTAATTTTTAAATGTTTTCTTTATTTTTGAGAGAGAGATAGAGACAGCGTGAGCAGGGGAGGGTCAGAGACAGAGGGAGACACAGAATCTGAAGCAGGGCACAGAGCTCACCATGAGGCTCAAACCCACGAACCGTGAGATCATGACCTGAGCCGAAGTTGGACGCTTAACACTCAGGCGCCCCAAGGACTGTGAGTTTTAAAGTTTTCTTAATTTTTTTTTTGTTTCCCGAATACAACAGTACAGTATAGGTGAATAATTTTATGAGAACAAACTTATTCATTTTGAGGGCACAATTAGAAAACTTCATTTAAATTTGTGTTTATTTTCTTTAAGATACAATTTTAATATATGTGCTGCTGAAGTGAGCACAAGATACAAACGATATTTCCCCTTAGTTTAAAAATGAAAAATTCTGCACCCTTCAAAAGAACTAATGATAGTTTTAAATGGCAGGAACTGTTAACTCTCAAATTGGCAACTGATAACTTATCTCATTAAAAGATAATCATGCTGCCAACTTTTAAATTAATATTTGTACTAGCACAGATGGAATATGTGTGTATGCATACATGAGTGTGTTCAATGGGAGAAGAGGGGGAAGAGTCCTTTAAAAATTCTTTTGAGTTATTGCTTAGAAAAATATTCTTTGGGCTATTTAATATTGAATACCAATTAACAAATACAAACTTCATATTTTCCCTTTTGTTTGAACACCTGCCTCCACAATTCCTCCTAAAAAGATGAAATTTAAAGATGAAATATGAAACATTCCCATGAGATTGTTTGAAATAGAAAGACAAAGAAAAGTTTAATCAAGCTGGATATGAAATTTCCAAAAATATACCAGGCTTGAGATCCTTTGACACTCTCTCTGAAAATGAAGACAGGAGTTATTTTCTTCCCTTTGGATGTGAGGACAGTCCGTGTTCATAAACTCCTTTAATACGTAGCTCAGGATCTTGGAAGTCGTTCCTAACTACCTTTCGATCTACTCAGATCGGAACCACTGTGGATGTTCAATCATGGAGTTTCACTGCACAAAGTTGCCCACAGAGAGCTTGGGGGAGGTGAAATTCCAGCTCACCATACATGTCCCAGTATTGCCTAAGGGGAAACTGGTTCCCTCCCCCTCCTATTTCACAAAATGTTTACAGATGGGCTAGAATGAATTGTATCACTCCTTTGTATTATGAACCTTAAGAAAACAGGCATTTTGTCTGTTCTTGTAAATTCCCACTTGTTACTTTGTAATTATTGCTAAGGCACGCCACTGCTGTGCCTTTTGCTTTCTCATATTCTTGTAAGTTGAGGTCAACGACCATGTCCTCTATTTCTTTTATTCCTCTGGTTGGTTACTAACGTAATGAATGGCAAATTTTAAGCATGATAACTAGGCATTTAAGTAAAACAAACGTTGGACACCAGAAATTAGAGGCTCTAAAATATTTATGCCCTTGTACTTTGTTTTTGTTGTTTTAAATTTTACATATACACAGATAAACCCCAAACGCGAAGGTATTTTTTAAGTTTTATTTCAAAGAGTCATTTAGGGGCGCCTGGGTGGCTCAGTCGATTTAAGCGTCCGACTTTGGCTCAGGTCATGATCTCACAGTTTGTGAGTTTGAGCCCCCGTGTCGGGCTCTGTGCTGACAGCTCTGAACCTGGAACCTGCTTTGAATTCTGGTCTTCCTTTCTCTCTGCTCCTCCCCTGATCATGCTCTTTCTTTCTCTCTCCTTCAAAATAAATAAACATTCAAAAAATTTTTTTAAATAAGTAAAAAAATAGTCACTTATGTTTTAATGTAATTAATAAAATAGAAAAAACCATTTTATATATACCAACTTATTTACATATCTGGTGCTCTTCATGACTTCCTATAGATCTGAGTTTCTATCTGATATCATGTTTTTAGGTTTATTTATTTACTTAGAGAGAGAAAGAGCAAGCGTGAATGAGGGGAGGGGCAGAAAGAGAAACAAAGACAATCCCAAGCAGGCTCCATGCTGTCAGAGCAGAGCCCCATGTGGGGCTGGAACTCAGGAGTCATGAGATCATGGCCTGAGCTGAAACCAAGAGTCAGACACTTAACTGACTGAGCCATCCAGGTGCCTCTATCTGATATCATTTCTATTTAGCCAGAAAAATTCCCCTTGGCATATTCACTTTTATTTGGGGGTGTATTTTATCTCTCTATATAATTTAAGATTGACACACTCCCTGACTCCCCTGCCCAGCACTTTAGAGATGTCTATTGCCTTCTGGCTTCCATTGTTTCTGATGAGAAGTCAGATATCATTCTTTTTTTTTTTTTAATTTTTAATGTTTTATTTATTTTTGAGAGAGAGAGAGAGATAGAACATGAGTAGGGGAGGAGCAGAGAGAGAGGGAGACAGAGAATCTGAAGCAGGTTCTGGTGCCAGAGCTGTCAGCACAGAGCCCGAGGCAGGGCTTGAACCCACGAACCGTGAGATTGTGACCTGGGTGGAAGTCAGATGCTGAACTGACTGTGCTACCCAAGTGCCCCAAAAAGTCACATATGATTTTTACAGTTATTCCTCTCTAATTTCATTTTTATTTTTAAGTTTAATTTTCAGGCAGTTTAATTATAGTGTACTTACAAGTGGTTTTCTTTGTATTCTACTTTTGATTTGCTGAGCTTCTTGCTTTGTAAGTTGATTTTTTCATATAAAATGTGAGAACTATTTGGCCATTATTTATTATAATATTTTTTTCTATTGTATTCTCTTTGTCCTCACCATTTGAGACTTCAACCACATGTATGTTATACCACTTGACATTGTCTTTTTTTTCATGTTTTTTTTTTTTTAATTTATTTCTAGGAGAGAGAGAGACAGCATGAGCAGGGGAGGGTCAGAGAGAGAGGGAGTGACAGACTCTGAAACAGGCTCCAGGCTCTGAGCTGGCGGTCAGCACAGAGCCTGACGTGGGGCTCGAACCCACGAACCGCGAGATCATGATCTAAGTGAAAGTCGAACGCTTAACCGACTAAGCCACCCAGGCGCCCCACCACTTGACATTGTCTTACAAATCATTGAGGTGCCCTTTATTCTTTAAAATATTTTTCCCTGTTCTGTTATTCAGTTGGGATCATCTCGATTGAATTGTCTTCAAGTTTGCTGACCGTTTTTTTGGTAACATCTATCACTGTTAAACACATCCCAGTGAAATTTTCATTTCAGGTGTTTTATTTTTAAGTTTTAAAATTTCCGTTTGTTTTCTTTTTTGTATTTTCATTGCTCTGTTGAGACTTCCATCTGTTTAGTCATGTATACCTCTTCCATTTAATTCTTAAACATATTGATTGTTTTAAAGTTCTCTGATAAGTCCCACATTTGGGTCCTCTTGAGATCTGTTTTTATTGGCTATGTTTTCTATCATAAGTCATATTTTCTTCTTTTTTGGTATGTCTAAAATTTTTATATTGTACACTAAACATTATGGATGTTGCTTTGTAGAAAGTTTGAATTCTTTCCTTTTGAGTAGATTTGAGTTTTGTTGTGGCAGGCAGGTGAATTATTGGAAGGCCCTCTAAGTCCTTTCAAACTTGATTTTAGGCTTTGTGAAGGTGTGTCGATTTTGATATTTCCTTATTCCCAAGCCATAGCCTTTTCTCTAGCACACACAGTAATTATTCCTAAAATGTAGCCTTTTTGGGGTCTCATTGAAATTCCCAAGGTGCTGGTATGTTTCCTCCTCTCAGGCTGGACAAGCTCCAGTGTCTTCCAGGACTGTGTGCCCATGGTAACCCTCTTCAGCTCAGTCCCTGGGAGCCACTCAAGAAGTCTCATGCTGCCCATGCACAGTTAAGAACCTAAGGCCATTGCCCTTGTAGACTTTCATGCCCCAACTTCTGTGTAGCACCCTCCTCTCTGGTACCTTGCCTGATGGATTCACGGTGGCAGCCCTGCACTCTTACTTCTGCCTCCTCAACACCACAAAACCACTTCTTTTCTCTTGGTAGCCATCATTCCTGCACTTCAGTTTGAAAGTACCCGTGGGCAAAAACAGAGATGAAAATAATGCTAACTTTTAATGTGTTCCCTTACCTCATGAATCTAGTTCTTTGCTGCCTCTTTCTCCCTGACTGTTAAGAGTTGCCTCATATATTTTGTCCAGTTTTATGGCTACTTACAGTGGGAAGATAAGTTTAATATCAGTTATTCCATCATGGCCAAAAGCAGAAGCCATCCAGGTGTAGAATAAAAGCTATAAGAATGCTATTGTATTATTTATTGAATGAATAGGTTATGTAGGCCTGAAGTTCATATTAAAAGAAAACAATATATATAGTTCTCTGGAAGGAACAAGAAATTATGTGGCAGGAATAGATGATTCCATTAAGTGTGTCAAGCCTCTTTCTGCCATATTTTGAACAAAGTGGAGGAAGAAGGCAGCAGTAATTTTCCAGTCATCTCTGTCAAGGTGAGCTGTACTGAAAAAAAACCCTTCACAAAGAAAAAAAATCATGCATCTTGTGATTCTTGTATTTCTTCTGTCATAAATAACCTCCTACAAACTCATTCTACTCTGAAAAGTAGAATGTGTGGTAAAAGAACTAGACTTTATATCAGAAGATCCTGGTTCAAGTCACTGTTTTGTCACTTGCTGTGACCTTCAGCTGTCCTCTGAGTCTTACTTTCCATTTGTAAGATGGAGGAAATAACATCTTCCCCATCAATGACACGGGGTATTTCTGATGCTTAAAGGTATTTGAAAACTCATTTTGAAGATTTGTATTTCAGACTCTCTGTGCTAAATTTAAAAATTGAGTTTGTAATAATACTTATCAGGTTTATTACAAGGATCAAATGACTCATACAAGAAGCATAAAAAAAGGACCTGGCATATAGGGAATACTGAATAAATTATTCTTTGTTTTAGGTTAGCTATTACTTTGTAACAAATCATCCCCCATACATCAAACAGTTGTTTCTCAGAAGGCTACCGGCTGTCTGGCATTTCTTCTGATCAGAACTGAGCTCATCTGGGCTCACTCACATGTGTGTGGACCAGCTGGCTGTCATCTAATTGATGACGGCCTCAGCTATCATGATGGGCCATGGCTGTATCTATTGCATGTGTCTTATCCATCAGCAGATGATTGAGTTTTATCCATCATCATGAGGATGATAGAACAAAAGATGAGGTGGAAACATGTGAGAATTTTCTAAGTCCCTTGCTTGCATCCATGTTGCTACAACCCTGTTGGCCAAAGCAAGTCACATAATGAAGCAGAAAGTCAGGGTGTAGAAGGTACTACCAAAAGAGCATAGATATAGGAAGGCATGAAAGATTGGTCCGTTAGTGCAATCAATATACAGCATTACCCTTGATTATCACTCTTATTTTCATTTAGTTCTGCAAATAAGTCACCAGTAGGTTACAGTGCTAACCTTCTTCCACATCCACTTACTTTTAGAGCATGTCAGTCATCTTTGAGCCAAACAATCTTGGAATGGCAGACTCTTCACTGTATCTTTTTTTAATTGGGTCTCATAATAAGGGATATACATCATAGCTTAGCAAGGGGTGACGCAAGTTTGTTTTACTTTCTCTCCACCACCTCTCTTCAGCACTTGACTGTCTTAGCAAGAGACAACTGCAGATAATAATTTAGTATTACTGGAATATTTTGGATATTTTCCTTCATTGTGTATCTATAACACTCCCTCAGCCACTATACTACGTAGGCTTTTGCCTGTTTGTTTGTTTTGTTTTGTTTGTTTTTTGGTGTGTGTGTGTGTGTTTTGCAGGCAGTAGGAATATGAGAAAATTTTCAAGGAAAAAAGTGTGATCAGGGAATTACAAGAAATGTATACCAGAATATAGGAAGTAAGTAGAGATTAGAGAGAGATAAACCTGTTAAGGATTTGGTAGCCCATTATAACATGTTTGTGAACTCACATGGAATATGAAAAAAAATAAGGTTCCAGTTTTTCAATATTGTTTTATTTTTCCTCGTTGGTCTCCTTTTGAATAAAATGCACCGGCAGAATAGGAGGGGACAGACATTTCTTTTTCTTTCAGCTACTACTTGCCTTTACATCTTCTGTTACTAAAGTTGAGCTCATTGCTACAGAAACAGATGGAAGGAAAGTTTCAAAAGAGATGAGATTTAAAAACCAGGAACCTGTTAGGAAGCAGCCTTGTTTCCTAATTCCCATGGAAACAAAAACTGGTTGGGAAATGCAGACACGACAGAAATCCACGGCTCCTCTGTGCTGCCCTCTGTCTGTATCCAAGGAAATGGACTTCAGGTCCTGCTTCCATTCAATAAAGGGGACATATCTCCCCATTGAGCTTCCATTCACTTATGGAAGCCTTTCTTCCCCCCATTCATTTACTGATCTTGATATTATACCACACCACGTTAATTTCCTTTTTGGTCACCTTGGAATCTTTGATTGTCCTTAAAATCAGAGAATGGTATACCTGGAAGGTCCACAGAAATCATCTCGCTCAAACCAATTAACACATGAGAAAGCCTGGAGAAGAGATGCCAGGGTAAAGATAGGATAGAGTTCAGGCTTGCGGCTCCCATAATGTCTCATATCAAGTTTGCTTTCTCCTTGTAGTATGTCCATTTCACTATAAAAAACATGTTTCACCAGCTGTCCACGGCACTGATAGCACGCTCGCCCTCCATTCCTAGTCTGTACTCCCAGGCTCCAGGCTCAATATGCCCCAACTCCTGTTTACTCCTTCAGCCACAAATAGTCCTTCTCATGTAAACTATTAATGCCAAGACCTGCCTACCACTCCACAGTTATATTTAGATATGTCTGAATCTTATTTGGGCCCTAAGTCACACATGAGCTATCGCACTCTATAATAGTACATAATATTTTACCAGTCTGAAAATCTCATTACAAGAGTACTGGGCCTTCCTCTCAACAACCTTTTCTCTCATTTTGACTGAATGTTAGTGTTTCCATTTATATGAAAATCTCCCCAGTCACATTCAGCAAAGATGGTTTCTCCTCGAGTTAAAAGTGTGACATACATTATTATAATTTTCTTGATACTTTTGGAGTTATCCAAAGGTTGTGATTAGTTTTTTAGTGTTTTTTTGTTTATTTATTTATTTTGAGAGAGACAGAGACAGTGCAATTGGGGCGAGGGGCAGAGAGAGAGGGAGAGAGAGAGATTCCCAAGCAGGTTCCACACTGCCAGTACAAAGTCCAATGTGGGGCTCGAAACCACGAAGCCGTGAGATCATGACCTGAGCCAAAACCAAGAGTTGGACCCTTAACTGAATGAGCCACCCGGGTGCTCCTAATTAGTTTTTTAGTTTTTTTGTGATCAATTTTTTTTAGGGTGGCCTTAAAATTTTTTAATTTATTTTTTAGGATGTTTCCTGTCACTCTTTGGGAAAGAAACCACAGCAAATATCTGATTTGATAATGACACTGTGCCAAGTAGTGTGGAGTTTCTATAGACTAGGGGTTTAGAAGCTTGGCAGGCTTCCAACCCTATTTTATTTAGGAAGAAACAAATTTCTTCATAGAATTAACTGAGAAACTCAGGAGATAGACTGAAAATGAAATTTTCATTTAGACTCTTTGTTTATAAAAATATAAGCCTATATTCCAATATTTGGGAAGTGTAAGAATCTTAACATGATGGGATCTGGGATGATTTGGGGTCTCACAGAGCCTAAGTGACATCATTTCTGGAACCAGTGATCTTTATAGAGCCTTTTAGATATTAATGTAGACAAGGCTGAATGTTTATTGATCTCAGGATGTAGCTAGTGGGTTGTTTGGTCTTTAAATATAAATCCTTGATATCAGGTCATTTTTCTTACTTACCTTGTTCTCCTAAACGTTCAGGCCCACGCAAGCCTATTTTGGGTGAAGCTAGCCTCTTGTTGTGATGAACTTTCAGGGCCCCTACTGCATGTGGGAGCCCTGGGTGAGGTCTGAAGTGACAAGAAGCCTGTGCATCTCTCCACTTTAAATAAAGACCACATCAAAAGGGTTAGGGGAGAGCCAGAGCAGACAGTCCTTCCTGTAAGCTAGAAAAGGCAGATTGTACCTAGATTACCTTCCACACACATAAGCCAACAAAATTTATTCCTTTTAATTTCCAACATTTCTAGAAAGCATAAAACTCTGTATTAGCCTTTCTTCAAGATCAGATTCTATGCAATATGGCAGTCTGCTTTGATCAATGGACAGCTAGTGAGCAGACACATAACGTATAAATGCTGTTTGATGACTAAGAGCCAAAAGAACCAAGCTCTTTGTAATTTGCTTTGGCTCAACTATTGACCAACCTTATTCTTTCATTTATTTATTCATTTGTTCAATGAATGAATCATTCATTCAATAAACATTCAGTGAGTGCCTACTTCAGTGATCCTTAGTCGAAGGACCTCAGCTCTCGGAACCACAAACATTTTATAAATGAGCTGCCAGATTTTGGGCAATGCATTAATTTTATTCTGATACAGATTAGAGCGTCATGATTATGATGATGTCTGAGCAGGACCTATAGAACAGTACAGAGTAAGATACAACTTGCTGCAAGGGACAACTGGCAATAGTAAAGTCAGTGCCTAAGAGAGACCATTTCCTCGTCAGAGAAGATCTTTGACTTCAGGAGTATATAAAAGAGTATAATCAGGGCTATAAACAATTTTTCTTCAACAGCAATAATGTTCTGAAGGATCACCAAATGAAGACTGCAATAACTGGGAGGTTTTACATACACTATAAAAATTGTTATATGTCAGGGGTGCCTGAGTGGCTCAGTTGGTTAAGCGTCTAACTTCAGCACAGTTCATGATCTCATGGTTCCTAAGTTTAAGCCCTTCATCTCCACTGCACTGTCACTGCAGAACCTGCTTGGAGTTCTCTCTCTCCCTCTCCCTCTCTCCCCTCCCCCTACTCACTCTTCCCCTCTCTCAAAATAAATAAATAAACTTTAAAAATTGTTATATGTCAGGAGTGATTTTGGTAATTTACTGCTGGCTTCTTCAGCTAATAGTTCAAATTGTACACAAACAATTATAACAGAACAGTTGGTAAAATCCTGGGAGTGGGGAACAGAAGAAATTTGTTTTTAACTAAGTCACAAATGGTGGGATGGGAAGTTCAGGGAAGTGATCAAGGCAAGCAAAGGCTGGTCCAGGTGGAGAAAGTAGCAGACAGGTACCATAAATAAGAACCCTCCCTTTCTCCTATTTAATGTGTATTTTTGAAAATATCAGTATGGGGGCATCTGGGTGGCTCAGTTGGTTAAGTGACCAATATTGGCTTAGGTCATGGGCTTAGGTCATGATCTCATGGTTCGCAGGTTTGAGCCCCGCATAAGGTTTTGTGCTGGCAGCTTAGAGCCTGGAGCCTGCTTCAGATTCTGTGTCTCCCTCTCTCTCTGCTGTTCCCCTGTTCAAGCTCTCTCTCTCTCTTGCTCTCTGTCTCTTTCAAAAGTAAATATACATTAAAAAAAGAAAATCATCAGTATGGACTGATATTATTTTTAGTAGTTTATTATTGTACTTAATATCATGGTGCTCCATTTATACTGATTTGGCCAGTGGGACTCCCAATTTTTTATAACATGATAACATGCTCCATTTAGTCTCCTATTTCATGAAAGAATACCATATCTTTGGGTAGAGCACAGAGCCACCAGGTAGAAACTATGCTCTCCAGCCTCCCTTGCAGCTAGGCACAGGCATGTGACTAAGTTCCGACCAATAGAATGTGAACAAAAGTTATATGTGCAATTACTTAGCCATCTCCTTAGAGACAAAGCCACTACTCCAGTGATCTGTTTTTGTCAGACTTGAGGTTAAGCCCACTTTGACCCCAAGGATGACTGCAATACCCCAGGAGGTAGGGAAGTAACAAGGTGTTGGGAACTTGGGTTCTTGAATGATGGTGTGAAACACTGTTGGCTTGCCAGCTCTGTGCCACTCATCTCTGGACAGCTTCAGGAGAAAAACTAGTTTAAGGCCCTCTATTTCATTATCTCTTTGTTATATCAACACCACTCAAAGTCTAATACACTGCTCAAAGACACAATGATATGAAGTGGCAGAGTGTGTGCAGGGAAATCTTGTTAACTGGAGCATCAAGAAATAGGTTGAGGGGTGGTGGGAGGGGGGCAGGAAAGGTTGGAAACATAAGATTCAGTGTAGCTTTGTGTTCTAGGAAATTGTGGCCAGGTGTGGTTTCTCACAACAGAGGAATGGTGCCTTGTATAGAGTCAGCCTTGGTCTTAATAGGCCTGCAGTGAAGTCTCTTCTTCACTGTGAGTCCTGGCCATGCACTGTCATACACCATGTGTCTGCTCTTCCTTCTAACCCCGCAACTTCCCATTTTGTCATTTATCTTCCAGTTGAGAGCTTCATCTCATCCCTTGGATTTCCTTTGTGAACTAGCTGTCCTGTCTTGTCAATATCCTGCCTGGTCACCCCCTTTCCTCTCCAGAGAGAACTCCACTGAATACAACACACATCTTAGATCACAGTTTGCTGGAACACTCCAGAAATTTACCACCTTTTTGGCAAATCTTGTAGGTGCTCTACGTCTAGGAAAAATTAATAGGAGATTTTCTCTGTCCATATTGAATTTTACTGCTGTGTGGTTAACAAACTCTCCCATACTTACCTTCTTACGAGCTGTCCAAATTGACAATTTGGAAAATAACTTATTTAGAGAAAATAAGGACTTTCAGAAATTCCATTTCCAATAATCAAGAAAGCAGCAATTCCCCCCCCCCCAATTTTCTTATCAAACTCTTTAACCACTTCAGTTCCAAGAACGCTCTACATACCAATTAGAGCTCTTTTGTTCGGTGATGTTGAGCATCAGCTCTCTGTGTTTCCATAAACTAAACATTCACTGCGGCTCCATAAAACTGATTGTTCGATCCATCTTCCCTTCACATTTGCTTTCTGCTCTTCTCCACCCTGCTCTGTGCCCTCGGTGCCTGACCTGTGTGGACTGCATCAATAGGTTCCTTTGCCCTCTGGTTGCCAGGTGGATTTGACCAATGGGAGATCCTGGTGGGAGATCAGAGGATGAAGAGAAAGAGTGGTCAGGGTGTTTGTTCTACACATCTCCCGCCCTGCTGGGCGGCTGGGGGCTGGCCGCAGAGCTGGGTGCATCCCTCTACCAAAGACAACGGATCCATCAGATCCATACCAGGTGTCCATACGACTCTTCTCTGGATTTCAGGTTCTAGTAACTGTTCCCTCCTTTCATTTTTGCCGACAGTCCTGGCCTTCCCACTGCCACTTTTCATGGGGAGCTTTACCTTCCCTTGTTGGTTTCTCTGCCTCTGTCCCCCACCTTTGTAGATAGTCCCTTTATTACACTGTCCTCAATATCTAGTTTTGGAGTGCCATCTGTTTACTACAAGAAAACTGACTGGTATGGTGATTAAGCTGGAATTGTATAAAATGCATCATAGCACATAGACACTCAAAGGGGCTACGGCATTAGGTGCATTCACCTGGTCTAAATGACCTGATTCTTTTTTAAATGTTTATTTATTTTGTTTTTGAGAGAGAGAGAGAGAGTGCGAGCGAGCGCAAAGCAGGGGAGGGGCGAGCGCAAAGCAGGGGAGGGGCAAAGAGAGAGAGGGAGACACAGAATCCAAAGCAGACTCCAGGCTCCAAGGTGTTAGTACAGAGCCAGACGCAGGGCTCAGTCTGATGACCTGTGAGATCATGACCTGAGCTGAAGTTGGATGCTTAACCAACTGAGCCCCCCAGGCATTCCCTAAATGGCCTGATTCTAACCAGTGTCCCACATTCATCTTATATATGTTCAGTCATTTTTTTTATTAAGTTTGTTTTATTTTGAGAGAGAAAGAGAGAGAGAACATGAGCAGGGGAGGGGCAGAGAGAGAGGGAGAGGGAGAGAGAACCCCAAGCAGGCTCCACACTGTTAGCATGGAGCCTGATGCAGGACTCCATCCCACGAACCATGAGATCACGATCTGAGCTGAAATCAAGAGTTGGATGCTTAATCAGCTGAGTCACCCAAGTGCCCCATAAGTTTGCAGTTTGTTAAAATGTTTATTTTTGAGAGAGAGAGAGCCTGAGTAGGGGAGGAGCAGAGGGGGCGGGGACCAATGATCAGAAGCAGGCTCCATGCCTGGCAGCACTGAGCCCCACACAGGGCTGGAAGTCACAAATGCTGAGATCACGACCTGAGCTGAAGTCCAATGCTCAACTGACTGATCCGCCCAGGTGCCCCTAATTTTAATCATTTTTTTAGGTCAGAGAACTAGTTTGTCCAGCTTAACATGGGCATTGCGGTCCTGGAATGAATGCTTCCGCATGCAGGGGAGAAAATGCCTCTTCCCTACAGAGTGCTTTCTTCCCTCCAAGGAAATTTGTCAGACCTCCACCTCCCACCCACCCCTTTCTCTCTCTATCTCCATCTTTGTCCCTATCTATCTCTCTATCATCTGTATGTGTATAGACACATACATATGTGCATATGAATATAAAATTCTTTTTTCTGAATGAATTGAAGGTAAATTACATTATGGCACTTTACCTTTAAATACTTCAGTGCCTATTTCCTAAGAATAGAATATTCTCTTATATAACCACAGCACAGTTATCAACTTCATAACTTTACATTGATATAATATTTTTATCTAATCTGGCATCCAGTTCCCAATTTTGTCAGCTGATCTAATCATGTTCTTAGCGCCTCAGCCACACAGGCTTCTGTCTCGGGTCGGGTATTGCATTTAGTTGCGTGCTCTTTTAATTTCCTTTAATCTGAAACACTTCCACAGCCTTTTGTGTGACACTGACATTTTGAAAAGTAGAGTCCCACCCTCCCACACATGCACCTTTCTTTGTAAAAATAGAACAGTCCTCATTTTGTGTTTGTCTGATGTTTCTTCACGATTAGATTGGGGTTATGCATTTTCAGCCTAATGCCGAAGCGGCAAGGTTGTGTCCTTGGCGGGGCCCCGTATTGGGAGGCACACAATGTTCACTAGTGAATGTAATTCTGATCCCTGCTGAATAACTCTTAGGTTGTAATTTCTCCCCTGAGCTAATAAGCCATCTATGGAGGAGACACTTTAAGGCACGTGAGTGTCCTACTCCTCACCAAAATCTCCCCCTGGATTCTGGATTCAGCATCCATTGGTATTTTTGTTGACCTAATTTTTTCTCTGTGGCTGCAAAATGATGATTTTCCTCCCCAGCACTCCCTGGGCATCAGTCATTTGCTCCTTAGTATTCTACTGTAAGCAGAATAATCCTCTCCTCTACTTACTTATGTATCCTTAAAATATCATTGATATGGGTGGATGTACTCCCATTTTTCAATAGTTTAGTATCATACGTAATATTTGGTGCTCCAATTGTATGCAGTTTAGCCAATGGGGTGCCTTTGAGCTGTCTCCCAAGGCCATTATGTGTCATGTGCACTTCTTTCGGACTTAATACCGTGTTCCAGGCTCATCTTACATCTCCCCTGACCTAGACCAGCCATTTTTCTGAGTGTTCCTGGCCCCGCCTCCCCTTAAAAAATTTTTTTTTCCTTGTGTGTTTATTTATTTTTGAGAGACAGAGAGAGAGCACGAGAGGGGCAGAGAGGGAGGGAGACCCAGAATCTGAAGCAGGCTCCGGGCTCTGAGCTGCCAGCACAGAGCCTGACATGGGGCTCAAACTTGCAAACCACGAGATCATGACTTGAGCCAAAGTTGGATGCTTAACTGACTGAGCCACCCAGGCACCCCTTTCCTGGCCCCTTTTTGTGGGCGATGTCAGAAAGCACTGTCTGGGCACTGACTGTAACAAACTATAGAAATGATCCCTAGAAGGATAGTCTAGTCTGGGCATTAAATGACCTTGTTGCTGCTTCTGGGGGTCTTTGCTTCTTGGGGCTTTTAGCAGGCAGAACTAGGAAATACAGGCATTTATGTATACTTGCTCATTCGCGTATACACACATCAAATACATACACAGACATATAAACATGTACCTATGTACACACGTATCATTGTAGAAATCCTGTTTGCACGGTACCTCCGATTCCCAGCCATTCTCAGAGTCCTTTCTTGCCCTGCCATTCTATTTTTGCACGACTCTTCCTGCACAGTGAGAACCCCGCAAAAACGGCACATTTGTTGTTTTGCTCAATTCTATAGTACATCTAAAATATTTTCCAAATTGTTCCACCCATACCACTAAATTTAACAAATCTACTGTATTTGTTAGGGCTCTCCAAAGAAACAGGACAAATAGGAAATGGAGTGAGAGAAGAGAGAAAGCGAGAGAGGGAGTGACTTGTTTAAAGTAGCTGGCACTTGGGGAGCTCAGTTGGTTAAGCGTCTGATTCTTGATTTCAGCTGAGGTCTTGATCTCCTGGTTTGTGGTTTTGAGCCCCGTGTGGGACTCTGTGCTGGTTGTGCAGAGCCAGCTTGGGATTCTCTCTTTCTCCCTCTCTCTTTGTCCCTTTTATGTTTCTCTGTCTCAAAATAAATAAATAAAAAAACAGTTGGCACATAAGATTGTGGAAACTGGCAAATTCAAAATATGCAGGACAAAAAGAAGAAGAAAGGAAGGTAGGAAAGAAGGAAGGAAGGGAGGAAGGGAAGGTAGAAGGAAAGAGGTGCCTGGGTGGCTCAGTTGGTTGGGCGTCTCACTTCGGCTCAGGTCATGATCTCATGGTTCATGGGGTTGAACCCTGCATCAGGCTCTGTGCTGACAGCTCAGAGTCTGGAGCCTGCTTCAGATTCTGTGTCTCCCTCTCTCTGCCTCTCCCCTACTCATGCTCTCTCTTTCTCTCTCTCTCAAAATAAATAAACATTTAAAAATTTCAAAATATGCAGAACAAGCCAACAAGCTAGAGACTCAGGGAAATGCTGATGTTGCAGCTTGAATCAGAATTCCTTCCTCTTTGGAGGAGTTCAGTCTTTTTCTCTTAAGTCCTTCAGCTGATTGGGTGAGGCCCACCCACAGTAGGGAGGCTAATTGGCTTTACTCAAAATTTATGGATTGAAATGTTAATCTCATGTAAAAACAAAACAAAACAAAACAAAAAAACACCTTCACAATGGCATATAGACTGATGTTTGACCACATCTCTGGGTATTATGAGCTAGCCAAGTTGACACAGAAAATGAACCATCATGCTTATTAAGAAAAAGAAAACTCTTTTCAAAAAGGCATCTCAAGGAGAAGCTTGATATATGACATAGAGGAGTTGGGAGCACCCCTATTTAAGGGGTGAGAGATGAACCCCCTCCCCCCACTCTCCTGGCTTTATTGCCCTGGATTCCTTAGAGCTCTGTGCAGCCCAGATTGAAAACTACTGCTTTAGCCCAAAGGAGTCTGTAATGAGGGAACTGAAGGCACGATCACTGGGGAAGGGATCCTATCGGGAGGAGGGGATAGAGAAGTGGCCTTTTGGGTCCCTCAAGTCATACCTCATCTATGCCTCCTCACTGTGAGACAACTCTCATCCACAACTCTCTTCCGTTGCTTGTTTTCCCTTGCTAGGACTCACACCAAACAAGCTCTTTTCAAATTCTCTCCCCCCCCACCCCCGCCCTTGTATACTTCCTCTTAGCTGTATAAGGCAAAGTAATACTATTGAATTTTTTTTTTCTTCTTAAGTCCAGCAGATGGAGAGTCACTGCTGATGTGAGTGATTCCCTAGGAAATTTTGTTATCTGAAAGTACATGGTTACAGTACTCCTCAGATAAATGCTTCTCTCTTGGGTCAGGAAAAGTATTCCAGATAACCATGCCTCCCACAGCCCAGATCTTGTGCTTATCTGTTTTGTGTGACTGTGTTAGTTTGCTTCAGAAGCATTTTATTCTGCTGAGACAGTAGGGAGCAGCTGTTTGATCCTTGGCCGAAGATAACCCTGGAGAGGTTCTATCTTACGTGCTGGGAAATCGGAGTGAAATGGCCATTCACAGAATCCTTGAGAGAGAGGAAGGTCTCAATTCCAGCCTAAAGGATGTCATCGAGTGCCACACACACTCACCGGGCAAGATTCTTACATGCACGGTGTGCAAGGGCCCTTGTTGGATTGCACAGGGGGACACATGTGCTTTGTCCCATGTACGCTCACGGTCACTGTATAGGCCCACGGTCATAACCCAGGCTGCAGCTCTTCCATATCTTTGAGGTGTGAGAGTGACTTGTGGTGGGCAGTCTGTGCCAGGGCATTCCTTGGGGCCCGGGAACACCGCAGGCGTGTCTGCCTTTGTCGCAGCCAGTGACCTGCTTGGAGAATAAGAGCTGCAGAAATGGAGGAGAGCAGAGAGCTAAGGAAAGCTGCCCCAGCTGCGGAGAAAGTGAGTGGGGGGCTGATGGTAGAACGTGTTTCCCCACTGCTGGTGGGTTCTTCCCAGGCTCCTGCCCCTCTGTTCACTGCCCTGAGGAGCAGCAGGGAGATCAATGTCTGCAACCCAGATTCAGGACATCTCTTCTCCAGCTGAAATCCTATTGATCCAAACTTGCTTCTAATCCAGGCTGTCCAACCTGATTCCAGGAACATTTCCAGTCCCTACTATACCCATAAATAATACGTGTTGGCCACCCCAAACTGCCCTCCGTTCCCCACGCATACCCTGTTCGCTTGCCGTGTCATGGCTTTGTGTTATGCTTTCACCTCCTGTCACGTCCTTTGCACTCTCATCTGGCTAACGTCTCTTCTCCACGGCCCCGTTCAGACCTCACCTCCTCCGCAACCCCCTCCCTGACTTCTTTTCCCTAATCCCTCCTCTGTGTCCCATGGCACCCTGGGCATGGTTCACCCACAGTGGTCATTATTCATTACTGCACCTGCCTGGTTCCTTGTGGACACGTGCATTTGTCAGGTGAGGCCCTGAGACTTGAAGCCTGTTGGCTTACCCGGGTCCACTCAGCCAGACCCTGCACCCTGCTTTGTTCTCAGCCCAGGCCCTAAAGAATCTTCTCTTCTGTAGCTCATGCTGACTTGGTGTCTTGCTGGGGACTCCCATGGCTCCTCCGCACCTTGCCCTCCTTCCATGGCCTGGTACTTTCATATTAGATCTGTGGCTGGGCATCTTTGCTTCAGTACTAAGCACACATTTTAGTTCCCATTGGCACTTGCCCTTTGGTTGTGATTGCTTTTGGCTCTTCCAGGCAACAGCTGTGTTCATTCCCATCTGGCCGCAGCCTCCCCTTCTGCTGGGGGTGGGGGGCCGACCGCACAGGCAGAAGCCAGGCGCCAGTGCACTGTCAGCACTGAGGTGCGGAATGGTACCGTAACTTTCTGTGTATGATGCCCCCTCACCGTGTCTGCCTTGTAGGAGGGGGTCACTGCTCACTGAATAGTGAATATGTAAATCCCAATACTTTCACATGGTATTTACTCAACACAAAACTCTGTTAACAGTACTTACCTCAGGGGAGTTCTTATAGAGGGTTTACGGGAGAAGAGAGAAATTAAGATTTTTCATTTTAAACCCTTTTCCACTATTAGGATGATATTTTTAAACCATAGATATGTTTTAATTACCAACCAAGAAGTAATAAGTCAGATAACCATATCATCAACATGGTGCCTTTACTTCTGATATTTGCTAGGGCTGCTGTAACAAATGCTGGTGACTACAATGTATTTTCCCACAGTTCTGGAGGCCGGAAGGCTGAGACCAAGGAGTCAGCAAGGTTGGGTTTTCTGCAGGTGGCTGTCTCCTCCCTGTGTTTTCAAATGCTCTTCCCTCCACGTGTCTGTGCTTTAGTCCCTTCTTATAAGCACAGCAATCATATTGGATGAGGGCTCACCCTGATCACCCCATTAAAGACCCTATCACCAAACACAGTCACATTCTGAGTTACTGGGGGTTAGGATGTCAGCCTAAGAATTTTGGGGGACCAATAGGTATTGATTACCATCAGTGGGCAGCAGCTGTGGGGGTTACCATAAAGTCCCCCTCTTGCCTTTAGCCTACCCTATATCATTCACCATCAAGAGCAACAGGACTTGTGACCTCCCTGCTCCCGAGAAGATCACCCAGTAGGTCTGTCTAGCTCCGACATAACGAAGCCAGGTGGATGTTCAGGAAGACACGCACCGCTCTCCATTCTGGCTGTATCCATAATCACCTAGGAAGGCTTACAAATTCTGATGCTAGGCTGTCTCCCTCAGAGACTCTGATGTGATTGATCTGGGAAACAGCTGGGACATTAGTGTTTTCAGAGCTGCCCAGGAGACTCCAGTGTGCAGCCGAGGTTGAAAGTCATGGATATAGACTCTCTCAGGTCTATGGAAGTGGGTAGAAATTCAAGATAAAGGCAAGTGCTGCTGTGCTCTGTTATAGGTGATGATTTGAGGCAGAACTTTATTTATTTATTTATTTATTTATTTATTTATTTATTTAATGTTTTACTTATTTCTGAGAGAGAGAGAGAGAGAGAGTGAGCAGGGGAGGGTCAGAGAGAGAGAGGGAGACACAGAATCGAAAAGGGCTCCAGGCTCTAAGCTAGCTGTCAGCACAGAGCCCGACGCAGGGCTCAAAACCACGAATTGTGAGACCATGACCTGAGTCAAAGTTGGACGCTTAACCGATGGAGCCACCCAGGTACCCTCTATTTGCAGTTTCTTGAGCCAAAGCTTTCCTCTGATTTCTGTCTACTCTGGGATGCTCTTCAGAAGTTATAAATTTTGTCCTCTAAGGATTTTTGGAACAGCTTTACTCTTTCTCAACTAGTGAAGCAACTGATACCTAACATTTTTCATAAATAACAGAAATGAATCTTTTAATAAACATATGCTCCAAGCCAGACAGAGGATTGAACCCTTTATATGGAGGATCTAGTCCCATTCTCAAAATGACCTTATTCTGTGGATCCTACTACTGTTTTCAATTTACATATGTGAAGACTGAGGTTCAGATTTCATAGTTTACCCAAGGTCACACACAATAGTTATCAGTCAGGATTCGAACCTGGGCTGTGGTCTGTGCTCATACCCACCACAATATACCCTTTATAAAGTAAAAGCAAAAAGCAAAAAACAAACACCCACATAAAGTTATAATTTTATTAATTTAGTTTATAAACAACAGAGTCGCAATTTATTTATTTCAGATACAATTTGCAGACAATGGATTCACAAAGCCCCAGGAACGGTCATTCTCAGTAGTTTTGGAATCTTCATTAGGATGTTGACTTGGGACCGAGCTATTGTTATGCAACAGATTTACCTCCCAATGTACAAACATTGGTGTGGCTCACCCCACACTAGTTGATTTTTGTTAGTTTGACTCCCAGCAGGAACGAGAGAGCTTGTAATATTATATATGATGAGATGCCACTTCACACCCAGTAGAATGGCTAAAATGAAATAAACTGCTAATAATATCAAGTGTGGATGAAGATATGGAGCAACAGGAACTTACGCATTGCTGGTGGGCATGCATGTGGTCTGTCATTGGTTTGTCTGACTCTTTAAACCATGTCCATGAATAATTTTGCTAAGTATCTATTGCTGTAATTCTCTGCAGGAATGTTTTATAAAACAAAAGCCACATGATCATTTTGGTATCTCATGTAAAAAGCATCAGATAAAACTGGACAAAAAATTTTCCTGAGAAAAATCCTTTAGAAAACTAATAAAAGAAGAAATATGCTTAACCTGATTAAGGGCTTCTACCAAAACTGACCAATAACATCATAGGTAATGATGAAAAGTAAAAAACGTTTCATGACAAATCTGGAACAAAATAAAATATCCCCTATCACTATATCTATTTTATAATACAGCTTTTTTTATTTTTAAAGTTTATTTATTTATTTTGAGAAAGACAGAGAACACGAGAGGGCAGAAGAACAGAGAGAGAGGGAGAGAGAGAATCCCAAGCAGGTTCCCCACTGTTAGTGCAGAGCCCAGTGTGGGGCTAGAACTCAGGAACCATGAGATCATGACCTGAGCCAAAACCAAGAGTCAGATGCTTAACTGACTGAGCCACCCAGGTGCCTCTATAATACAGTTTTGTATTAGGTTATATTAATTTACAATAAACTAAAGATCCCATGAGTATAGTAACTTAAAAGCAAAAGTGAAAAATATATGGATTGCCAAGGAAGAGCCTGGACAGTCACTGTTCATAAATTCTGTGATAGTCTACATAGAAAGTCCAGGGGGAATCTATAGGCTAATTATTAGAACTCACCAGTTTGGCAAGGTTGCTGCACATGAGAGCATACAAAATCAACTGCATTTCTACATATTAGCAGCAAACATAAAAAAATGTAATTAAGAAAGATACTATTTTTAATAGAAACAAAAACACCATAGTACTTAAGAATCAATCTTTCAAAAGATGTGTAAGACAACTTTAGAGATAATTATAAACTGTTATAAAAAAATTAATGCCAGGGGCACCTGGGTGGCTCAGTTGGTTGAGCATCTGACTTTGGCTCAGGTCATGATCTCATGGTTCATGGGTTCGAGCCTCGCGTCAGGCTCTGTGCTGACAGCTCAGAGCCTGGAGGCTGTTTCAGAGTCTGTGTCTCCCTTTCTCTCTGCCCCTCCCATGCTCACGCTGTCTCTCTCTCAGAAATAAATATTTTTTTAAAAATTTAAAAAAAATTAAAGCCAATGCAAGTAGAAACATATATTATATTTTTGGAAGGGGATACTCAATATCTAGAAGCTATCAAATGTTCTTATATTAGTAGATTAAATCTCCTAATGTGACTCCAATAAAAATTCAATATATTTCCCCCCCTTTTGTTGAAAGGTTAATTCTAAAATGTATGTGGAAGCACAAAGGATCAAGAAAAGCCAAGAAAATTTTGGCAAAACAAAAGTTAGGGGCTCCCTTTACTGTATGCCTTCTTAAAAACCTATAGTAGTGCAGATGGAAGGTACTGATGACAATGTAAATAGACCAGTGGAACAGAATAGGGAATCCAGGAACAGATTTATGAATATGCAGAAATTAGACATATGACAGAGGTCATTGTAAACTGTATTTTCAAAGTGCTCTCATGTTTAGCTCTTTTCTGTCTATAGTTTAATTTTAAGTGCAGTTTGAGTACAATATAGCCGTAAGCTTCAAAGACACTGCATAAAGGAAAAGCTCTTTTTTCTCTTCTACTCACACAGCTTTTCTGGCCACCAAATGTGTGTGTGTATGTGTGTGTGTGTGTGTGTGTGTGTAGGGGTTTCCACACAAAGCAATTGGATATCTCACAAATTTAACTCAATTCTGACACCAACTACCTTGAGAGCACCAGATCCCACAGCTTAAGGGCTCAGCTGCACAATACTGCACACCATCTTCAGACACCGATAGCAAATATAAGTGGTCACCTAAGCTATAAATCATTGGTAGAACCGTTCACAGAACTCAGGAAAGATCTACTTACTAGATTACCTGTATACGACAAAGGATACAACTCAGAAATAGCCAGATAGAAGAGATGCACGGGCAAACTATCAGGGAAGGGGCAAGGAGCTTCCATACCTTTTCCAACGACATTCCCAGTACCTCTTTGAGTTCCCCAACCAGAAGCTCTCAGTATGTTAGAGATTTTTATGGAGGTTTCATTACATAGGTGTGATTGATGAAATCATTGGCCACTGGTGACTGAACTCAATCTCCAGCTCTTCTCCTGGAGGTTGGAAGGTGGGGCTGAAAGTTCTAACCTTCTAATCACATGGTTGGTTCCTCAGATAACCAGCCCCATCCTTAGGGGCTTTGCAAAAGTCACCTCATTCACATAAACTGAGGCATTGGTTGAAAGGGGCTTGTTGGGAAAAACATCGTTACTACTCTTACCACTTGGGAAATTCCAAGATTTTAGGAGCTCTGTGTCAAGAATGCAAAGAAGACTTGGGGTGCCTGGGTGGCTCAGTTGGTTAAGTATCCGACTTTGGCTCATGTCATGATCTCGTGGTTCATGGGTTCAAGCCCCGTGTTGGGGTCTGTGTTGACAGCTCAGAGCCTGGAGCCTGCTTCGGATTCTGTGTCTCCCTCTCTCTCTGCTCCTCCCTCACTTATGCTCTGTCTCTCTCTCAAATAAATTAAACTTTAAAAAAAATTATAAGAATGCAAAGAAGACCAAATATATATACATATATATTTTTTATCATAAATCACAGTATTACACGCTGCTTGCTTGAAAGTCAAACACTGACTTGCTAGCACCTTCCAAAGACCCCCTCTTGTATCACCCACTATGAAGTCTTCTCTTGCCATTACATTACATTTCATGGACAAGCTCAATTTACTTAGTTTCAAAATGTCACTTGTTATTTTTATAAACTTGCTTCCATTGCTTAGTTGAAATATTTTTCTCTCAAACTTACTTAGGAAGCCTCAGTTACCTATGTACTATACCTTCTCACACTACAAGTAGTGGAAATATTTTATCTATTTCATAGCTTTTCCCTTAACAGAGTTTTCAGGAGTTTCCAGAGTTGTCTGGAGCAAGGACGAGAAGTATATGGCCTTGGTCCTTTTCTCTATATGGCAAGGAAATCCTATCACATTTGGAAGGTAGGAAACCAGATAAACAGAGTAGCAGAGAAAAACAAAGAGAATGGAAGAATCTTGGACAAGAACAGTAGAAGACTGATGTCTTATAACTATGAAGAGAAAACATATTTTCATTATAGTTCTTTTATCTATATCTATAGTGCTATTATCTGAAGGATTGCTGGGTATATTTATGAAATAGAGTTGGTATTTTAGCACCACAGTGTCCAGGAACTGGGCTGACTCTATTAGCAGGGATTAGAGCCAAGCATCTATAAGGACTTATCTTAGCTAAATCTTCCTTAGTTTAATGAAAAGTGGTTGGCATTACAGTCCAACCTGATTACTCCCTACTCTCCAACCTAATGTAGAAGACGCAGTTTTTAAAAAGATTTTCGGTTATCAAGGGGCATATGGTTAAGGCTATTAAGAGGCACACAAAACAACTATTCAACAGGTCAGACTAGGTAGTGACCAGTATTCTTAATAGTAAGAGGTACCTGTACAACTGAGTTCTTACTACGCACCAAGTACTCCACCTGTGTGGAATCCTCACCCCAGCACCACAAGCCCAGCACTGTCATTATTCCATTTTAAAACCAAGGCCACTGATGCCACATTAAGTCATGTGCTCCCCCCACAGAGTTAGAAAGTGGCATGGGTTCCAACCAGACTTTCAGATTCCATAAGACCTCAGAGCTGGTTCTTGGGAAGAAAAAATGGATGATCTAGTGAGCCCACCAGGTGTTTCTGGGGTGACATTCCCAGGACCCAGGGTGAGAGAGAAGCAGGGAAACATTCTGCCTTCTCCAGAACTTGGCTGTACAACCTTGCTTCATGGGAGACTTCTATTCCGATGAAGTTCTGTCTCATCGGGTGGCTATTCTTCTGATGACAGTGGCTGGTGCAGGGGACAAGAGGAGATGGGAGAACCAGGAGGTGACTGTGGAATCTCCAGTGCCACGGTGGGCAGGTGCTTCCTCTGAGGGCACGGGGCCAACGCCGGGTGATATGGTGACTCGGGATGTGCACCTCTGACTGCCCCCCTCTTAGAAATTACCCCCTACTGTCCTATCAGAACTGTAGGCTGTACACTTTATAATGCAGGGATTTCAAGCTGAACAGGATGCATGAGAGATCCCCTCTCACGTAAGGGACCCCACAGTCATGCCACTCAGGGAACTTCCCCTGCCCACCCACAGGTCAGACC
Source organism: Crocuta crocuta (assembly GCF_008692635.1). Classification (NCBI taxonomy): domain Eukaryota; kingdom Metazoa; phylum Chordata; class Mammalia; order Carnivora; family Hyaenidae; genus Crocuta; species Crocuta crocuta. The sequence goes on along the minus strand of NW_027529638.1, from coordinate 7,275,023 downwards.
TCCCCAGCCACCCAGCTCAGAGGGCGCCATTCCCCAGGGAGTTGTGCCCTGTAAGTGAACGGGTCTCTTGTTACCCAGGTCACTGGCTGACCAGCACGTTTGTCATCCCCCGAGGGCACTGGATCTGCCCATGCCGTCCCTAGCCCATCAGTTGACACACATCTATTTAAGAACATCTTATGAGGAAAGAAATAATATCACATTAAGTGTTACATTGCAGTTGTGAGATGTATCCCAATTTCAGAAAATTAAAATGTGAGAAAAGATGAGTCATAGAAATCAAAAGTTGACTAACAGTTTTCTTTTTCTTACAGCACTGGAGTCCCTGCTGTGCTGTAAGAGAGACCAGGGACTATTTTCTGTGGCATTTTTTTCTCTCTGTTCCCAATCATAATCTGAAACTTTGTCAGAAACACTCAGCCACTCATATCTTATGTTTGTGTGGGAGTGGAGTTTGCTTGCCAGTAGGATGCTGGAAATTAGCGATGTGAGCCAATTAAGAGAAACTTTGCTCACAGAGGTCCCTTCTGACATTTTCATCCCACTCCTGGTGAAGTGGGATGCATTAAGTGTCCCTGTATTAGATTATGACTCTTCCACATCTCGTGCAAAGAACAGGTGCTCACAGGGATCCTCTGAAAAGCCAGGAGGGATATTTCCACTGTTGCAATCAGTCAATCAAGCAGCCTGGGGTGGGAAGCGTAGTCACTTAATGTTCTTTTGCTTCTCCCTGTCACTCTGTGTGCCTCCACAGAGCAGCCTCCAGAACAGAGGATTGATTCGTATTAGTCAGAAGGGAGAACTTGAAGGCATGTAGTCAATGTTGAGGTAGACTCTCCTCCCTACGCCTAAATCTTCCATTTATTTTCTCTGCTCCCAAAGAAGTCCCAAATGGTTAGAGGATTTTATCTAGTACAAGTAACAGAAGGTAAAATTCAAAATGGCTAAGATGAAGGAGGAACTCCGCTCATGTAACAAGAATTTCCAAGGTAGGGTGGTTCTGGATGTGGTTAATTCATAGGCTCGCTGATGACACCAAACACGGGGGCTCCTTCTATCTCTCTCCTCCACCATCTTCAGCATTTCAAACTCTCCCCCTCTTTATACCAAGAAAGCTGCAGGATCAGCAGACATCACATCTTGATGGAAGCATAAAAGGGAACCGTCTTTTCCTGGGTCCCTTTTAAAGAGTTCAGAAATTCGTCTTAGAATCCCACCCTTCGGGAAGATCCTCTATCATCTCATTTGCCAGAAGTGGGTCATGTGAGTTCTCAGTGAAACAGTCACTCTAGGAGGAACGAGATTATTGTGCCAGGCTTGACTCAGTCAGGATTTATGCAATCACTTGGGGGAAGGTGATTCCTGAACCATATAGAGGCACGAGAAAGGGGACTACTGGTTACCAACCCAGTGCACCTGCTATGAAGATCTACAGCCAACGTGACACCCTGGTTAGGAAACTGGCCTGCT